>NC_058523.1:408433068-408736098 GCF_904849725.1 Hordeum vulgare subsp. vulgare
TAGTCTTGACTTTTGCTTTGTGTCACCCCAATGTACTCTTGCTCGTGATCCATATAATAAAGAGTGTCTTAGTTGAAGGGCTTTGCCTCTTGCCATGATGAAAAGAGTGAGAATAGAACAAAAGCATGAAAGATCATGTAATGATCTTATGGGAAGTGATCGCTTCACATATAAAAAGAATGAGGATTGAAACTTGTTGAGGGTAGGCAAACGTAGACCTTGGTCATGGTTGCAATTAATAGGAAGTGATAAAGAAGGAGAGGTTCACATATAAATATATCATCTCTGACACCATCTATGATTGTGAACACTCAATAACTATTGCATGCCTAGAAGTAGATGTTGGACAAGGAAGACAACGTAATGAATTGTGTTTGCTTGGCTCCGAACAATGTTATATAATTAGAGATCCCTTAGCATGTGACAATTGCTTCCACCTCATATTAGCCAAAACCTCCCACACTAAGTAGAGATACTACTTGTGCATCCATGAACCATCAAACTAGTTTTGCCATGAGTGTCCACCATACCTACCTATGGATTGAATAAGATCCCTTAAGTAAGTTGTCATCGGTGCAAGCAATAAAAATTGCTCTCTAATATGTATGATATATTAGTGTGTGGAAAATAAGCTTTATACGAACCTGTGATGACGAAGACATAAAAGCGACAGACTACATAATAAAGTTCTTTATCACAGGAGGCAATATAAAGTGACGTTCCTCGCACTAAGAGGACATGCATCCAAACCTCAAAAGCGCATGACAACCTCTGCTTCCCTCTGCGAAGGGCCTATCTTGTACCTTTACTTTTTGCCCTTGAAAGAGTCATGGCGATCTTCACCAATTCCCTATTTTGCCTTTATCTTGGCTAACGTCATATGCTTGGGAAAGATCTATATTCATATGTCAACTTGGAGGTATACATTCATGAATTATTATTGTTGACATTACCCTTGAGGTAAGCAGTTAGGAGGCAAAACTATAAGCCCCTATCTTTCTCAGTGTCCAGCTGAAACTTTGATCTCATGAGTACCACGTGAGTTGTAGCAATTGTAGAGAACGAAAGAATGATTGAGTATGTGGATTTGCTTTACAAGCTCTTATTTGACTCTTTCTGATGTTGTGATAAATTGCAATTGCTTCAATGAATAAAGGCTATCGGTTGTTATTTATCGGTAAGGTTCTTGATCCATGCTTTACTTTGTGAAGGAATTATCACTTTAGCATGAGAGATTATATGTTGGTATTGTTGTTCTGATCTTGATCATGATGCGTGCATGTTCGTATCTTGTTTTGTCGACACCTCTCTCCCTAAACATGTGGACATATTTATTCAGCTCGGCTTTCGCTTGAGGACAAGCGAGGTCTAAGCTTGGGGGAGTTGATACTTCCATTTTGCATCATGTTTTCATTTTGATATGTATCGCTTCTTTGGCTGTTATTTCACTTCACGGTACCATTCTTATGCCTTTTCTCTCTTATTTTGCAAGGTTTGCATGGAGAGGGAAAATACCGGCAACTGGAATTCTGGCCTGAAAGTGGAGCAAAGTTGAGATACCTATTCCGCGCAACTCCAAATGCCGTAAAAATCAACGAGGAATTTTTTCCCGATTTATCAAAAATACTGGGCCGAAGAAGTGCCAGAGGGGCACCAGGGGGTGCCCACAAGCCTGCACGGCGCGGCCACCCCCCCCCCCCAGGCCGCGCCATGGGGGCTTGTGGGCAGCCCACTAGCCCACTTGCTCCCCTCTTTTGCTATATGGGGGGTATCGTGCAGAAAAAAATCAAGGAGGAGCTTTTTCGTGGTTTCGCCGCCGCCGCGAGGCGGAACTTGAGGACAACCAATCTAGAGCTCCGGCAGGACGATCCTGCCGGGGAAACTTCCCACCCGGAGGGGGAAATCGTCGCCATCGTCATCACCAACACTCCTCTCATCGAAGGGGACTCTTCACCATCAACATCTTCATCAGCACCATGTCATCTCCAAACCCTAGTTCATCACTTGTAACCAATCTCCGTCTCGCGACTTCGATTGGTACTTGTAAGGTTGTTAGTAGTGTTGATTACTCTTTGTAGTTGATGCTAGTTGGATTATTTGGTGGAAGAGTTTATGTTCAGATCCTTGATGCTACTCATTACCTCTCTGATCATGAATATGATTATGTTTTGTGAGTAGTTACTTTTATTCCTGAGGACATGGGATAAGTCATGCTAATAGTAGTCATGTGAATTTGGTATTCGTTCGGTATTTTGATATGTTGTATGTTGTTTTTCCTCTAGTGGTGTTATGTGAACGTCGACTACATAACACTTCACCATTATTTGGGCCTAGAGGAAGGCATTGGGAAGTAGTAAGTAGATGATGGGTTGCTAGAGTGACAGAAGCTTAAACCCTAGTTTATGCGTTGCTTCGTAAGGGGCTGATTTGGATCCACTAGTTTAATGCTATGGTTAGACTTTGTCTTAATTCTTATTTCGTAGTTGCGGATGCTTGCAAGAGGGGTTAATCATAAGTGGGATGCTTGTCCAAGTAAGGGCAGTACCCAAGCGCCGGTCCACCCACATATCAAACTATCAAAGTAACGAACGCGAATCATATGAACATGATGAAACTAGCATGACAGAAATTCCCGTGTGTCCTCGGGAGCGTTTTCCTCCTATTAGACTTTGTCTAGGCTTGTCCCTTGGTACAAAAGGGATTGGGCCACTTTTCTGCACCGTTGCTACTTTTGTTACTTGTTGCTTGCTACGAATCATCTCACCACACAATCACTTGTTACCGACAATTTCAGTGCTTGTAGATATTTCCTTGCTGAAAACCACTTGTCAGATCCTTCTGCTCCACGTTGGGTTCGACACTCTTACTTATCGAAAGGACTAAGATTGATCCCCTATACTTGCGGGTCATCAACCCCGCCCTGGTGTGGTTACTCGGGCTCGTACAGGGACATTCCGTCCTAGCACGCGCTACACCGCTGATGAGTATGCGTGTGCTGCCTCCACCTCGACACCGTCTCCACTACCCTCTTCCGCTCACGCAGCCCTTCGGGATCCGAACTGGCTTGCTGCGATGCGTGAGGAGTTCGACGCCCTAGAGCGCAACCGTACATGGCACCTTGTCCCGCAGCCTCCTCATGCCAATGTCATCACTGGCAAGTGGGTTTTCCGCCATAAGACTCGCCCCGACGGTTCTCTCGAGCGCTACAAGGCGCGTTGGGTGGTGCGCGGTTTTCGCCAGCGCATCGGCGTAGACTTCACCGACACCTTTGCCCCGATTGTTAAACCGGGCACGATTCGCGTTGTCCTCCAGCTTGCTGTCTCTCGTGCCTGGCCAGTTCACCAGCTCGATGTGTCTAATGCTTTTTGCATGGCCATCTTGATGAGCAGGTGTTTTGTCAGCAGCCTACTAGGCTCGTCGACACCACCTATCCGGACCATGTGTGCTTTCTCTCTCGGTCTCTGTACGGGTTGAAGCAGGCGCCTCGGGCCTGGTACCAGCGGATCGCCGCCTTTCTTCAGCAACAAGGGTTCCGGTCCACACGGTGTGATGCCTCCCTGTTTGTCTACTGATGGGGTTATAGTCCTAGGGTAGGGTCATAGGCCTGCCCTGTAGGTCCTACCCAGGGACTACCCCTCGCAGAGGACAAGACCCTTAGTCAACTCCGACTGAATTAAAGAATCCCTGTCGTCCAGTCGGTAACATACCCTCGGTCCTCCAGTCGGCGACTAGCATTCGGAGCATATCGAGTGAACCGAGTGTATACCACTCGGTACATCGTAACCCGCCTGGAGGGAAACGGTCGTACGTTTCCGGGTGCATTTATTAGCATTAAGGGCGTACGTTACCTGTAACGTACACATTCAATCGCCACTACTCCACCCCTGTACCGGAACCGTTGTGGAGGGCAGCGCACTCTATATAAGCCACCCTCCCCCACTGGTAAAGGGGTTAGCAACTCATTGTATTCCCTATTCCACTCAACAACAAAGCTCCCTGAGCACTGAGACATAGGGTTATTACCTCCACCGCAGAGGGGCCCGAACTCATACATCCTCGCCGTAGCTGGGACTCTGCCCATCCTTTTCGTATCCTACACATCTACTGTCAGGCTTATACCCACGACAGTTGGCGCCCACCGTGGGGCAGGCGTCTAAGCGACTTCCGGCGAGTTTGCGACTACTTCCTTTCGTCATGTCGTCCGGTGGAGATTCGAGCATGGGTCACCAAATCTTCTTCGGCGCTCTCTCCTTCATCGTCGACAATTCGGCGTGGCTTCGGGATGCGCCCCTCGACGTCGAGGCGCTTCCCAGTCGCAGGGCTACGCACTTCCGTGCCGGCGCCCGCGGCATTCTTCTTCTCCAACAGTCAACTCCGGTGTCGACCTGCACCGCCGCCACGCACCACAGCAAGCGGTCCCGCCGTCCGCGGCTCCAGCGTTGGGTGCAGCATGCCCAAGCGCGCCAGAACGCCTCTTCGCAAGTGGCGGTTCTTGAGTCCGTTGTGGTTGCCCCGCCGTCCCAGCACTCGGACTCGGTTCCGACTGAGTTTCCTTCCGAGTATGCGGGTCGCGGGCCCGCAGCAGAAGTACACATGCCCAATTCCCATGAAGATCCCCGTCAAGCTGGCCGGAACGAGAACGAGATCGGCGAAGCGTCCGGAGCACGTCGTCCACCTCGCCATTCTGCCAGTCGGCACACTCGGCGGAGCAATGTGGAACTGTTCCGCACACCCCTCCTCAACTTGGCTGCAGCTGCCAAGATAGCCGATTCCCTCCAGCCGACTGATTCAGAGGCTGGTAGAGGGATCGAGCAGATCCGAGCCCTGTTGCACACGGTGCAGCAGCAGAATTCGGCGGTCTCCCAGTCGCACAACGGGATCTATAATAGTTCTGTTCACGCGAATACGCATCGGTCGGTTCACAGCCCAGGTTCCCATCAGCGGCACAGAGGAGGCAGTCGTTCCATAAATCACGAAGATCATCGCCGTTCACGCACCCCTCCGTGGGGTGGGCCCTACGGGCCCCGACATCATGATGATCGGTGTTCAGTCGGTGACACTTACGACCCAAGACCCGACGCAAGAGGGCATATCGCCCAGCGGAGGGTCGACAGGGGTCGGGCCCACCACGATGGTCGCGATATTGACCGTCTGAGTGGAAGCAGGGCCACCGTTTCTGGTCCCGAGTGTTTCAGTCGAGCCATCCGTTCGGCTGACATCCCTCCCAACTTCCGATTGGCGACGGGAATTAGCAAGTTCACAGGAGAGTCCAAGCCAGAAACGTGGCTGGATGACTACCGAGTGGCAGTCCTGATCGGAGGAGGGGACGACCATGTCGCCATGAAGCACCTCCCTCTGATGCTCGACGGCTCGGCGCGAGCGTGGCTGAACCAGTTGGCCCCCTCAAGCATCTATAGTTGGGCAGATCTGGCCTGAGTGTTCATCAGGACCTTCGAAGGGACGTGCAAGCGCCCTGCTAGCCTTGTGGAGCTCCAGCACTGCGTCCAGAAGCAGAATGAGCCCCTGTGTGACTTCATCCAGCGCTGGACAACTCTCTATCACACGGTGGAGAACGTCACCGAGCATCAAGCAGTCTGCGCCTTCAAGGCAGGAGTGCGGTACAGGGATTTGTACCTTAAGTTTGGCCGAACAGGCGACATCTCCATGAGCAAGATGATGGAGATAGCGACACGCTATGCAAATGGTGAAGAAGAGGACAGCATCCGAAGCGGCAAGCACAAAATAGTCACTGATGGCGATGGGGGCAACACTCGGAAGCACAAGCAGAAAGCTCCGACCGCTCCGCAAGCAGAAGCTGCAGCCGTAACCAATGCCAAGTTCAAGGGCAAGGGGAAGGCTCAGTTCACCCCCAAGAAGAAGAAGTTCAATAACCCCATCCTGGACCAGCCATGTCCGGTTCATACGAAGATGGATGAAGAAGGCAACCCCATATATGCGAAGCATACCACTCGACAGTGTCGCCTCCTGATCCAGGGGTTCAGCGAAGGGCAACCGAGTGAGAAGGACCATGAACAGGATGAGGAGGATAAGGAGGATCCGTTCCCCCAAGTCCATGCAACCGTGATGATCTTTGCTGACGTCGAGAGCAAGAGCCGACTGAAGCTGGTGAACAGAGAGGTGAACATGGCCACCCCTACCAACCCCAAGTTCCTCAAATGGTCTCAGACTGCGATCACCTTCGACCAGTCGGATCATCCGGCACATGTACCCACCCCGGGGAGACAAGCCCTGGTCGTCGACCCGGTGGTAGAAGGAGTCCGACTGCGCAAAGTCCTCATGGATGGCGGCAGCGGCTTAAACATCATGTATGCCGACACCCTCAAGGGGATGGGCATCCCGATGTCCAAACTCAGCGAGAGCAGGATGCAGTTCCACGGAGTCGTCCCTGGACGGAAGGCCAAATCACTCGGCCAGATCGCGTTGGACGTCGTTTTCGGCTCCGACAAGAACTTCCGCAAGGAAAAGCTGACGTTCGAAGTGGTTGACTTCTAGAGCGCTTATCACGCAATTCTGGGTCGCCCAGCGTATGCGCACTTCATGGCCCGTCCATGTTACGTATACCTGAAGCTGAAGATGCCAGGCCTGAAGGGTGTGATCACCATCACAGGCAATCGGCAGCGGGCTGAAGAGTGTCTACAGCAGGGATCAAGAATCGCCGACCAGCAGATGGCCGTCCTCGAGCTGGACGAGTACAAGAAAACAGTCGACCCCGCCGACGTGATGCGCTCGAAGAAGCCAGCTTCAGAGTCTGCATTTCAGTTGGCGGGAGAGACGAAGAAGGTCAGCATCCACCCGACGGACGCCACTGCTGCCCCGACAAACATCTCCACCACCCTCGATCCTAAATAGGAAGCCGAGCTCACCCAATTCCTCCGTGAGAACTGGGACATCTTCGCATGGAAACCCTCCGACATGCCAAGTGTACCCAGGGAGTTGGCTGAGCACCGACTGCACGTGGATTCCACGGCTCGGCCTGTCCGAGAGCGCGTGCGCCGGTCCGCCGCGCACAAGAGGAAGGCAATCGGGGAAGAGGTGGCCAAGCTGCTGGCAGCCAACTTTATTCGCGAGGTTCACCACTCCGAGTGGCTCGCCAATGTTGTCATGGTGCCCAAGAAGGACAAGTCGCTCTGAATGTGCATCGACTTCAAGCATCTCAATAAGGTCTGCCCGAAAGACCATTTTCCGCTCCCCCGCATAGATCAAATTGTCGATTCGACTACGGGTTGCGAGCGTCTGTCATTTCTTGATGCCTACTCGGGCTATCATCAGATCCGTCTGTATGGTCCCGATGAGTTAAAAACAGCCTTCATCACCCCATTCGGGTGCTTCTGCTACATCACTATGCCGTTCGGTCTGAAGAATGCAGGAGCTACCTTTATGCGCATGATCCAAAAATGTCTCCTCGATCAGATCGGTCGGAATGTGGAGGCGTATATGGATGATGTCGTCCTCAAGTCACGCAAAGGTTCCGACCTGCTGACTGACTTGGCAGAAACATTCCCCAACCTTCGTAGGTACGATATCAAGCTCAACCCCGCCAAATGTTCATTCGGCGTTCCCAGCGGAAAGTTACTCGGTTTCTTCATTTTCGAACGAGGGATCGATGTCAACCCCGAAAAGATCGGGACCATCGTCCGAATGGAGAGGCCGGTCAGAATACACGATGTTCAACGGCTCACAGGTTGCCTAGCGGCTTTGAGCAGGTTCATCAGTCGACTCGGTGAAAAAGCACTTCCTCTGTACCGACTCATGAAGAAATTAGATACTTTCGAGTGGACAGATGAAGCCCAAGTCGCATTCGACGACCTCAAAGTCCTACTTTCCACCCAGCCGGTTCTTACTGCTCCGCTCAGTAAAGAGCCCCTTCTTCTGTATATCGCGGCTACAAATCAAGTCGTCGGTACTGTTATTACAGTCGAACGAGAAGAAAAAGGCAAAGCATACAAAGTTCAGCGGCCAGTGTACTACATCTCCGAAGTCCTGACTCCTTCCAAGCAGAGGTATCCCCACTATCAAAAACTTATCTACGGGATTTACATGACTGCGAAGAAGGTGGCCCATTATTTCCAAGACCACTCGGTGTCTGCCGTTTCTGATGCTCCATTGTCGGAAATTCTCCACAATCGGGATGCGTCAGGCCGAGTGGCGAAGTGGGCGATGGAGATGTTGTACTGCGATATCAAGTTCAAGGCCAAGAAAGCTATTAAGTCTCAAGCTCTGGCTGACTTCATAGCAGAATGGGTAGAACAACAACAACCGACCCACATCTGCTCGGCCCATTGGACAATGTTCTTCGATGGTCCAATATGTTGAATGGCTCCGGTGCTGGCGTTATGATCATATCACCAAAGGGCGACAAGCTCAAGTATGTGCTACAGATACACTTCAATTCCTCCAACAAAGAGGCAGAGTATGAAGCTCTCCTCTACGGGTTGCGTATGGCCATCTCACTCGGCGTCCGTCGCCTGATGGTCTATGGCGATTCGGATTTGGTGGTCAATCAAGTGATGAAAGAGTGGGACATCAGAAACCCCACCATGACTACATACTGCAATGCAGTGAGGAAGCTTGAGAAGAAGTTTGAAGGTCTAGAACTTCACCATGTTCCAAGACTGAAGAACCAAGCAGCTGATGAGTTAGCAAAACTTGGATCCACTCGGAGACCAGTCCCGAGTGACGTCTACCTCGAGCACCTCCACCTCCCCTCAGTCAAAGAAGATCCTTTCACAGAGGAGCCGGTACAACCAAAGAGTTCTACGGATCCGACTGAAGTCGATGTTCCTGCTATGTTTGATCTGGTCATGGAGATTCTTGCCGTCATCCCCGATTGGACTGTGCCAATCGTTGCATATATTCTGAGGCAGGAACTACCAGAAGACGAAGTCCAGGCCAGGCAGATAGTCCGCAGGTCGAAGTCATTCACTGTCATTGATGGCCAATTGTACAAAGAAAGTATCTCAGGCGTTCTTCAACGATGCATCTCCCCAGAGGACGGGCAGCTGATTCTGGAGGATATTCACTCGGGGACCTGCGGTCATCATGCTTCTTCGAGAACAATCGTCGCCAAGGCATTCAGGGCTGGTTTCTTCTGGCTGCAGGCTAACGAGATGGCTAAAGATATGGTTGACCGATGTGAGGGCTGCCAGTTCTACTCCAACAAGTCCCACAAGACGACGTCTGCGTTGAAGACGATCCCTCTTGTGTGGCCGTTTGCAGTGTGGGGATTAGATACAGTCGGCCCATTCAAGACAGGCAAAGGTGGATACACACATCTGTTGGTGGCAGTCGACAAGTTCACGAAATGGATCGAAGCGAAGCCCATCAAGAAGCTCGACGCCTCAACAGCCGTCAAGTTTGTCAAGGACATCATCTTCAGATTCGGTGTACCTCACAGCATAATCATGGACAACGGGACAAACTTTGACTCGGACATATTCAAAGGTTTCTGTACAAGCCAAGGCATCCGAGTGGATTTTGCTTCCATAGCGCATCCTCAGTCCAATGGACAAGCAGAGCGGGCAAACGGACTTATTTTACAAGGTTTGAAGCCCCGACTCCTGCGAGAGATAGGACATGTCGCTGGCGCTTGGGTTACCGAGCTACCTTCAGTGCTTTGGGGACTTCGCACAACCCCGAACAGATCTACAGGGTGATCACCGTTCTTCCTCGTTTATGGAGCAGAAGCAGTCCTTCCGAGTGACTTGCTTCACAATGCGCCACGAGTCGAACTCTTCTCCGAAGCCGAAGCAGAACAAGCAAGGCAAGACGGAGTGGATCTTCTGGAGGAGGAGCACGAGATGGCACTAACTCGCTCAACCATTTATCAACAAAATCTGCGGCGTTTCCATGCACGCCACGTCAGAAGTCGCACGTTCCAAGCAGGCGACCTGGTGCTCCGACTCGATCAGCAAAGACCTCACAAGCTGGCTCCGGCCTGGGAAGGACCCTTCATCATCTCCAAGGTGCTGAACAACGGAGCATACAGACTCTACAACATCGAGAGGGAGACAGACGAGCCGCATGCATGGAACGGAGATCTCCTGAAGCGCTTCTACACGTGACCGTCGACTGAAGCAATGTAAAGAACAAGTATTAGTGAAATAATATAAAGCAGATTGAGTTTTTTGCAGGTTCAAAGTTCTTCCGCGGTCGCAGACTCCGGTCACAAAAAAAAACTTAGCTGCGATCCAGAATCTCCTAAGTATTAACCTTCTCCGAGTGTGCACTACACGTCACACTCGGGGGCTTAGCTGCGATCCAGAATCGCCTAAGTATTAACCTTCTCCGAGTGTGCACTACACGTCACACTCGGGGGCTTAGCTGCGATCCAGAATCGCCTAAGTATTAACTTTCTCTGAGTGTGCACTTCACGTCACACTCGGGGGCTTAGCTGCGATCCAGAATCGCCTAAGTATTAACTTTCTCCGAGTGTGCACTTCACGTCACACTCGGGGGCTTAGCTGCGATCCAGAATCGCCTAAGTATTAACGTTCTCCGAGTGTGCACTTCACGTCACACTCGGGGGCTTAGCTGCGATCCAGAATCGCCTAAGTATTAACTTTCTCCGAGTGTGCACTTCACGTCACACCCGGGGGCTTAGCTGCAATCCAGAATCGCCTAAGTATTAACTTTCTCCGAGTGTGCACTTCACGTCACACCCGGGGGCTTAGCTGCGATCCAGAATCACCTAAGTATTAACTTTCTCCGAGTGTGCACTTCACGTCACACTCGGGAGCTTAGCTGCGATCCAGAATCGCCTAAGTATTTACTTTCTCCGAGTGTGCACTTCATGTCACACTCAGGGGCTTAGCTGCGATCCAGAATCGCCTAAGTATTAACTTTCTCCGAGTGTGCACTTCACGTCACACTCGGGGGCTTAGCTACGATCCAGAATCGCCTAAGTATTAACTTTCTCCGAGTGTGCACTTCACGTCACACCTGGGGGCTTAGCTGCGATCCAGAATCGCCTAAGTATTAACTTTCTCCGAGTGTGCACTTCACGTCACACCCGGGGGCTTAGCTGTGATCCAGAATCGCCTAAGTATTAACTTTTTCCGAGTGTGCACTTCACGTCACACTCGGGGGCTTAGCTGCGATCCAGAATCGCCTAAGTATTAACTTTCTCCGAGTGTGCACTTCACGTCACACCCGGGGGCTTAGCTGCGATCCAGAATCGCCTAAGTATGAACTTTCTCTGAGTGTGCACTTAACGTCACACTTGGGGGCTTAGCTGCGATCCAGAATCGCCTAAGCATGAACTTTCTCCGAGTTTGCACTTAACGTCACACTCGGGGGCTTAGCTGCAATCCAGAATCGCCTAAATATTAATTATCTCCGAGTGTGCACTTCACGTCACACTCGGGGGCTTAGCTGCGATCCAGAATTGCCTAAGTATTAACTTTCTCCGAGTGTGCACTAAAAGTCGCACTCGGGGACTTAGCTGTGATCAAGAATCACCTAAGTTCTAAGTTCCTTCGAGTGTGCACTAAGCGTCGCACTCGGGGACTTAGTTGTGATCAAGAATCACCTAAGTAATAACTTCCTCCGAGTGTACACTAAACGTCGCACTCGGGGACTTAGCTGTGATCAAGAATCACCTAAGTTCTAACTTTCTCCGAGTGTGCACTAAACGTCGCACTCGGGGACTTAGCTGTGATCAAGAATCACTTAAGTAATAACTTTCTCCGAGTGTGCACTAAGCGTCGCACTCGGGGACTTAGCTGTGATCAAGAATCGCCTAAGTAATTACTTCCTCCGAGTGTGCACTAAACGTCGCACTCGGAGACTTAGCTGTGACCAAGAATCACCTAAGTAATAACTCCCTCCGAGTGTGCATTAAACGTCGCACTCGAAACAACATTCAAACACGAGAGTAAACGCTTTGATTCGGATTCCAAAAATTCTCGCAAAGATAGCTAACTCTGTGCGGATCAAGCTTACCCGCACCGATTTAAGAATGTGACGGCCAACAGAAGTGGCCAAAGTACCTTACAGATAAACACTCGGCATACCGAGGATAAAGTTTTCTTACGCGTCAGCTGGGTCGGCGCTAGGACTGGAGGGCTCCACGATGGTGTCCAAGTCGATTCCGTCGGCAATGCGGGTAGCACTCTCAAGGAACGTCTCCATGAAGTCTTCGAATCGAAGCTTCTTCGTGTTGGCGACCTTCAGTGTCTTCAGCTTCTCCTCACGCACCTCCTTGCAATGGACTCGGACCAAGGACAAAGCAACATCTGCACCGCAACACGCTGCCGATTTCTTCCACGATTGCACTCGGTTCGGAATCTCCTCTAGTCGCGCCATCAGGCTCTCCATCTCCTGCCGCGACTCATCTTCTGGCCAAAGTTCCTTCTCAATTCGGCCGACGACCTCTCTCAGTCGACCGATGAAAGGACCCACTTTGCCTACGCGGATATGCGCCCAGAGCAGATCCCGATTGGCGTCCTCGCCGAGTGGCACGTTGTCGCGAATGGACCGCTCCACGTCCGATGCTTCAGCTTCAGCATCAACGCAAAAATCTGCAACAAAAGGGCAAGCATACAATAAACGCCGAGTGTCACGCACACAGTACAAGCACTCGGCAAAACATAAGACTTACCAGCCAGACGCGTCATCATCTGCTCAGCCCAGTCGCTGACATACTTCTCCTGAGCTGTGCATCGTTTATTCAGGACGACCATCTGATTCGTGAGAGCAGTCCTGTGTTTCTTCATTTTTTCCACTTCCTCAGTCAACACCTTGTTCGCTTCACGCGCCTCCTCCAAGGACTTCTCTCGTCCCTCCAGAGCATCCTTCATGTCGGCCATTGCAAGCATAGCCGCATCAAGCTCACCAGCGAACTGGTTCCTTTCCACTCTGAAGCCTCATAGGCCGTCCCCATTTCACAAGTTTTCTGCCACCAAGCACCAAGGGACAATCAGAAAGTTCAACAGTTAAAAGTCTAAGTTCTTCAGACCCCTGCCGACGCAAGCAGTCGACAGCGATCTCGGGGACTACACCCAGTGGGTTCACTGAGAGTGACCCCACTGGCATGCAGCTCAAGCAGGCCTGCCCTATTGAGATGCATGTTATCACCTACGCCTACGAGGCCAATACTACCCGACCTGAGTACAAATTACTCTCGGGGACTCTTACAGTAAGTGCACTCCGAGTGCCACAACTACGCGCACTCGGTCATGTTATTTACAGACCTGACCAAAGCAAAGACAATATGTATAAAGACAACTGCCGGTGCAAGCACTCGACAGAAGTCTCGGGGACTACACCCACTGGGTTCGCTCAGAGTGAACACATTGCGAACAACAGATGCCATCCAAAATCACCTAGTGGGTTACAAGAGAAAAGTAAATACTTACTAGCCCACTTACTCGGATATCATCCCGTAGCTCCAAGCTCCGCTGGTACAAGGCCGCAACGGAGTCATAGGCCATCTTGGCTTCTCTAGCCATCAGCTCCGCCTGCACCATAGCCCCCTTGGCCGCTCCCACCTGCTCCTCCGGAAGACGCTGGATGCTGAATTCAGCATTCGACGAGCCTGGAATCGTCGGAGGCTCCTGAGGCATCCCAAGGTCCGCCCCAGTCGGCTCCTCATCCACCAGCACTGGTTCAGTCTGTGGCAGCGCCTCAGTCGGTAGCACGTCGGCGGCGAGAGCGGCAGCAGGAGGAGCAGCCTCAAGAACAGGCTCCACAGCTGGGTCGGCTCTCCCCTAGTCGCCCTCGTCCAGGTAAATCGCCCCTGACAGGCCGAATGACATGAGGTCTCAGAAAAAGAAAGAAGCAGGACCTATGATAGAATTCGAGACGCGATAGTGTAAAACACTCGACGTCCCTACAACGCACCTAGCTGGGACGAGACGACGTTGTCCGTGTCCATGGGATCATCTTCTTGGCGCGCCGGAGAGGTGGCAGAAGTAGCAACTCTGTCGAGTGAAATCCATTCGACCAATGAACAAGAATTCACTCGGATATCAAAAGAAATTAGAAGATCGATACACTTACGTGGAGGTGACGGGGACAGCAACCCTCATCCGCGGCAGAGCCTTCCGAGGTTTGGACCCACTCGGTTTGGCCGCCTTGGAAGACTGACCCACAGGTTCAACGGCAGCATCCCTGGCCCTTTTGGTGCTCCGAGCACTCGGGACCACCGGGGCATTAGACGGAGCACTCGAAGATGCTGGAGGGGCCGAGGGAACGGCAGGCTCGTGTCGACGCTTGGTCCGATGCTCTGTTTGCGGAGGCGGAGAGTCCTGCTCTTCGTCTTCCTCCTCTTCCTCGCTGGTCTCTTCCTCCGACTCCCCGCTGTCGGAGACATATTCAGCGCTCTCCACGCTGCCCTCATGGCTGCCTTCCTCCTCCTCGGTCGGGTTCCCATTCGAGAGGGGAGAAAACCAGTTGGTCCACTCCTGCATAAAATTCAGTCGGCAACATCAGACGTCGCACAGAGATTCAAGCAAATGATAAGATTAAGACAGTTAGGAGCACTCGACAAGTGCCACTCACCTGATTCGGAGGAGGATTATCCGCGCAGAAGGGCTTCACTCGCCGAGATCCTTTGGGATTCTCGCATGGGCCTGTGATCTGGAGCACCCACGAGGTCACCCTCTTCTCAGTCACGCCCACGACGTTGGTCCGAGTGGAATCCTCGGGCCCCGTATAATGCCACATGGCGTGGTCGCGAGCCTGCACGGGCTGGATATGCCGACCGAGGAAGACCTCCAGCAAGTCTATGCCAGTGACCCCCCTCCTGACGACATCTGCGAGCGCCCCGACCAGAGGCTGGATGTCGTTCTTCTCCGCCCTCCTGAGCGCGAGTTGCTTAGGTGGGGCGGGTCGATCTAAGCTAAAGGGAGGCAGCCCTGTCGAAGCATTCGGGCAGGCGATATCCTGGCAGTAGAACCACGTCGACTGCCAGTTCCTGACCGACTCACTTAACTGAAGAGCAGGATAACTACTCCGACTCTTTTTCTGGAAACCTAAGCCCCCGCAGAGCCGGAGGAGCTGTGTCTTATCATCCGACTGACTAAGTCGTTTGATGGTTTGGGATCTGGCGGAAAAGATGTGTTTGAACAAACCCCAATGGTGTTGGGGAACGTCGCATGGGAAACAAAAAATTTCCTACGCGCACGAAGACCTATCATGGTGATGTCCATCTACGAGAGGGGGTGTGTGATCTACGTACCCTTGTAGACCGTACAGCAGAAGCGTTAGTGAACGCGGTTGATGTAGTGGAATGTCCTCACGTCCCTCGATCTGCCCCACGAACCGTCCCGCGATCAGTCCCACGATCTAGTGCCGAACGGACGGCACCTCCGCGTTCAACACACGTACAGCTCGACGATGATCTCGGCCTTCTTGATCCAGCAAGAGAGACGGAGAGGTAGAAGAGTTCTCCGGCAGCGTGATGGCGCTCCGGAGGTTGGTGATGATCTTGTCTCAGCAGGGCTCCGCCCGAGCTCCGCAGAAATGCGATCTAGAGGAAAAACCGTGGAGGTATCTGGTCGGGCTGCCATGGAAAAGTCGTCTCAAATCAGCCCTAAAACCTCCGTATATATAGGTGGGAGAGGCGGAGCCTTGCCTTGGGGCTCAAGGAGCCCCAAGGGGGTCGGCCGAGCCAAGGGGGGAAGGTCTCCCCCCCCCCCAAACCGAGTCCTACTTGGTTTGGTGGGTGGAGTCCTTCTTTCCTTTCCCACCTCCTCCTTTTTTTTCTTTTCTCTTTGATTTTCTTCCTATGGCGCATAGGGCCTTCTTGGGCTGTCCCACCAGCCCACTAAGGGCTGATGTGCCACCCCCAAGGCCTATGGGCTTCCCCGGGGTGGGTTGCCCCCCCCCCCCCCCCGTGAACTCCCGGAACCCATTCGTCATTCCCGGTACATTCCCGGTAACTCCGAAAACCTTCCGGTAATCAAATGAGGTCATCATATATATCAATCTTCGTTTCCGGACCATTCCGGAAACCCTCGTGATGTCCGTGATCTCATCCGGGACTCCGAACAACATTCGGTAACCAACCACATAACTCAAATACGCATAAAACAACGTCGAACCTTAAGTGTGCAGACCCTGCGGGTTCGAGAACTATGTAGACATGACCCGAGAGACTCCTCGGTCAATATCCAATAGCGGGACCTGGATGCCCATATTGGATCCTACATATTCTACGAAGATCTTAACGTTTGAACCTCAGTGCCAAGGATTCATATAATCCCGTATGTCATTCCCTTTGTCCTTCGGTATGTTACTTGCCCGAGATTCGATCGTCAGTATCCGCATACCTATTTCAATCTCGTTTACTGACAAGTCTCTTTACTCGTTCCGTAATACAAGATCCCGCAACTTACACTAAGTCACATTGCTTGCAAGGCTTGTGTGTGATGTTGTATTACCGAGTGGGCCCCGAGATACCTCTCCGTCACACGGAGTGACAAATCCTAGTCTTGATCCATACTAACTCAACGAACACCTTCGGAGATACCTGTAGGGCATCTTTATAGTCACCTAGTTACGTTGCGACATTTGATACACACAAAGTATTCCTCCGGGGTTAGTGAGTTATATGATCTCATGGTCATAGGAACAAATACTTGACACGCAGAAAACAGTAGCAACAAAATGACACGGTCAACATGCTACGTCTATTAGTTTGGGTCTAGTCCATCACGTGATTCTCCTAATGAAGTGATCCAGTTATCAAGCAACAACACCTTGTTCATAATCAGAAGACACTGACTATCTTTGATCAACTGGCTAGCCAACTAGAGGCTTGCTAGGGACAGTGTTTTGTCTATGTATCCACACATGTAAATGAGTCTTCATTCAATACATTTATAGCATGATAATAAACGATTATCTTGATACAGGAATTATAATAATAACTATATTTATCATTGCCTCTAGGGCATAATTCCAACAGTCTCCCACTTGCACTAGAGTCAATAATCTAGTCCTCACATCATCATGTGAATTACATTGTAATAAATCTAACACCCATACAGTTCTGGTGTTGATCATGCTTTGCCCGTGGAAGAGGCTTAGTTAGCGGGTTTGCTACATTCAGATCCGTGTGCACTTTGCATATATTTACGTCCTCCCCTTCGACGTAGTCGCGGATGAGGTTGAAGCGTCGTTTGATGTGTCTGGACTTCTTGTGAAATCGTGGTTCCTTTGCTAAGGCAATGGCACCCGTGTTGTCACAGAACAAGGTTATTGGATTCAGTGCGCTTGGCACCACTCCAAGATCCGTCATGAACTGCTTCATCCAGACACCCTCCTTAGCCGCCTCCGAGGCAGCCATGTACTCCGCTTCACATGTAGAATCTGCTACGACGCTTTGCTTGGAACTGCACCAACTTACCGCACCCCCATTAAGAATAAATACGTATCCGGTTTGCGACTTAGAGTCGTCCGGATTTGTGTTAAAGCTTGCATCGACGTAACCTTTTACGGCGAGCTCTTCGTCACCTCCATACACGAGAAACATCTCCTTAGTCCTTTTCAGGTACTTCAGGATATTCTTGACCGCCGTCCAGTGATCCACTCCTGGATTACTCTGGAACCTACCTGCCATACTTATGGCCAGGCTAACGTCCGGTCTAGTACACAGCATCGCATCCATGATAGAACCTATGGCTGAAGCATAGGGGACGGAGCGCATATGCTCTCTATCCTCATCAGTTGCTGGGCACTGAGTCTTGCTCAATCTCGTACCTTGTAAAATTGGCAAGAACCCCTTCTTGGACTGTTCCATTTTGAACCTCTTCAAAACTTTATCAAGGTATGTGCTTTGTGAAAGTCCTATCAGGCGTTTTGATCTATCCCTATAGATCTTAATGCCTAGAATGTAAGCAGCTTCTCCCAGGTCCTTCATAGAGAAACTTTTATTCAAGTAATCCTTTATGCTCTCCAAAAACTCTACGTTGTTTCCAATCAACAATATGTCATCCACATATAATATTAGAAACGCCACAGAGCTCCCACTCACTTTCTTGTAAATACAAGATTCTCCAACCACTTGTATAAACCCAAATGCTTTGATCACCTCATCAAAGTGTTTGTTCCAACTCCGAGATGCTTGCACCAGTCCATAAATGGATCGCTGGAGCTTGCACACCTTGTTAGCATTCTTAGGATCGACAAAACCTTCGGGTTGCATCATATACAATTCTTCCTTAAGGAAACCGTTAGGGAACGCCGTTTTGACATCCATCTGCCAGATTTCATAATCGAAAAATGCAGCTATTGCTAACATGATTCTGACGGACTTAAGCATCGCTACGGGTGAGAATGTCTCATCGTAGTCAACTCCTTGAACTTGTGAAAAACCCTTTGCCACAAGTCGAGCTTTATAAACGGTCACATTGCCGTCAGTGTCCGTCTTCCTCTTAACGATCCATTTGTTCTGAATAGCCTTGCGGCCCTCAGGCAGTACCTCCAAAGTCCACACTTTGTTCTCATACATGGATCCTATCTTGGACTTCATGGCTTCTAGCCATTTGTTGGAATCTGGGACCACCATTGCTTCTTCATAATTTGCAGGTTCATTGTTGTCCAACAACATGATTGATAAGACGGGATTACCGTACCACTCTGGAGCAGCACGTGGTCTCGTCGACCTGCGTGGTTCGACAGAAACTTGAACCGGAGTTTCATGATCATCATCATTAACTTCCTCCTCAACCGGCGTCGCAACGACAGAGGTTTCCCCTTGCCCTGCGCCACCATCCAGAGGGATGAGAGGTTCGACAACCTCGTCAAGTTCTATCTTCCTCCCACTCAATTCTCTCGAGAGAAACTCCTTCTCGAGAAAAGCTCCGTTTTTAGCCACAAACACTTTGCCCTCGGATTTGAGATAGAAGGTGTACCCAACTGTCTCTTTTGGGTAACCTATGAAGACGCACTTTTCCGCTTTGGGTTCCAGCTTTTCAGGCTGAAGCTCTTTGACATAAGCATCACATCCCCAAACTTTAAGAAACGACAGCTTTGGCCTTTTGCCATACCACAGTTCGTATGGTGTCGTCTCAACGGATTTTGATGGTGCCCTACTTAAAGTGAATGCAGCTGTTTCTAATGCATAACCCCAAAACGATAACGACAAATCGGTAAGAGACATCATAGATTGCACCATCTCTAATAAAGTACAATTACGACGTTCGGACACACCATTACGCTGTGGTGTTCCAGGCGGTGTCAACTGTGAAACAATTCCACATTGTCTTAAGTGAGCACCAAACTCGAAACTCAGATATTCACCCCCACGATCAGACCGTAGGAAATTGATCTTCTTGTTACGATGATTTTCATCTTCACTCTGAAATTGCTTGAACTTTTCAAATGTTTCAGACTTGTGCTTCATTAAGTAGACATAGCCATATCTACTCAAATCGTCAGTGAAGGTGAGAAAATAACGATATCCGCTGCGTGCCTCCACGCTCATCGGACCGCACACATCGGTATGTATGATTTCCAACAAGTCACTTGCACGCTCCATTGTTCCGGAGAACGGAGTTTTAGTCATCTTGCCCATGAGGCATGGTTCGCACGTGTCAAGTGAATCAAAGTCAAGTGACTCCAAAAGTCCATCGGCATGGAGTTTCTTCATGCGCTTTACACCAATATGACCTAAGCGGCAGTGCCACAAAAATATGGCACTATCATTGTTAACTCTAATTCTTTTGGTCTCATTGTTATGTATGTGTGTATCACTATCAAGATTCAATATGAACAATCCTCTCACATTGGGTGCATGACCATCAAAGATGTTACTCATAGAAATAGAACAACCATTATTCTCTGACTTAAAAGAGTAACCGTCTCACAATAAACAAGATCCAGATATAATGTTCATGCTCAACTTAGGCACTAAATAACAATGATTCAAGTTCATAACTAATCCTAATGGTAACTGAAGTGAAACTGTGCCGACGGCGATTGCATCAACCTTGGAACCATTTCCTACGCGCATCGTCACTTCATCTTTCGCCAGCCTTCGTCTATTCCGCAGTTCCTGTTTCGAGTTGCAAATATGAGCAACAAAACCGGTATCGAATACCCAGGCACTACTACGAGAGCCGGTTAAGTACACATCAATAACATGTATATCGAATATACCTGATTTTTCTTTGGCCGCCTTCTTATCAGCCAGATACTTGGGGCAATTGCGCTTCAAGTGACCCATACCCTTGCAATAGTAACACTCTGTTTCAGGCTTAGGTCCAGCTTTGGGTTTCTTCATTGGATTGGCAACAGGCTTGCCGCTCTTCTTTGAATTACCCTTCTTGCCTTTGCCGTTTCTCTTGAAACTAGTGGTCTTATTCACCATCAACACATGATGCTCTTTACGGAGTTCAGACTCTGCGACTTTCAGCATTGCAAACAACTCGCCGGGTGACTTGTTCATCCCTTGCATGTTGTAGTTCAACACAAAGCCTTTATAGCTTGGCGGCAGTGACTGAAGGATTCTGTCAGTGATAGCCTCTTGCGGGAGTTCAATCCCGAGCTCAGCTAGACGGTTTGAGTACCCAGACATTTTGAGCACATGTTCACTGACAGATGAGTTCTTCTCCATCTTGCAAGCATAGAATTTATCGTAGGTCTCATACCTCTCGATCCGGGTGTTCTTCTGAAAGATAAACTTCAACTCCTGGAACATCTCAAATGCTCCATGACGCTCAAAGCGACGTTGAAGTCCCGGTTCTAAGCCATACAAGACTGCACATTGAACTATTGAGTAGTCCTCCTTACGTGCTAACCAAGCGTTCTTAACATCATGATCAGCCGTAGAGGGTGGTTCATCTCCTAGCACAGCATTAAGGACATAATCCGTCTTCCCAGCTTGTAAGATTAGCTTAAGATTACGAGCCCAGTCTACAAAATTGCTTCCATCATCTTTCAACTTAGCTTTCTCTAGGAACGTATTAAAATTCAGGGTGACTGTCGCGTGAGCCATGATCTACAACACAAATATATTCAAAGTGGACTTAGACTATGTTCAAGATAATTAGAGTTTAACTTAATCAAATTATTTGCTAAACTCCCACTCAAAAAGTACATCTCTCTAGTCATTTGAGTGGTTCATGATCCACTTACACTAGCTCAAGTCTGATCATCACGTGAGTTGAGCATAGTTTCAGTGGTAAGCATCCCCATGCTAATCATATCATCTATATGATTCATGATCGACCTTTCGGTCTCATGTGTTCCGAAGCCATGTCTGCACATGCTAGGCTCGTCAAGCTTAACCCGAGTGTTCCGCGTGCGCAACTGTTTTGCACCCGTTGTATGTGAACGTTGAGTCTATCACTCCCGATCATCACGTGGTGTCTCGAAACGACGAACTGTAGCAACGGTGCACAGTCAGGGAGAACACAATTTCGTCTTGAAATTTTAGTGAGAGATCACCTCATAATGCTACCGTCGTTCTTAAGCAAAATAAGGTGCATAAAAGGACTAACATCACATGCAATTCATAAGTGACATGATATGGCCATCATCACGTGCTCCTTGATCTCCATCACCAAAGCACCGGCACGATCTTCTTGTCACCGGCGCCACACCATGATCTCCATCAACGTGTCGCCATCGGGGTTGTCGTGCTACTCATGCTATTACTACTAAAGCTACATCCTAGCAAAATAGTAAACGCATCTGCAAGCACAAACGTTAGTATAAAGACAACCCTATGGCTCCAGCCGGTTGCCGTACCATCGACGTGCAAGTCGATATTATCTATTACAACATGATCATCTCATACATCCAATATATCACATCACATCATTGGCCATATCACATCACAAGCATACCCTGCAAAAACAAGTTAGACGTCCTCTAATTTTGTTGTTGCATGTTTTACGTGGTGACCATGGGTATCTAGTAGGATCGCATCTTACTTACGCAAACACCACAACGGAGATATATGAGTTGCTATTTAACCTCATCAAGGACCTCCTCGGTCAAATCCGATTCAACTAAAGTTGGAGAAACTGACACTTGCCAGTCATCTTTGATCAACGGGGTTACTCGTAGCGATGAAACCAGTCTCTCGTAAGCGTACGAGTAATGTCGGTCCAAGCCGCTTCAATCCAACAATACCGCGGAATCAAGAAAAGACTAAGGAGGGCAGAAAAACGCACATCACCGCCCACAAAAACTTTTGTGTTCTACTCGAGAAGACATCTACGCATGAACCAAGCTCATGATGCCACTGTTGGGGAACATCGCATGGGAAACAAAAAATTTCCTACGCGCACGAAGACCTATCATGGTGATGTCCATCTACGAGAGGGGATGTGTGATCTACGTACCCTTGTAGACCGTACAGCAGAAGCGTTAGTGAACGCGGTTGATGTAGTGGAACGTCCTCACGTCCCTCGATCCGCCCCGCGAACCGTCCCGCGATCAGTCCCACGATCTACTGCCGAACGGACGGCACCTCCGCGTTCAGCACACGTACAGCTCGACGATGATCTCGGCCTTCTTGATCCAGCAAGAGAGACGGAGAGGTAGAAGAGTTCTCCGGCAGCGTGACGGCGCTCCGAAGGTTGGTGATGATCTTGTCTCAGCAGGGCTCCGCCCGAGCTCCGCAGAAACGCGATCTAGAGGAAAAACCGTGGAGGTATGTGGTCGGGCTGCCGTGGAAAAGTCATCTCAAATCAGCCCTAAAACCTCCGTATATATAGGTGGGAGAGGGGGAGCCTTGCCTTGGGGCTCAAGGAGCCCCAAGGGGGTCGGCCGAGCCAAGGGGGGAAGGTCTCCCCCCCCCAAACCGAGTCCTACTTGGTTTGGTGGGTGGAGTCCTTCTTTCCTTTCCCACCTCCTCCTTTTTTTTTCTCTTTGATTTTCTTCCTATGGCGCATAGGGCCTTCTTGGGCTGTCCCACCAGCCCACTAAGGGCTGGTGTGCCACCCCCAAGGCCAATGGGCTTCCCCGGGGTGGGTTCCCCCCCCCCCCGGTGAACTCCCGGAACCCATTCGTCATTCCCCGTACATTCCCGGTAACTCCGAAAACCTTCCGGTAATCAAATGAGGTCATCCTATATATCAATCTTTGTTTCTGGACCATTTCGGAAACCCTCATGACATCTGTGATCTCATCCGGGACTCCGAACAACATTCGGTAACCAACCATATAACTCAAATACGCATAAAACAACGTCGAACCTTAAGTGTGCAGACCCTGCGGGTTCGAGAACTATGTAGACATGACCCGAGAGACTCCTCGGTCAATATCCAATAGCGGGACCTGGATGCCCATATTGGATCCTACATATTCTACGAAGATCTTATCGTTTGAACCTCAGTGCCAAGGATTCATATAATCCCGTATGTCATTCCCTTTGTCCTTCGGTATGTTACTTGCCCGAGATTCGATCGTCAGTATCCGCATACCTATTTCAATCTCGTTTACCAGCAAGTCTCTTTACTCGTTCCGTAATACAAGATCCCGCAACTTACACTAAGTCACATTGCTTGCAAGGCTTGTGTGTGATGTTGTATTACCGAGTGGGCCCCGAGATACCTCTCCGTCACACGGAGTGACAAATCCTAGTCTTGATCCATACTAACTCAACGAACACCTTCGGAGATACCTGTAGAGCATCTTTATAGTCACCCAGTTACGTTGCGAAGTTTGATACACACAAAGTATTCCTCCGGTGTTAGTGAGTTATATGATCTCATGGTCATAGGAACAAATACTTGACACGCAGAAAACAGTAGCAACAAAATGACACGATCAACATGCTACGTCTATTAGTTTGGGTCTAGTCCATCACGTGATTCTCCTAATGACGTGATCCAGTTATCAAGCAACAACACCTTGTTCATAATCAGAAGACACTGACTATATTTGATCAACTCGCTAGCCAACTAGAGGCTTGCTAGGGACAGTGTTTTGTCTATGTATCCACACATGTAAATGAGTCTTCATTCAATACAATTATAGCATGGATAATAAACGATTATCTTGATACAGGAATTATAACAATAACTATATTTATCATTGCCTCTAGGGCATAATTCCAACAAATGGGGAGGGCAGCCGATGAAACACTCGCACAAAACTATAAAGGCAGAAAGATGGGCGATGGCATTCGGAGTTAAATGGTGAAGTTGGGCCCCGAAGTGATTCATGATGCCCTTGAAGAAAGGATGCGAGGGCAAAGAAAAACCTCGGTGGACGTGGCTGAGAAGCAGGACGCGCTCCCCCTCCCGAGGCGCTGGCTCGACCTCGTTCTCCGCCGGCAGCCTCCAGGACTTGTGCACGATCATCCCGTGCTCCACCAGCTGCAGCAGATCCCCCTCCATCACCGTGGAGGGGAGGAAGTCGCCCTGGATCCATCCCGCCGGCAGCGGCCGCTGCCGCCGCTGAGCAGGCGCCGCCGTCTTCCCCTTCTTCTTCCTCGCCTCCATCTTGCTGTTATGGCCCTTGGTCATGGCGGAAGCTGTGAGCCCTCGGGAGGAAGGGGAAGGGAGGAGTATAGGAGCGCTGGAGGTGGCGAGAAGGGCGAAGCAGGCGAGAGCAAGGGATTCGGCGAGCGTAACGGAGAAGCCTCGCCACCGAGATTTAAATAGGGTTCCGACTGGGTCGCTGGCAGGTGGCCCCGAAACCTTATCCCCCTGACCCACCGCGGCGATATTAGTGGAGAGGTTGAAGGCGCAAGAATCGAGGCGTCAGGCGCTACTCGAGCGCGCTGGCGTCATCCCCGCTGAGCGTGCGGAAACCAAAATTTGAGGATCCCGGGAAATCCGCCGCTGTCAGTTGACCGGTTGCGTCAGAAGATGCCGCCGAAGCACTCGGCTCCCGACAGTCCGTTTCGTGAGTACTTCCACTCGGATCGTTGATCAGAAAAGTCGAAATGGACCGAGGCAAGCAACGCCCAAGCCGAGTCTGTTCCAGTCGGATCCAACTTCAAACATCGCTTCGTCGTTCCATCCTCAATCCATTCGGGGACTAATGATGGGGTTATAGTCCTAGGGTAGGGTCATAGGCCTGCCCTGTAGGTCCTACCCAAGGACTACCCCTCGCAGAGGACAAGACCCTTAGTCAACTCCGACTGAATTAAAGAATCCATGTCGTCCAGTCGGTAACATACCCTCGGTCCTCCAGTCGGCGACTAGCATTCGGAGCATATCGAGTGAACCGACTATATACCACTCGGTACATCGTAACCCGCCTGGAGGGAAACGGTCGTACGTTTCCGGGTGCATTTATTAGCATTAAGGGCATACGTTACCTGTAACGTACACATTCAATCGCCACTACTCCACCCCTGTACCGGAACCGTTGTGGAGGGCAGCGCACTCTATATAAGCCACCCTCCCCCACTGGTAAAGGGGTTAGCAACTCATTGTATTCCCTATTCCACTCGACAACAAAGCTCCATGAGCACTGAGACGTAGGGTTATTACCTCCACCGCAGAGGGGCCCGAACTCATACATCCTCGCCGTAGCTGGGACTCTGCTCATCCTTTTCGTACCCTACACATCTACTGTCAGGCTTATACCCACGACATCTACCATCAGGGCGCTACCACCGCGTACCTTCTCCTGTACGTCGACGATATCATCCTGACTACATCCTCGACAGCGCTACTTCAGCAGGTCATAGCTCGCCTTGGCACCGAGTTCGCTCTCAAGGACTTGGGGGCTCTCCACTACTTCCTCGGCATCGAGGTTGTCCGTCGTGCCACTGGCTTCTTCCTGCATCAGCAGAAGTACGCCTACGAGCTTCTGGACCGAGCAGGCATGCTTAACTGCAAGCCTGCTTCCACACCTGTCGACATAAAGGCTAAGGTGTCCGCCGTTGAGGGCTCTCCGGCGTCCGACGCCCCCTTCTACCGCTCCATCATCGGTGCTCTCTAGTATCTCACGCTGACGAGGCCGGATATCTAGTACGCTGTCCATCAGGTGTGCCTTCACATGCATGCACCTCACGACACTCATTGGGCTCTGGTGAAATGTATTCTTTGGTATATACGTGGCACCACGGCTATGGGTCTCACCCTGACAGCATCATCAGACACCAGCCTCGTCGCGTACTCCGACGCCGACTGGGCTGGGTGTCCTGACACTTGGCGCTCTACTTCCGGCTACTGCGTCTACCTCGGGCCCTCTCTGATATCATGGTCGTCTAAACGACAACCCACGGTCTCACGATCGAGCGCCGATGCCGAGTACAGGGCAGTGGTGAACGCCGTTGTGGAGTGCTCCTGGCTACGACAGCTGCTTCAGGAGTTGCTTGTTGAGGTTCCCAAGGCCACGCTCGTCTACTGTGACAACGTCTCCGTGGTCTACCTCGCTGCCAACCCTGTTCATCATCGTCGAACGAAGCATATTCAGCTCGACATTCACTTCATTCGGGAGCATGTTGCCCTTGGTCGTGTTCAAGTTCTACATGTGCCCACCGATCAGCAGTTCGCCGATGTTATGACGAAGGGACTACTCTTGATAACCCACAAGTATAGGGGATCACAACAGTTTTCGAGGGTAGAGTATTCAACCCAAATTTCTTGGTTCACCAAAAGGGAAGCGAAAGAATATTCTCAAGTATTAGCAGCTGAGTTTGTCAGATTCAACCACACCTGAAAGATTAGTGTCTGCAAGCAAAGTATCAGTAGCAAAGTAGCATGATAGCAATGGTGCCAGAAACGATCTGTTGACAAGGCAAACTATTCCTAACTGTTGTATCAATGGCGCCAGTAGGTTGCATGTGGGCGAGTAACTATTCTTCCCCGACAACAATGTCGGAAAAGATCTTGCAACAAGTAACAGCGAAGTAGCAAGGAACAGAAGTAGCAGCAGCAGCAAAGTAACAGCAATAGCAACAGTAGCATCAATGTGGCCCAATCCCTTTTGTAGCAAGGGACAAGCCTAGACAAAGTAACATAGCGAGGACCAGTAGTAAAAGACTCGTAGGCAGTGGATCGGTGATGGATGAGTATGACGGATGTGATTCATCATGTAACAACTATAACACGTAGAGATGTGTAACTAGCTCCCTTTCGTCAATCTAATGTAGGCATGTATTCCGTATGTAGTCATACGTGCTTAGGGAAAAGAACTTGCATGACATCTATTGTCCATCCCTCCCGTGGCAGTGGGGTCCTAATGGAAACTAGGGATATTAAGGTTCTCCTTTTAATAAAGAACCGGACCAACGCATTAACACGCGGTGAATACATGAACTCCTCATACTATGGTCATCTCCGGGAGTGGTTCCGGCTATTGTCACTCCGGGGTTGCCGGGTCATAACACATAGTAGGTGACTACAACTTGCAAGATAGGATCTAAAACATACATATATTGGCGACAACATAATAGGTTCAGATCTGAAATCATGGCACTCGGGCCCTAGTGACAAGCATTAAGCATAGCCAAGTAGTAGCAACATCAATATAGAACATAGTGGATACTAGGGATCAATCCCCGTCAAAAACTACTCGATTACATGATAGATCTCATCCAACTCATCACCGTCCAGCAAGCCTACGATGAGATTACTCACGAACGATGAAGAGCATCATGGAATTGTCGATGGAGGAAGGTTGATGATGACGATGGCGACCATCTCCCCTCTCCGGAGCCCCGAACGGACTCCAGATCTTCCCTCCAGATGAAGAACAGGAGGTGGCGGCGCCTCCGTATCGTAAAACGCGATGAAACCCTTCTCTCTGATTTTTTTTCGGGCGAGACGGGAGATATAGAGCTGAGTTTGGGGCGGTGGAGCCATATGGGCCCCACAAGCCCTCACGGCGCGGCCAGGGGGTGGCTGCGGCCTATGGGCTTGTGGCCCACTGGTCCACCTCCTCCGGTGGATCTTTGCGCAGGTATTTTTCTTTTATTCTTGAAAAAATCTCCGTAAATTTTCAGGACTTTCCGAGAACTTTTATTTTTGCACAAAAACAACACCATGTCAATTCTGCTGAAAACAGCGTCAGTCCGGGTTAGTTCCATTCAAATCATGCAAATTAGAGTCCAAAACAAGGGCAAAAGAGTTCGGAAAAGTAGATATGACGGAGACGTATCAACTCCCCCAAGCTTAAAGCCTTGCTTGTCCTCAAGCAATTCAGCTGACAAACTGAAAGAGACAAAAGAAAAACTTTGACGAACTCTGTTTGATCTTGTTGTTGCAACTATGTCTAACTCATATCCAGTGTTTCAGCAAGATCACAAGCAAACCACATAAGCAAATGAGATCTAGTCTCACGGTAAACCCATATCAACGGCATAATCAACTAGCGAGCAAATAATAATAAGTCTCAAACGTCAACACTTCAATCAAAACAACATGAAGCAGTACGAATAGATGGTATCTCGCTAGCTCTTTCTGAGACCGCAAAACTTAAATGCAGAGCACCTTCAAAGACCAAGGGCTGACTAAACATTGTAATTCATGGCAATGAAGATCCAGTCACAGTCATACTCAACACAGTTAAAAGCAAAGCATAAAAATGACAGAGGTGCTCTCTAATTGGTGCTTTTATAAGAGGAGGATGACTCAACATGAACATAAATAGACAGGCCCTTCGCAGAGGGAAGCATTGATTTGCATAGGTGCCAGAGCTCAAGCTTTGAAAACAGAGATAATAATTTTGGGTGGCATGCTTTCATTGTCAAAGCAATGACTAAGAGTTCTCAACATCTTCCACGCTACACATGCTATAGGCGGTTCCCAAATAGAAAAGTAAAGTTTTGACTCCCCCACCACCAATCAATCACACTCCACGGCTAGCCGAATCCTCGGGTACCGTCCATACCAACATCAATCCTGGGGGAGTTTTGTTTGTAATTATCTTTTCGATTTGATCATGGAACTAGGAATTCCAATCACCAGCCCCTTTCTCGTGAATGATGGTGAATAAACACATATCGAGGATAACATGCCTAGCATGGAAGATACCAATAGCCCCCTGTCACCACATGAGCAGTTCGGGCATGCAAAACAGATTATTTCTTGAAGATTTAGAGAGTGGCACATGCAAATTTAGTTGGAACGGCAGGTAGATACCGCACATAGGTAGGTATGGTGGACTCATATAGCACAACTTTGGGTTTATGGAGGTGGATGCACAAGCAGTATTCCCGCTTAGTACAAGTGAAGGCTAGCAAAAGACTAGGAAGCGACCAACTAGAGAGCGACAACAGTCATCAAAATGCATTGAGATTAACTAACATCGAGTGCAAGCATGAGTAGGACATAAATCACCATGAACTTGAACATCATAGAGGCTATGTTGATTTTGTTTCAACTACATGCGTGAACATGCGCCAAGTCAAACCACTTGAAACATTCAAAGGAGGATACCATCCTATCATACTACATCATAATCATCTCAACATTCATGTTGGCATCCAAGACAAACCATTATAAGCTCCTAGCTAAGTAAGCATGGCATAAGCAACTATGATCTCTAAGTTGTCATTGCAAACATGTTTCTCTCACAACAAAGCTGAACTAGGAACAGTGAGCTAGTCATATTTACAAAAACAAAATAGATCGAGTTCATACCAGCTTTTCCACGCTCGGTCACTTCATCATATATCGTCATTATTGCCTTTCACTTGCACGACCTAATGATGTGAACAATAATAAGAGTGCTCGTGCATTGGACTAAAGCTGGAATCTACAAGCAAACACAAAGGAGAAGACAAAGTAATATGGCTCTTTGAAAGCTAAACAGGAATGCATGCAAGAGCCACTAAACATTGTAACCATTATCTTCTACTTGACCCAAAGAAAAAGAAAACTATCTACACGGGAAAGCTCCCAACAAGCTAAAGAAGAAAAGAAAATCTTTTTGGGTTTTTCTCAAACTAGAAAGACACACGAAAAGAAAACGAGAAAAATATAATAAACTAGCATGGATGATACAGTGGCAAAGTGTGAACACCGGCTAACAAAGTAAAAGCATAAGCAAGAATGTAAAGTCGGTGAGAACACGTACTCCCCCAAGCTTAGGCTTTTGGCCTAAGTTGGTCTACTCACATGGATGGTCCTGGCGAAACCCAAAATCATAATGGGGGTTATACGGGAGCGTTGCAGCCACTGCCTGAACAGCTGCCTCACGGAGACGAGCAGCCTTTGACTCCCTCTCATACTCTACCTCTCCTCTGGTTATGTAATATCTTCATTTTACCTGAAAGTCAAAGAAGGCAGGAGCAGGAAGGGTAATATGGAAAACACGCTGCCGGTTAAATATCAGACGGTATAGGAGGTATTCATCATCCCTCTCAAGGAACTGGTAGCGTGTCAAAGCGACGCGGTCAAGGAAAGTTGTATGGAGCGGGGGATCTCCTTCGCGGATGGGTACTCCAAGAAAATTTGCCATGCGAGTGGCATAGATCCCACCAAAGAAATCCCCTTCAATAGCATTCTTATTCAGCCTCCTTGCTATAATAGCTCCCATGTTGAAGCTTTTGTCACCTGTCACTGCGCTCTTAAGGATACTAAGGTCGGGTGCGCAGAGGTGACAATGCTCAATCTTGCCATTAATGCATCTGCCTATGAAGAGGGCAAAATAATGCAAGGCAGGAAAATGAATACTCCCCATGGTAGCTTGCATAATGTCTCTAGTTTCTCCAACTATAATACCAGAGCAAAAATCTCTAACCGAAGATTTAGGAGGATCATTGAGGCTACTCCAAATAGGTATTTTGCAAATTCGATTGAAATCCTCTAAATCCATGGTATAAGATTTATCATAGAGATCAAACAGTACCGATGGCTCACGGCCAGCTGAAAATTTGAATCTACGAACAAAAGAGGCAGTGAGAGCAACATACTGTTCACATTTATCGGAGATGAATTCTTCAAGTCGGACGTTGTGAACAAGTGCATCAAACTCATCTTTGAAACCTGCCTCAATCATAAATTCATCAGAAGGCAATTCACATGGTTGTACCTACGCGTCCCTTGGTTGGTAAAGATCAGGCTCCCGAATCGCAAGACGGGGACCTCTCTTGCTTGAGGAACCACCATGAAAGTTTCTCCTGAACATCTTCCTTTTCTAAAATTTTCAGTGACCCAAAGGAAAAGTGAACAAGGTTCAACTAAACTAGTAGAAACTACTCCCACAAGTGCCTAGAGACCATATTACACATCAAAACTACTTGGGATCACCTAGAATTAGCATGCAAAGCTCAAGAACATGGTCACTAAGGCAGCAAAAATACGTGGAGTATAAGGCACTAGAGCAAAAACTAATTGGACCAATGGAGGAGTCACTTACCAAGGAGTAATTTCCCCAAAACAGTTCGGAGAACGGTGATTTGAGCAAAGAGATCGAAAATCCCAGCAAGAGGAGCAAGAACACGGGTTTGAGCTGCGAAACGATTTTTTCTGGAGGTAGGAGAACCAGATGAGAGCAAGAATGAGTGGAGGGGGTGTCTGTGGGCCCCACAAGCCTGGGTGGCGCGGCCAGGGGGGTGCCCGCGCCCCAAGGGCTTGTGGTCCACTGGCGCAGCCCCCAGACAAGCTCTTTGTCTCAGAATTTTTCAAAAATTCCAGAAAAAATCATACTTGATTTTCAGGACGTTCGGAGAACTTTTATTTTCGGGGTACTTTTCTACCGGACGCTAAAACAGAAAACAGGGAAAACTAAACTAAATCTATCATTTTTCTTCTAAGCAACCTAAAGTGAAAGCTTGGAACACAGGTTTGTGACTCCTCGATTCATCCATCTCATGGTCATCGAAAGAAAATCCGCCAATGAGGTTGATCAAGTCTCCTCGACAAACCTTTTCAAATCGCAAAAGAGAACGGAGAATTTTCGAATTGTCACTAGGTCACCTCAATGGGGATGTGTATCTCCCCAACAAGCAAATCATACTTCATCTTGACACGAGGAATAGGGCATTCAAAGCTCCCAATAAGAATCGATGAAGTTTTTTCGATAGCATTGATGCAATGTACTCGATATTGTTTCTTCGAAAGTGCACCGTATTCTCATTACCGTTGACATGGAAAGTGCATTGCCTTTGTTGCAATCTATAACAGCCACTGCAGTGTTTAAAAAGGGTCTTCCGAGGATGACAGCCATGGCATCGTCCTCGGGAATATCCAAGATAACAAAGTCTGTTAAGATAGTGGTGTTAGGAACCACAACAGGCACATGCTCGCAAATGCCGATAGGGAAAGCAGTTGATTTGTCGGCCATTTGCAGAGAGATTTCAGTGGGTGTCAACTTATCCAGTTCAAGTTTACGATAAAGAGAGAGGGGCATAACACTAACACTGGCTCCAAGGTCGCATAACGCAGTTCTAACGTAGTTGCCTTTAATGGAGCAAGGTATAGTGGGCACACCGGGATCACCTAGTTTCTTAGGAGTTCCACCCTTGAAGGTATAATTAGCGAGCATGGTGGAAATCTCAACCTCAGGTATCCTCCTCTTATTAGTCATAATATCTTTCATGTACTTAGCATACGGAGACATCTTGAGCATATCCGTCAAACGCATTTGCAGAAAGACAGGTCTCATCATCTCAACGAATCGCTCAAAATCCTCATCATCCTTTTTCTTCGATGGTTTGGGTGGAAAGGGCATAGGTTTCTGAACCCATGGTTCCCTTTCTTTACCGTGCTTCCTAGCAGTGAAGTCATTCTTATCGTATCTTCTATTTTTAGGTTGTGGGTTATCAAGATCAACTCTAGGTTCAATCTCCACATACTTTTCCTTGCTAGGTTGAGCATCTTCATGAACATCACTATTGATATTATCATTAGGCTCATGTTCATCACCAGATTGTGTTTCGGCATCAGAGACAGAGATATCGTTTGGACTCTCAGGTGTAGCAGCAACAGGGTTGCTAGCGCGCAGGTTCCTATCATCTTTCTTCTTTTTTCTAGGATGACTAGGTGCATCAGTGCTAACTCCTTGAGAATCTTGTTCAATTCTCTTCGGATGACCCTCGGGATGCAAAGGTTCCTGGGTCATTCTACCGCCTCCAGTGACGACTCTGACGGAATTGTCATTCAACTCATTGGGCAAGTCATTTTGAGCTTTAAGTACTTGTTCTACCTGAGTAGTAACCATAGAGGCATGTTTACTCAGAAGTTTAAGATCAATGACGTTTCTGTCCACACAAGCACTTAAATTACTAAGCATACGAGCATTTTGTTCCAATTGTCTGCTAACATAATCATTGAAACTCAGTTGTTTGGCAACAAAGTTATCAAATTCATCGAGGCATAGGCTAGCAGGTTTATCAAAAGGAATATCACTCTCATCAAACCTAAGCAGAGAATTTACTTCTACTACCTGTATCGGGTTATCGAGACCATGGATCTCTTCGATAGGTGGTAGATTTTTGACATCTTCAGATTTAATGCCTTTCTCTCGCATAGATTTCTTGGCTTCTTGCATATCTTCAGGACTGAGGAATAGAATACCTATTTTCTTGGGAGTTGGCTTAGGAGGTGGTTCGGGAATAGTCAAGCACTCTCATTGCTCAAGATGTTATTCAGTAGAATCTCAGCTTGTTCTACAGTTCATTCCCTAAAAACACAACCGGCACAACTATCTAGATGGTCTTTGGAAGCATCGGTAAGTTCATTATAGAAGATATCAAGTATTTCGTTCTTCTCAAGAGGGTGATCAGGCAAAGCATTCAGTAGCTGGATGAGCCTCCCCCAAGCTTGTGGGAGACTCTCTTCTTCAGCTTGAGAGAGAAGTAGTAGACCATATTCTGGGGGCTACGCACACAACTAGGAGCAAGAGAAGTGAACCAGGTCTTAGCATCATCCTTTGGCGAGAAAGGAAACAACTTGAGGATATAGTAGTGGCAGATCTTTTCCTCACTAGTGAATAGGGTGGCTATATCGTGTAGTTTGGTAAGATGGGCTACAACTGTTTCAGACTCATAACCGTGAAAAGGATCAGATTCGACTAGAGTGATTAACTCAGGGTCGACAGAGAATTCATAATCCTTATCGGTCACAAAGATAGGCGAAGTGGCAAACTTCGGGTCGTATTTCATCCTAGCGTTTAGAGATTTTTCTTTCCACTTGCGCAGTAATTTCTCAACATCATAGCTATCCTTACACGCAAGAAATTCCTCAGCTATCTCTCCCTCCATAACATAGCGCGTATTAGGCATATCAGGCAATTCAGGCATAGGAGAGCTAGATCTAGCAGGCAAAATAGCAGGCTCTACTTCAATAGTATTAGCAGTTTCAGAAGTATCATCACATCTAGCAGCAACTCTAGCAATTTGTGCATCAAGGAATGCACCAAGTGGCAAAGCAGTATCAGGCATAGCATCATCAGGCATAGTATCAAGCATAGCATCATCAGGCAAAGTATCAAGCATAGCATCATCAGGCATAGTATCAAGCATAGCATCATCAAGCATAGTATCAAGCATGGCATCATGCGCAGAAGAAGTAGCATCATCAAGCACAGGCAACATATCAATATTTCTAGCAGGAGACGAAGTCGCAAACTTACTCATAACTGAAGGTGAATCAAGTGCAGAGCTAGATGGCAGTTCCTTACCTCTCCTCGTAGTGGAAGGTGTTGGGGCATAGTTTATGCCTAAGTAATTTTGGTGATTGATGACAGTACCGTACAGGACTAACAGTGTGTGTTAAGGTTTCAGATAACACACGTCAACGGCACAAGACGACACGTCTCCTCATTCATGGAACGGAAGCACGGCGCTCTCCTCGATTCTCTTTATTTGAGTCATAGGAAAGTCGTACTATTAAGAGGGGATCCGTAGTGGAAAGGTTTGGGTGCAATCTATCTTTGCACACGCACACTTCACATTCTCCCTTTCCTTCATCTTTGGAGCGGCCCCCGCCACTTTGTTTCTCGCATCTTTGCAAAATGGTCCCCAGCGGTAGTACCGCTGGCTCTAGCGGTAGTACCGCTGCAGCCAGTGGTAGTACCGCTAGCTAGCGGTAGTACCGCCCCTGGCCAGCAGTAGTACCGCTCCAGGAGCATTGTTCCACCTGCCTAGCGGTAGTTCGTGGATGGACCTTTTTGCGAAGACTTTCTTGGCGGTAGTAGTGCTTTTGCACTGCCAAAGGGCCAGCGGTAGTACCGCTGGTGTCAGCGGTAGTACCGCTGGAGTCCCAGCGGTAGTACCGCTACATCCAGCGGTAGTACTGCCCCTGTTCAGCGGTAGTACCGCTGGAGTGCCAGCGGTAGTACCGCTGCAGCCAGCGGTAGTACCGCTGGAGCTCGGGTAGAGAGTGGGAAAACGGTATGATTTTCTCCCCCACTATATAAAGGGTTCTTCTAGCTGAGGAACCTCATCTCTTACCTCTCTAAGCTCCATTGTTGCGCCCCAAGCTCAAAAGTGCCCGATCTCTCTCCCTAGCCAATCAAACTTGTTGATTCTTTAGGGATTGGTTGAGAAGGCCTAGATCCACACTTCCACCAAGAGAAAAGTTGATTCCCCCACCAATCCCTTGCGGATCTTGTTACTCTTGGGTGTTTGAGCATCCTAGACGGTTGAGGTCACCTCGAAGCCATATTCCATTGTGGTGAAGCTTCGTGGTTTAGTTGGGAGCCTCCAAGCTTTGTGTGGATTTGCCACAACCTTGTTTGTAAAGGTTCGGTCGCCGCCTTCAAGGGCACCTATAGTGGAATCACGGTACCTTGCATCGTGCGAGGGCGTGAGGAGAATACGGTGGCCCTAGTGGCTTTTTGGGGAGCATTGTGCCTCCACACCGCTCCAACCGAGACGTACTTCCTGTCAAAGGGAAGGAACTTCGGTAACACATCCTCGTCTCCATCGGTTCCACTTGTGGTTATCTCTATCCTTTACTTTGTATTTGCTTATGCTTGTGACTATATCTTACTTGTCTTAATAGCTCTCGTTGTTAGCTTCTATAGGGTTCACCTCATTGTCGTATTATTTGTGAACCCGTAGAGTGTTTACCTTAACTTGCTATGATTAATTAAAAAGTGGTCGTTGTCTATTCACCCCCCCCCCCTCTAGCCAACCATATCGATCCTTTCAATTGGTATCAGAGCCACGTCTCTTTATTAAGGGTTTAACCACCCGAAGAGTATGGAAGGCGAAGAGGGAATTAATCATGGGCAACCCGAGGCCATGGACTTGACTTCGGTCACAAGGGACGACTTGAATACGGCTATGGCCGCTCTCAAGACGTCCTTGACGAACGAGGTCAAGACCATGCTTAAAGAGTTAATTGAGGGATTTAAAAGTTCACCCGAACCGGATATAGTGGTTAAACCCACCGTTTCCGATTCGGAGGCCAACTCCTCTAAGGAAGCGGCTAAAGGTATGCAACCTCCCTCGTCTCATGAAAAGGATGGGACTGGAACATATGCCTCAGTTCCACCCCCCATGGTCTATGGAGGATCCGTTCCCGCACCACGTCTTAATCCTGTTGGTCCTCCTCCTAAGCTTGTGAAAGGTGACTTTGCTAACTGGGTATTTTCTATTAAGTCTCATTTGAATCACAGCTCAACAAATTTGTGGAGAATCATTGGGCAAGGATATTATCCCCATGATCCAAGCAACCTCACTCCGAGAGAAGATGCAGACAATCAATACAATCACTCTGCTTTGTTTATTCTCCAGTCTGTTGTGCCACCTGAAGATCTTCCCCACTTACGTCCCTTCACATTGGCCAAGGATTGTTGGGAGCATATTATGGTGTTGTACAAGGGAATCTCAAGCATTCAACGATCCAACTATGAAGTGATACTTGATAAGGCCGATGAGTTTGTGATGAAGGAAGACGAGGACCCTCGTGATCTCTATCGGAGGGTGACTGCTATTGTTGTGGCACTAAAGGATCATGGGAGTAAGGATGTGGATGATACATGGGTCAAGCGCAAGTTTCTCAAAGCCATCATGCCTTTCAACAAAGCCATGTCATCTGTCATTCGTCAGCGGCCAGACTTCCACTCCTTGTCTTCCAGTGAAGTGTTGGATGAGTTCATAGCAATGTCAATCATGAACGAAACAGCCGACAATGCTCTTGCTCGTGTTCGATCAAAGACAACTTCACCCAACCTTGCGTTGAAAGCAAGAGCAATGCTTGAAGAAGAAGAAGAAGATGAGGAAGAGGAGAGCTGCCCTGAAGACACAAAGTATGCCTATCATGAGCACATGGCTCTTGCATCAAGGCAATTCTAGGGCAATAAGAGGAACTCAAGACCCAACTTCACCAAGAACAACTCGAGTGGATTCAAACCCAAGCAACGAGTAAGGACATGTTATAACTGTGGCAACGTGAGTCACTTCGTGGCAGAATGTCCCTATGAGAAAAGGGAAGACAACGGAGGCAAGCTCATTCGCAAAGACAAAACCAAATCATTTCCAATCAAGAACAACTTTGTGAAGAAACCTCACCCAAAAGGGATGGTGGCCCTGGAAGAGTATCCTTCCGATGATGATGGTGATGATGATACAGTGGCAACGGCAACTGTTGCTATTGCCACTACCTCTTCCCAGAAGGTGTCTCTCTTCAACGCCCCCAACGAGAACCACATCACCAAGTGCCTCATGGCAAAAGGTATCAATCAGGTAACTCCCATCATTAAGACCAACATTGCTTCTGCTCCTTCATTGTTAAATTGTGTTGAAGATAGTGATGTTGGGGAACTTAATGAGCATGATCTTGATAAGTTTTTGTGCACTATTAAGGGAGAACCCAAGAAGCACTTTGTTGCTCTCTTGGAACAACTGGGTGAGGCCACTGACCTCATTGAGTCTCATGAGGAGACCATCTCCGAGCTTCAGGGACATAGTCGTGACTATGCCGATGAAATTGCCGAATTATCTAGTGCTCTAGAGGAAGAGCGCACCCTTCGTTTGGCTCTTGAGGAGTCATGTAACGATGACTGCGCTAAAATGCAAAAGAAACTAGATCATGATGTTGTTCTTACTCGCATGCTTAAATCTGAAAAGTATGCTCTTGAGGTTGGCCATGACAGACTCAAAGAGGAGTTTGACATACTTGACAAGGCCCACAAAGCCTTGAAAGGTGCTCATTTCTCTCTGAAAGAGTCTCATGATCAACTCCAAGCAAAGCTTACCAAGGAGATCTCTACTTGTCCTCCCTTTGTGTTAATTGATAATACTTGTGCAACTAACCCCTGTTGTGAGCATGTTCATCTTGTGGAGGAAAATGCCAAGTTAAAGGAGAAACTTGAGAAGGGCCTTGTGGCATGCATACAAGGTGAGAAGAGTCTGAACTATCTCTTGAGCACTCAAAAGGGTGCTGTAGGAAAGGAAGGACTTGGACTTACCTCCAAGTCAAAAGGTAAAAGGAAGAACAAGAACAAACGATCTCTCACCCTCATGGACATCTTCGTCAAAGAGGGTGAGGGGACTCAGAAGGTGAACAGGAACAAGGTGGACTATGGGAACCCCAAGAAGGGCAAAACCGTTCCTACTAACACAGCCGGCAAACTCAATTCTTCTTATGTTTTATGTTGTGCTAGTGATGGGCATGTTTATGCCAGATTTGTTGGTTCCTACGATGAAGATATTGAATGGGCTATCTGGGTTCCTAATACCCTTGTCTCTAACATGAAAGGACCCATTAAAAAATGGGTACCTAAAACCAAGCCTTGATCTATTGTAGGAGTTTGCTTCCGGTGGGGTGTCATGGTTGCTCGATAGTGGAGCAACAAATCATATGACCGGAAGCAAGGACTTAGTGGTGGATGTGCATCCTTCTCCATCTATGCCCACCCATGTCCAATTCGCCGATGCATCCTCTTCAAAGGTATTGGGATTTGGTAAGGTGGTCGTCTCTCAAGATTTATCTATTGAGAAGGTCATGCTTGTTGAGTCACTTGCCTACAATTTACTTTCAGTTCGTCAACTTGCAATTATGGGTTTTTCCACATTCTTTAATATTGACACTGTGGTCCTCCTGAGGAGCAAGACTCTTAAAGTAGCCTATGTTGGACATGTCGAAAATGGTCTTTATGTGGTGAACTTCTCAAAGCGACCCACTAAGACTGCGACATGTTTAATGGCTAAAGTTGACGTGGGCTGGCTTTGGCATCGCCATTTAGCTCATGTCAATATGAGATCTTTGCAAAGTCTTCTGACAGGGGACCATGTTCGTGGACTAACAAATGTGAGCTTTGCTAAAGATCGTGTCTGCAGTGCTTGCATTGAAGGAAAGATTCATGAAACTGCTCATCGTCCAACGACTCTTATCTACACCAAGAGGCCATTGGAACTTCTCCATATGGATCTGTTTGGTCCTCCAACATTTGATAGTCTTGGAGGCAGAAAATATTGCTTAGTGATTGTTGACGACTACTCAAGATATACCTGGGTATATTTCTTTAAAAGGAAGAGTGAAACTCAACAAACGGTCATCAACTTTGCTAATGAAGCGCAACGTTAATATGAAGCAAAGATCTTGATGATTAGGAGTGACAACGGCACCGAGTTCAAGAACTACACCTTAGATGAGTTTCTAGGTGATGAGGGAATAGAGCACCAATATTCTGCACCATATACCCCTCAGCAAAACGGTGTGGCAGAAAGGAAGAACCGGACCTTGATAGACGCTGCAAGAACAATGATGGCAGAATTCAAATCTCCATATAACTTCTAGGCAGAGGCCATCAACACAACATGTCATGCATCCAATCGGCTCTACATCCGCAAAGGCTTGAACAAGACTCCTTATGAGATTCTAACTAGAAACAAACCCAATCTCAAGTACTTCCGGGTATTCGGTTGTAAGTGTTTCATTCTCAAGAAAGGAGCACGATTAGCTAAATTTGATTCTAGAGCACATGAGGGTATCTTTGTTGGTTATGCTACAAACTCTCATGCTTACCGTGTCCTCAACAAGTCCACCGGACTAACTGAGGAGACGTGTAACGTAGAGTTTGATGAAAATAATGGCTCCCAAGTGGAGCAAAGTGGTCTTTGTGATATAGGTGATGAAATTCCTCCCGAAGCCATAAGAAGAATGGGGATTGGTCAAATACTCCCCATTGAGGAACCCCTTGTGGCCGAAGGAGAAGGACAATGCTCTACTCAAGTGGAGCCATCACCCCCACAAGCCCCACACGCTTCCGATGAACAAAGAGAAGACTCTCAACAAATTGAACAAGCTCAAGGTCAAGATCAATTGCCCAACAATGGTGATGTGTCCCATGATATTCAAGCACTACCCCAAGACTCCGAACCGGCTCATGATCAAGATCAAGTGCAACACCGAGATTCAGACCAAGTAGAAGCACAAGATCAAGATCAAGAGCAACCACTAATACAAGAACAAACTAGTGAACCTGCTCAAGTCGAAGGACAAGATGATCAGGAGACTGTCTCACAATTCCCGTCTGGAGCTCCAACAACCGGCTCAAGATGCAAGGGCAAGCAAAAGAAACAAGTCGATGCTCCCCCATTATATAATGAAGAACTCTTGGAGCGTCGAGCAGCCAAGAATGTGAACAAGCTGAGAGTCAAGTCACATCTTATGAAGAATGTACTTGGCAATTTAAAAAGGGGAGTATCCACCCATCAACAGCTTTGGAATTATTGTGAGCATCACGCGTTTGTCTCGTATTGTGAACCTCAACAGGTACAAGAAGCGCTCGATGATGAGGATTGGCTTATGGCCATGCACGAAGAACTTAACAACTTCGAGCGCAACCAAGTCTGGGATTTAGTGCCTCGGCCAACGGAGGAACATAATGTCATCGGGACCAAATGGATATTCAAGAACAAGCAAGATGCCAATGGAATTGTGATTCGAAACAAGGCAAGATTGGTGGCTCAAGGCTACTCCCAAGTCGAGGGTATTGACTACGGTGAAACCTTTGCCCTTGTTGCTCGTCTAGAATCTATTCGCATGTTACTTGCATTTGCTTCTCATCATAACTTCAAATTACAGCAAATGGATGTGAAAAGTGCTTTTCTTAATGGTCCTTTGAATGAGTTGGTCTATGTCAAACAACCCCCGGGATTCGAACATCCCAAGCTCCCCAATCACGTGTACAAACTTAATAAGGCACTCTATGGCCTTAAACAAGCCCCACGCGCGTGGTATGAGTATCTTACTGAGTTGTTACAAGATCGTGGGTTTGAAATTGGGAAGATAGATCCCACTCTTTTTACTAAGAGGGTTAAAGGGGATTTGTTCATATGTCAACTATATGTTGATGATATTATCTTTGTCTCTCCTAACATTTCATTCAATGAAGAATTTGCTGCACTAATGACTGAGAAGTTTGAGATGTCCATGATGGGAGAGTTGAAGTTCTTCCTCGGGTTCGAGATTAGACAAGGTCTAGAAGGGACATTCATCAAACAAGCCAAGTACACTCAAGACATGCTCAAACGGTTCGAGCTCGAAGATGTCAAGCCGGTCAAGTTCCCCATGCCAACAAGATGCAAGCTCGACAGTGATCCCAATGGTAAAGCAGTGGATCAAAAGGTATACTGCTCCGTGATTGGATCCCTCCTTTATCTTTGTGCATATAGACCGGATATTATGTTGAGTGTAGGGATATGTGCACGGTTTCAATCCGCACCAAAAGAAAGTCATTACATGGTTGTTAAGCGAATCTTTCGATATTTGGCTCATACCCCAAACTTTGGCCTCTGGTATCCCAAAGGAGAAAACTTCAATCTAGTTGGCTATTCTGACTCAGATTGGGCAGGAGATTGTGTGGAGAGGAAGTCAACGTCTGGAGGATGCCAATTCCTTGGTCGCTCTTTGGTAAGTTGGTCTTCAAAGAAGCAGAATTGCGTCTCCTTATCATCCACTGAAGCTGAGTATGTGGCAGCTGCAAGTTGTTGTGCACAATTGATATGGATGAGGCAGACTTTAAAGGATTATGGTGTCACTTGTGACAAAGTGCCTCTTCTATGTGACAATCAAAGCGCTATCAAGATTTCCCTCAACCCAGTGCAACATAGCAAAACCAAACATATTGATATTCGTCATCACTTCATTCGTGAACATATCAAGCTAGGTGATATTGAGGTTCACTTCATCAACACTGAAGAGCAACTTGCAGATATTTTCACTAAGCCTCTAGATGAAGCAAGGTTCCGGGAGTTAAGGCATGAGCTAAATATCATTGATTCAAGTAATGTGGATTGAAACTAGGCATATTGCACCTCACTTTGCATTCCATCTTGGTCTAGATGTAGGCATGGACATAGGGGGAGTGTTGTTCTCTCAATGAACTTTCCCTCCCCCCATTATGCATAAATCAATCTAGTCTTTCACTTTAGCCATTGTCAAATGGCACTTGTGCTTCAAAGACGAGCATTGGTCATGAACCCAAGGATAATTCTTCGCGGTGTCATACCATTGTCTCAAACATAGGTGGCCTCGGCCACCGCCCCTCCATCCTTTCTTGCGTATAGAAGAAAGGATATACAATGACAAGTCAGTACATTTTCCTAGATGCTATCTTTTTTTTACTCACTTGTCATGTGTCCAAGTTCATCTCTTTTCCTTAGCCGCGTTGCGACATTTACAGCGGTACTACCGCCAGGGGTAGCGGTACTACCGCCAGGACCCCAGCGGTACTACCGCCAGGGGTAGCGGTACTACCGCCAGGACCCCAGCGGTACTACCGCCAGGGGTAGCCAGGATTCCCATCTAACATGACCGGCTAGGAAATTGTTAGGGCTTCCTCAAGGGGGAGCGATACTACCGCCAGGGGGAGCGGTACTACCGCCAGGACCCCAGCGGTACTACCGCTGCATCTGGCGGTACTACCTCCAGGTAGCGGTACTACCGCTGGGACCTCAGCGGTACTACCGCTGGCCCGTACCCCTTGGGCTATATAAAGGAGGGGGAGCCCGTTTTTCTCAACTTGTTTCTTCTTCCTCGCGGCTCCTCCCTCCCCTAGCCCGAAAAATCCCTGTTTGGATCTCGTTTCGTGGAGCTCCTTCTCCCCGTTGGTTTGGAAGGGTTGCTCCACCTCTCCTTCCTCCTCCAAGAGCCATGAATCCCGGTAAAGCTCCTACCTTCTTCTATTTGGTTGATGTTCTCGTTCTAGAGATAGGAGCATTGGGGATTGAATCCATATCTTTGATCTTATGGCTAGTTCTTGGGTGGCATGAAGGAGATATTTGAGGGGAGTATAGGTCCAATGGATTGTTGTTGATTATGTTTCCATGCCCTAGGATTTACTTGTTTTAGATCTAGCACTTGAACTTTGTTTGGAATTAGATCTAAAACTTGCTCTCTCTTGCCTAGGCATGTATTTATTTCGTGTTACTAGTGTTCCTCATGTAAAGTAGGGCTGGGGTGGAGTTCTTCATGTTCATATACAGCCCATGCCCTCGTAACGATTTTTATCTGTCAGATCTGAAAAGTCAAACCCCAGCGGTACTACCGCCAGGGGTAGTGGTACTACCGCTATGACCCCCAGCGGTACTACCGCCAGGGGTGGCGGTACTACCGCCAGGAGCATTCACTGTGTATTCCTTTTATGTGCTTAGCAACGCGTGTTTATTTCTTCTGCGTTTTCAAAGATTCGTTGCCTTGACTCTTTTTGTCGCCTCTTTTCGCTGTGTGTTTTGTGTCACAGGTGGCTCTCGCCGTTCGAACCCCCCTCGTGACACGTAGTCAAAGCAGTATCGCAACCAAGAGGCTCCCGAGGGGTCTGCCACCTCAGGTCTGCAACCCAAAAGGCAGTCCTTCAAGAAGGTCGCACACAAGGAGAAGAGGGTCAATGTCCGTACAATGTCCCCCAAGGACTTTCTACAGTTTCCCACTCAGAACCACTATCTCAACGAGAGGGCTGTGATCAAGGATGTTGACCATGTCTGGGCAAGGGATCAGTGCAGGATCTACCGGGATGTTGTTGCGCATTTCAAGAAAAACTATGTCTCCGTTCAGTGGATTGACCTAGCCCATCTTCAGCGGAACCTGGACTATTTTGGTGATGCCCTCTCTCTGATTGACAAACTGGGCATCAAGGACATCATCACATACAAGACAGATTTTGATCCCACTGCTGTTGCTCAGTTCTATGTCACGGTCTACTTCTCTCCTGATGCAGAGCTCTCTATGGTGTGGATGATTGGGACTCAGAAGATGACTGGTACCTGGCGTGAGTTCATGCAATTCCTCAACATTGACTTCCAGGGAGCCGACACTCCACTTGGGTTGCGTCCTCATGTTGCAGCCCCCACCGATAGGGCCCCCGCAAAGGACAGACTGCAGAAGCTCTATGTGAGGAAGGGTGTGCTCCCCAAGCATCTGGACATCATGCACCGGATCCTTCACAACACCCTCTTCCCTCGCATTGGTAACTTCGACGAGGTTCATGGCTCCCTGGCTAAGATGCTGCTGCTTTGTGAGGAGGCTATGTCTCAGGAGTCTGCCCCTCTGGATATTTCTGATGTGATGTTCACGGAGCTCTGGAACTGCATCATCATGCGTAAGGTTCCCATCTACGGGCCCTACCTGTTCGCATATATTCGCCATAAGTGGCAAGAGGCTTTTCCGGAGGAGGTGCTCTACGCTCAGTCCGACTACATTGTGCACGACCCAATTAAGCTTCGCGTCAAGGACAAATGGGCCAACCCATCCACTTCCTCTCAGCACATGGATACTGACACTGAGACTGCTGCTGACAGAGGAACCGCCTCTCAGTCCCGCCCTTCTGCCATGCCATCTTGGGCCATCAAGCTGCAGGACAAGATGAAGACTCTATTCTGTATGCATGCTAAGGGTCAGTACCAGACGCACGTGGCTCAGAAGGAGAGCCGCCAGAGGCATAAGCGTGTCCTCATGACTCTTGATGTGGACATCTCCAGCGGATCTGAGGACGACATCACTCCAGAGGCTACTTGGATGCAGGCCCAAGGATACCAGTGGTCTGGGGATGAGGCGGACGAGGAGGAGCAGGCCGATCAGGAGGGGACCGATGAGTCTGGCGATGCTGAGGATGAGGAGTAGCTACCTGTGGCATTAGGTGTGCCCCTTTTTGGTGTCTTGTGCCAAAGGGGGAGAGAGTCTAGGAGCTGAATTTGCTTTCATATTCGAACTTTGCGTTGCTTTGCTTTATTTCTTATGGTTTGCTTCGAACTTGGTTTGCTTAGTATGCTATCTTGTGTGAGACATGAACTTATGAGAGATTTTATTTCCTTCATATGTTGTGAGTCATATGCCCCGTATTGTCATATATCTCTATCCTTTTGTTCTCATATTATTATCTGTGCAAATCCGGTATCGTCATCAATCCACCAAAAACGGGGAGATTGTTGGGGCATAGTTTATGCCTAAGTAATTTTGGTGATTGATGACAGTACCGTACAGGACTAACCGTGTGTGTTAAGGTTTCAGATAACACACGTCAACGGCACAAGACGACACGTCTCCTTATTCATGGAACGGAAGCACGGCGCTCTCCTCGATTCTCTTTATTTGAGTCATAGGAAAGTCGTACTATTAAGAGGGGATCCGTAGTGGAAAGGTTTGGGTGGAATCTATCTTTGCACACGCACACTTCACATTCTCCCTTTCCTTCATCTTTGTAGCGGCCCCCGCCACTTTGTTTCTCGCATCTTTGCAAAATGGTCCCCAGCGGTAGTACCGCTGGCTCTAGCGGTAGTACCACTGGATTGTTGGCGGTAGTACCCCTGCAGCCAGCGGTAGTACCGCTAGCTAGCGGTAGTACCGCCCCTGGCCAGCGGTAGTACCGCTCCAGGAGCTTTGTTCCACCTGCCTAGCGGTAGTTCCTGGACGGACCTTTTTGCGAAGACTTTCTTGGCGGTAGTAGTGCTTTTGCACTACCAAAGGGCCAGCGGTAGTACCGCTGCATCCAGCGGTAGTACCGCCAGGCGGCGGTAGTACCGCCCCTGTTCAGCGGTAGTACCGCTGCAGCCAGCGGTAGTACCGCTGGAGCTCGGGCAGAGAGTGGGAAAATGGTCTGATTTTCTCCCCCACTATATAAAAGGTTCTTCTAGCTGAGGAACCTCATCTCTTACCTCTCTAAGCTCCATTATTGCGCCCCAAGCTCAAAAGTGCCCGATCTCTCTCCCTAGCCAATCAAACTTGTTGATTCTTTAGGGATTGGTTGAGAAGGCCTAGATCCACACTTCCACCAAGAGAAAAGTTGATACCCCCACCAATCCCCTGCGGATCTTGTTACTCTTGGGTGTTTGAGCATCCTAGACGGTTGAGGTCACCTCGAAGCCATATTCCATTGTGGTGAAGCTTCGTGGTTTAGTTGGGAGCCTCCAAGCTTTGTGTGGAGTTGCCCCAACCTTGTTTGTAAAGGTTCGGTCGCCGCCTTCAAGGGCACCTATAGTGGAATCACGGTACCTTGCATCGTGCGAGGGGTGAGGAGAATACGGTGGCCCTAGTGGCTTTTTGGGGAGCATTGTGCCTCCACACCGCTCCAACGGAGACGTACTTCCTGTCAAAGGGAAGGAACTTCGGTAACACATCCTCGTCTCCATCGGTTCCACTTGTGGTTATCTCTATCCTTTACTTTGTATTTGCTTATGCTTGTGACTATATCTTACTTGTCTTAATAGCTCTCGTTGTTAGCTTCTATAGGGTTCACCTCATTGTCGTATTATTTGTGAACCCGTAGAGTGTTTACCTTAACTTGCTATGATTAATTAAAAAGTGGTCGTTGTCTATTCACCCCCCCTCTAGCCAACCATATCGATCCTTTCAGAAAGCAAGATTTTAGTTCTTGGACCTATCGGATTCCTCATAGTGATCAGCACACGTCAATCCCAAGTGACTCAGAGAATATAGCTGTGCTTCCCTGGCAACGGCGCCAGAAAAAGGTCTTGATAACCCACAATTATAGGGGATCGCAACAGTTTTCGAGGTTAGAGTATTCAACCCAAATTTGTTGGTTCACCAAAAGGGAAGCGAAAGAATATTCTCAAGTATTAGCAGCTGAGTTTGTTAGATTCAACCATACCTGAAAGATTAGTGTCTGCAAGCAAGGTATAAGTAGCAAAGTAGTATGATAGCAACGGTGCCAGAAACGATATGTTGACAAGGTAGACTATTCCTAACTGTTGTATCAATGGCGCCAGTAGGTTGCACGTGGGCGAGTAACTATTCTTCCCCGACAACGGTGTCAGAAAAGATCTTGCAACAAGTAACAACGAAGTAGCAAGGAACAACAGTAGCAGCAGCAGCAAAGTAACAGCAATAGCAACAGTAGCAGCAAAGTGGCCCAATCCCTTTTGTAGCAAGGGACAATCCTAGACAAAGTAACGTAGCGAGGACCAGAAGTAAAAGACTCGTAGGCAATGGATCGGTGATGGATGAGTATGACGGATGTGATTCATCATGTAACAGCTATAACACGGAGAGATATGTAACTAGCTCATGTTCGTCAATCTAATGTAGGCATGTATTCCGTATGTAGTCATACGTGCTTAGGGAAAAGAACTTGCATGACATCTATTGTCCATCCCTCCCGTGGCAGCGGGGTCCTAATGGAAACTACGGGATATTAAGGTTCTCCTTTTAATAAAGAACCGGACCAAAGCATTAACACGCGGTGAATACATGAACTCCTCATACTATGGTCATCTCCGGGAGTGGTTCCGGCTATTGTCACTCCGGGGTTGTTGGGTCATAACACATAGTAGGTGACTACAACTTGCAAGATAGGATCTAAAACATACATATATTGGCGACAACATAACAGGTTCAGATCTGAAATCATGGCACTCGGGCCCTAGTGACAAGCATTAAGCATAGCCAAGTAGTAGCAACATCAATCGAGAACATAGTGGATACTAGGGATCAATCCCCGTCAAAAACTAACTTGATTACATGATAGATCTCATCCAACTCATCACCGTCCAGCAAGCCTATGATGAGATTACTCACGAACGATGAAGAGCATCATGGAATTGTCGATGGAGGAAGGTTGATGATGACGATGGCAACGGTCTCCCCTCTTCGTAGCCCCGAACAGACTCCAGATCTGCCCTCCAGATGAAGAACAGGAGGTGGCGGCGCCTCTGTATCGTAAAACATGATGAAACCCTTCTCTCTGATTTTTTTCCGGGCGAGACGGGAGATATATAGCTGAGTTTGGGGGCGGTGGAGCCACGTGGGCCCCACAAGGCCTCATGGCGCGGCCGGGGGGTGGACGCGGCATGTGGGCTTGTGGCCCACTGGTCCACCTCCTCCGGTGGATCTTTGCGCAAGTATTTTCCTTTTATTCCAGAAAAAATCTCCGTAAATTTTCAGGACATTCCGAGAACCTTTATTTCTACACAAAAACAACATCATGACAATTCTGCTGAAAACAGCGTCAGTCCGGGTTAGTTCCATTCAAATCATGCAAATTAGAGTCCAAAACAAGGGCAAAAGAGTTCGGAAAAGTAGATACGACGGAGACGTATCAACTACCCACCTCGACTTCCGAGGGCTTTCGGTCCAGTCTTTGCGTCACCGGCGACGCTTCGACTGCGCGCGCGGGGGGAGGGGGGGGGTGAACATGTGTACATGTACGTAGGTCCGGGTTTTGTATGTCGTACCTGTAGTGTCTCTCTCCCTCTGTATTTACCTGTAACTTGGGAGACAAGACACCGGTCGCACCCCTTGTACCTATATATATGTGCCTAGTGCACGATCAATGAATTATCGATGCACACAATATCTTCTACATCATTCTACATCAACCGTTCACGTTTTGCAATATTTAGCTGAAAACAAGATGAAAATAGAAGCGATGTTACACAAAATGCTTGTGCGAACAATTGATTGTGCTCAGCAGGGGTCATGCTCAAGATTTGTCGAAATATGAGCGACAAATCTTGGTATACTTTGTTGGCATGATACCTATCATAAAGTTTTATGATATATACCCGTAAAATAAGTGAAAGAGGCGAACCCGAAGAAGAATGCTAAAGTATTTTTCGATCCGAATTAATTAACGCAACCTCTATACAACGCAAAATAGACGTTTCATATTTTTAGCTGAAATGCTGAAGAGTTATTCTTTTCCACAATAGGATGCCAAAGAGTTACTGTATCAACGGTACTGCAACTAAGCAACGTCAGGAGCGATATGGGCCTTCAGGCTGGTTATATAACATAGCGCGTTTAAAAAAATGCTTATGTATCATGTAGTTAATGAGAAAAAAAATGTTTAAAGTAACATAATATGTTACTTTAATATAGTGTTTTTAATAAAGAGATGAGTCTATATGCTATTAAATAAAGTCATTTATAATATTTATATTATGTTATTTTGCATTATAAAGGAAGTACCTTCTCTGTCTTAATATAAGTGTTTTCAATTATATACTAGCTCTAATATAAAATTATATTAAATTTAAGATATTTATTTTAAGACGAAAAAACTACTAAAGATATCAACACTTTTAGTACCTCCTCCGTCTCGCTTTATGGGGCATGCGCTTAATTCTAGGTCATCGATTTGACTAACTAAATATGACTTATATGTCAACAAAAGTATATCATTGGGTTTTTAAACGGATGTAGTTTTTAAACATATATTTTTCATCAAATTTAGTACATAATTAGTTATTAGTTAAATTATTAATCTAGAACAACATGTATGATTTATAAAGAGGTAATATTACCGGTGGTGCTTAAACTTGTTACTCATGTTCACTTTAGTGCCTGAACTTGAAAAATACATCGAACTGGTTCTAAAACTTGACACATGCGTTTAAATACATTGGTAGTCCTATCTATGTGACATATAATGCACTGACTGACACAACATTTTAATTAGCATGTACACATGGCGTGAGAGGCACTTCTAACAAAGGGCTTGCTTTATATATGTCTCTATGACGAGCGGATCCACATGTGGGCACAAAGGAAAAGACCCAGTTAAAATTTGTTGAAATACTAGTGCGTTATAAATATTATAATGACAGTAATAAATATAAAGTTGAAATACTAGTGTGTTATAAATATTATACAAATAAAATATAACTTTTTTAGCATAATGTTCAAGTAATTTTAAATAGTACTAATGTATTACTTTTGCACAAATCATACAAACTAAATTGTATTTATTGTTATAAAAATATTTGTATATTTTATAATATCATAAAGAAACATCACAATTTAGAATTATAATTTTAATTATACAAAAAAATATATTTATATGCACATTTTGTAATTCCTTAGTTTGTTGTTTAAGAATTTTTCGCATAACAAAAAATATTCATAACAATGCAAAATATAAAATTATCTTATTATTATAAATATTTACATCTGACTGTATTTCAGTTACTTAAAAGTTATGAATATGTATTAGGAGTGAAAGTTATTACAAGTAAATATTAATAAAAGTGTGAATATTTTTAAAAATTACTTGAACAATTTATAAATAAGTTAAGCTATTTGCCAGTATAATATCTATGATACATGAATATTTAAAATTTATTTTCATTAATGTGATCATAGTTTATAAAGTTTTTACAAGTTTTTAATAAAACTAATACGTCTTCCTCGATAAACATTAAGAGTCTTTATCGCCACCGAGTATGAGAAAATTTGGATGCAGAGTTGCTAGCTAATTTTGCTTATTTTTCGAGACCAAAAGACTGCAATTTTTATTGTTTATATTTTTTGTGTGTGCCGACATATGTGGGCTTGTTGCCATGCCACATGTACATGTTGGTCAAAATATAGTATCAAATCAACGCATTATACGTCTATGTATGAGATTATTACCGTATATGCACCTTTGTGCCAAGTTCTAGAACCAATTTAACGTATTTTTTAAGTTCATGCACTAAAATAAACACCGGTGACAAGTTTAAGCACTGGTGATATTACGTCATTTATAAGTAGTAACAGAGACTAACGTTGACGCTAATATAAGTTAGTCCCCAACCTCCTGAAGAGACGCAATTAACTGAAGATATCGACACTTTTTTCAGAGTTCGTGAGTGCCTCCCCCGGAGAAGCAACCGGCAGCATTCTTCGAGATCCCTCTCCCGCAAATCCGGCGACCTCGTGGCGGCCGCCATGGAACGGCGGACCGGCGTCCTCCACGTCCCGCTCACCCATGGCGGCCCCCTCTTCCGCGTCGCTGCCTCGCTCATCCTCGCGCCCTCCAAAGCCCTCGCCGTAAGGATGATCAGTCAACTCCCTGCCTTTTTCCCCTCTCCAAGGCAATAATAGCATCCAAAGCCTCACGCCCTGATGCCGCCCAGGTTCCACGCGCAAACGCGATCCTCTTCACGGGCGACCGCGTCCCCGGCACCGGCGAGCCGGCGATCGAGCGGCTGTCCGACGCCGCCTACCTCGCCAAGCTCCTCGCTGGGAAGCTCGCCGGGGAAGCCAACGCGTGGGTGGTCGATGCCGCTTGCTTTGCCGGGCCGTTTGCGGTTTACCGAGAGCTCGTTCCGGCTGTGGACGCCGTTGGCGACCCTGGGCGGTATGACCCCACTGGCCTACCGGCGGCGGTTGGTGTTGCCAACATCTTGGCACACTGTATTCGGGAGGTATGGCGTGGTAAATTTCAGGAAAATTCAGCACTGGTCAAAATTTTGCCTAGGCCAAATACGATGTTACAGTAATTGAGGAATTAATTCTTATGATTTTGTCACATTCTTGTTACTGGATATGTTAGAGCGTTTCACTTCAGGGCAGATACGTAGGTAGTTATGGGATTCAGGGATTAATTTTTTTGGGGGGGAAATAAAATTCAGGAACTAGTTTAACTGAATACTTCTTGTAGCCATTTCTGAAGAAAGAGAATTTGTGGATCCTCTATTTAGGTTGATGAGATGCTATTTTAGTTCACAAAAACTGTACATAAACTGGCTTTAAAGCTAAGTGTGTCTAAGGATTATTTTTTTAAGAAAGGGTTTCCTCAATTTCCATTTATATAAATCATAGCTTTAGAATCTTGTTTCAACTGCCTCAAACATGAACTACCAAAGTAGCCAGCCCAAAAACATGGGCAACAAAAGCTAGAAGCTGTACAAGGCGTAGGGAAAACAGCGGCAACACAAATATGTAGCGCTCAGCTCCCAGCCAGGGAGGCCATCTAGCTAAAATGGAAAAGGAGGAGTTAATTGCAAGAAACTGCCACATTTGCGGCTAGGTTTGCAGAAAACCACCAAGTTACTAATCTGTTGCAAAAAACACCGCAATTTCTCTAATCTTGTTGCAAAAAGCACTGATCGGATGATTTGGACCGTTTGATCGTTTTCTGACAAGTGGGGCCTCATTGTAAGAAGATGACTTAGCAAAAAATTAACATACACACCCCTGATCCAAACGAAGTCATCTTCTTATAATTCGGTCCCACTTGTCAGAAAGCGAGCAAACGGACCAAATCACCTCATCAGTGTTTTTTGCAACAAGATTAGCGGTGTTTTTGGCAACGGATTAGCGAGTTGGTGGTTTTCTGCAAACCTAGCCGTAAATGTGGTAGTTTTGTGCAATTAAGTTGAAAAGGAGCAAAAAAAGACAGGCGCCGTGCGCCCAGAATCCATCCCATCTTTGTCGCCGTCATGTCGTCAGTCAAGGAATCCGCAACGTCTAGCTGTGTGAAGCTTGGAAGATCTCAACCGCGACTTGTTCAAACTGTCTTGCGCACCTGTGTAGTATCAGCTCTGCATCCTCCTTCCCTGCAAGAGACTCCAAATTTTAATCCAGAAACAAATTTGAAAGATCATCTTGCACCAGGATCGCTAGGCCATTTGTTACGAAAGTAGGCCAAATTACGAGCTTTCCAATTACCCCACATGACCCCTGCAACCCCAACAGACACTATCCCACATTTGCTTCCAGTAAAAGGCTTAAGCCAGGTATTCAGGCAGTGATCAGCATCAGTAAACTGACAACGAATTCCCAGTGCACAGCTAACCACATTCCAGATATATCTGGCCAGGGGACAAGAGAAAAAGAGGTGACTGGTTGTTTCATTGCTACCACAAAACTGGTAAGAAGCTTCACAGTTACCACCCCTTCTCAGCAAAATGTCCCTCGTCGGAATGCATTTCCTAAGCACCAGCCAAATGGAAGCTTTGACATGGATGTGATCTTAACTTTCTACCAGAACTTGCTGGGAATTACACTAGCACTTTGCATAGCAGCATAGAAAGACTTCACACTGAAGTCGCCAGAGCTGGAGGAAAACCAAACATGTTTGTATTCCTCATCAGTCAGAAGGGAATTAGCACACAAATCACGTAAAGCTCACCATTGTTCTAGTCTCTCTCCAACTAAAGCTCTTCTGAAAGTTAAGAGAATTAAACCCAAAGCAAAAAAGCTGATGTACTGTAAAGTGGTAGCAAACAGATTAGCAAAATTTTCAGCAAGGCTTGTTCCTACCAAAAGCTTGTCTCCTTCCTATTTCCCATCTCAATTCTACAGAAGCTAAGAAAGGGATTTTTAATTTCCACCAATGCTTACCAAAAGTGAGATTCCCCATTTTCAGTGACAACCTGGCTTAGAGCAATCTTTCTCAAGTATTTGTTTGTCAGGAACCTTGCCGTGGACCTCTGCTATTACCACCATTTTGACAGAAGTCCAATGCTCATGATCTCTAGATCTAATATCCGAAGGCCACCATTGGTATGTAGGTAAATAAACTTGGGGCCCGTTAACCAAATGTTATTTCTTTTTCTTTTTGTCCCCACTCCACAAAAAACTGGCTCTTAGTGAACCTGCTTTCTCCTTAGCCCCAACTGAGATTCTGTAGAAAGAAAGCATGTACAGTGGAATACCAGACAAGTGGGAATTAATGAGGATAGTTCTGCCACCAATTGATAAAGTCCTGCCCTGCCAGCAGCCTAGTCTCTGCTCTATCTTCTGTACAGCTTTGTGCCAATCACTGTTTCTAATTACCTTCTCATCTACAGGGATTCCCGAATATTGTAAATGCAGTTTCCCAGTTTTACAGGCTAAGATTTCCACTCAGTGTTTCTGTTTTCAGCATTGCCAAGTAGATACACTTAACATGACATCTGCTCAAACAGACAGAGTAAACATTTAAGGTTTCTTGTGTAGTCATCCTGGAACTGAAGGATGGTATCATCTGCATATTGCCAAAAGGCTATTCCCAGAGGTGCAATGTGTGTAGCTAAGCCAGTGATAAGATTATTTTCAACACCTATGTCATCATAATTGACGAAGCGTCAGCAGCCAGGTCAAAGAACAAAGGGGACTGTGGGTCAAATAAGCGTGTCTAAAGATGATGAATCTAGTTATGGTGATTAATGCCCTCTTATCTGATCCACCTTTTCACTACTTTTTGTGCTGACATTACGCTTTGCATATTTATGACAAGCTGCTGTAGTGCACTTCCATTCCCTCAGGGCGTGTTTGTTTTGCAGAACTAGAGATTAGCAGGAACCATATCATGTCTGATAATCTTATACCCAGGAACCAGAGAGCAAACAATGATAAATTGCCATGTTTGATATAATACCAGAAGATTGCTACGGGTACTAGATCATTGCTCTTGGATTTCACTTGGGAATCGTGTACTTATCCAAGAGGCTGGTGTTTAGCAGACAGGTTTTGATGCGTTCCTTTCATCATGTTTGAGCATTTCAAGTCCAGAGCCCAGTGATAGTCTCATCATAGCCTTGCAACACGTCATTATACAATATTCATCATAGGACGGTATAAACTTAGTTGGTTGGGGTTGATGCAATGTTTATTTAATGGATGGAATAGTCTGCACATGATGTAACCTGCATCCTTGGAGAGACTGTGGAAAGGGTAGCAAAGATGCCAATGTTTATGCTGAAGCGAACCAGGTCGCTGAGTTCATATAGCACACAACTAGGAATTTCGTGTGGAAGTTTTGGAGAGGATCACTTTAATGCATTCCATGGTCCAAATAATCCAAGATAGGTACCTGTTTCAAAGGTAATACTAATACCACAAATTTCTGGTATCTTGTCTAGGTACATTTCAGTTAAAGATAACTGAAACCAAAACACACACCCTTACGGACTTTTGCTTAGAAAATATATCCTTCCCATCACTATTGGAGGAACCCGAGGGCCTTACTGGTTTACGACAATGCATATGTTGTACATTGTTATTGTTTTGTGCCATTATTTATTTATTTTTTGGTTTTCAATAGGTACATACTGAGATGTTTAGCTTCCTTACGAGTTCTTGCCATTACATTTCCCTTTTGTATATTTATCTTACTGCGCGTGTACATTGTACATGGTTTATGTCTTCCTACCGAACTAGCACACCCTAGTCATATTCTCATTTCTTGTATACATTCTTGAGTCCACTCAGAACTTTGTGCCTTTCCGAGTTTCCTTGTTAATTCCTCCCATCCACATTTTTCGTTCGCAGATACAAAATAAAGTCATGAGGGGGCCATTGAATGATTCTGCAAGCAATCAAGAACCTGCTGCATCATTGCCACCGTCTTGTGCTCCTAAAACTATCATCCTGGGGTTCAGTAAGGGTGGAGTTGTCGTCAACCAGCTCGTGACAGAACTTTCTTACTGGGCCTCAAAATCAGCAAAAAATTCAGTTGATGTTTCACAGAGAAGCCCAGCCCTCTTGACTGCCGATCTACTTGTTCCCGCTACAGCTAGTGATGTTTTGTCAAGTATTTCCGAGTTCCATTATTTGGATGTTGGCCTCAATTGTGCTGGAGCATACACTACTGACCATGCGACGATCAAGGGGATAGCCAGCTATGTCTCCCAGACTAGTGATACTCTCCGTTTCGTCCTTCATGGGACTCCGAGGCAGTGGTCTGATCCGGACCGCCCATGGATCCTGGCCGAGAAAAACACGATGCTGCGGTTGCTTCGGGACGAGGCCAACAAATGTGAAGGGAGACTGACGCTATCTGAAAAGAAGTACTTTGATGGTAGACCACGCAGTGTGCTGATGCATTTTGAGATTCTGGAAGCAATGGACATATCCTGATATTCAGCGTGCGCAGCCTATATAGCCTTCTTTTTGAGGGTTTTAGATTATTTTTCGTCTTTTTGAAGGCAGATTCATTCCTTCAGGTCTTATACTGTAAATATGAGAAATCTTTTCTGAACAGTCAATACAATCAGTTACAGCTGAACTCCTCGAATCAAATGACTAACGAAATATATATGTGAGATCGTTAGTTTCTTTATGCCCAGAATTTTCTCTGTACCATTGGGGGCAAATGTCTCCTTCTTGCTGCGTATTGTCAGTTGGGAGCTGAAGTTGGTGACTGTAAATTGCTTGTCCGGGTCACGGGTCACTTGCAGCTGCAGGCTTACCACTACCGCTCCGTCATGCGTCCTCGGCCGTTATATGCATTTAGGTGAATTTTCTGTCAGTTACTTGGACGATTCAGGTGAGACCAAGTTAATATGCCAAGGGTTTTAGGTTATTTCCCATCTTTTTGCACTTCATGGTCTTCAGGTTTTACATTGTATGTATAACAAGTCTTTTATGAACAATCAATACAATCAGTCACAGCTGAATTCCTCGAATCAAATGATTTAAGAAATACTTGCTCCGTCTCAGAATAAGTGCCGTTGATTTAGTACAGGGGAGTGTATCAGTTGTCTTGTTTTTGCCACATCTTTCTTTCCCCTTATTGTTTGTACCACAATGTGCTTACTGATAGCTTTCCAGCAATGGTTTCAATCTGTTGGAAGGCCAAGTTGGTCTGCTGACAAAGTTGGGGTCACGGGTCCCCTGCAGCCGCAGGCTTACCACTCTGGCCCTTGGCTGTTATTATGAGCTTTTAGGTGAATTTTTGTCAGTTACTTGCACGATCCAAGCGAGACCAAGTCTGCTAGTGATTCATGAAGCTGATCCGTACGCGGCATCTGCTAGCTCCAATTTAGATGTCAAAAAGACGACTACCAGCTCTAGCTGCGTCATTTGACACAGCCGAGTCTGTGCTAATAGTAATCGAGCCCCGCATATTCAGTTATTGAACACGTCGTACCGGTTGAGTGCCTGACCGAATTCCACACGATCCATGAGAGCAAGCAAACAGTACTCGTCATAAGATAATGGCACCGGGCCGGTAGTGGTTAGCTGGTTACTAGGAGTAGTATACTAAAATGAGCCCATGGTGATTCCAGCTAGTGCAGTGGAAGTGTTCCTTGTCTCACTCTGCAGGCAGCACCTGACTGAAGCAGTCAAAAACAGAGGGTCTCCCCCGAAGACCCACGACGGGCGAGCAAGTTGCCAGATAAAAGTTAGCTCTCACGCCATCTCATCTTCAGTTCCGGCTAAACAATCATCGTGGTCTGTCTCCCGTACTTAATTATGCGGCGTGTCCAAATCTCGGGATCTTCAGTTCCGGCTAAACAATCACCGGCGGGAATTCTGGCTGCCCGAAGCGATCCGCGCTGTCCGTCCGTCGCTGCGGGACAAATCCCAGCGTCAAAACGCACGAACGGATCAACCGCTTGCCGCCACCGACGCCGGTCCAAGAATGCGCTTTTTCCGGTATATACGGCCATGCTTCTTTCGTGATCACCTCCCTCTACAAGTAGACGCGGTCAGCCGAGGGTCAGGGTCAGTCAGAGAGACACCGATTTTGTGTTCATCCCATCGCGCGGTAAAAAAAACTCGTCTGGCAAATGGCAATTGGCAATTGCACCGCAAGCAGCAGATGGACATTTGCAAATGGAGATGTGAACACGTAGGTGCATCGGTGGCTCCAGAGTCCCGGAGAAGGCGGGTTGCTGGCTGGCATCGGTCTCAACTACGAGTCCGAGGTGGACCTGAGCGATGTTACTGATTATGCGTCTGTCCATGCGTTCAAAGCAATGCCGCTGTTTTACATTAAACATAAAACGCAACAGCGTGACAAGCACTCCCTTCTTTCCTGCAACACCGATAGGGCCATCTCCTCGTCCGGGATTGGTAGCGGCTCGTTACAACCCAGGCGGGCGGTGACGCGGATGCTGCCGAGATATTCCCGAAAACAAAACGAAAATGCGGGTGCCGGGCTGAGGTGATTTGGCAGGTTTTGTCACGGCGATGGCGAGTGTGTCGGCTTGTTTTTTCACCCTGCAAGTTCCGGTCGACCCATCACGCGTCCGTGTCCGTGTCTGCGCCTGTCGAATTCGGTTCGTTGGAACCTAGGGCGTCTAGTGTAACCACTCATCAGTTCCATGATAGATAGCTCAGCCCCTGTATAGGGACTGTGCCGTCGTAAAAATAATATGGTCACTGGAGGACCACGGCTAGGCGGCGATCTTTTACCGGGATTAGTTATTAAAAGCAGAGAGCGCTGCCGGTAAGCAAGCAAACGCGTCCATGCATGAACGGTGATATGATCTGGTCTGAACGTGGATGCTTCAACGGCGATCTGATCTAGCTCCGCTGCGCTGCACTGCACTGCACTGCCTAAGATTGGCATGCATGCATGGCCACGATGATGACCGAAGAAACGGAGACATCTATGCAGCGGATAAGTTTGGGAGTGTGCTCGCAGGAAACCGCGTGGCCCGACCCCGGCGGAAGAGCTGGACGAGGACGTGGTGTAGACGTGTAGTGTAGTGTAGTAGTTGGGCCCAACAATGGCTGACGTCGCAAAGTGAGGACCTGGCGCTCTGTGCCGTGCCATGCGTGTGTGGGCGCTCGGCCGGCCGGCACGCACGCACGGGTCGACCCAGCGAGATCGAGGCTTACGCACTGAAAGCGTTCGGGACCCGCGACAAAACCGGGTCCAGAACGCGAGAAAATCCGTCTGGCTCGCCGCTCGGGCCCCCGGCTCGGCCTGCCCTAAATTGGCGTCGTCTGGAGCCGTGATGCGCGGGGGGGTCGAACCGCAAACGGGGTTCGGTTCTTCTTGGCGCCTAGTCCGCCCGTTTGACATGGTCTGCCCACAAACGGGTTCCGAACCCGGTGGTATGGCAAGTCAGGTTTAACCTCGTGATTCGCGCTGGCAGTTAAACTCAACAACAGCTTCGTGCTTCCCGCCTGTCTTCGAGAAATATCTACAGAAACCACTTCGTGCTGCCTTTGAAACCGTAAGATGCCAAGGTCTCTCCACATGTTTGGGAGAAGGGAAATCCACATGCCCGATAATTGCCCATGGACAACACCTCTCTCTCTCTAAAAGGCCTGACAAGACCCCTACCGCCAGATAGAAACTGTTGGCGGTGTGCATGCATGTGTACAGGCTAAATTTCAGACCCAACCACAACCGACCTGCCTGCGGATCCGGTCATCTGGTGGGAAACGAGAAGAACACGGACGGGTACGTGTCGACCAGTTTGTGCCTGTGTGATGCGAGTAGGTAAAACTCGATATGTGATCGGCCGTGTCACCGCCCGACGACACGTACGTACGGGCGCGAGCGGCACCGTCTCATTTACTCCTCCAGCTGCCTGCGGCTGCACTCGTCGCCGTCGATCTGTGCTGATCTTCGTCTCGCGTGGAGAGAGAAATGTTGAGCACGAGTTATGTTTGGCACCACAACAAGTATGCATAAGGTCATGTTTGAAACCACAATAAATTATAATAATCTGGATTATGAAGATAGTTTATATAATCTGATTTAGAAAAATAGTCTAGGTGGGCATGTTTGGAGGCCAGATTATATAAACTGTAACTCAGGTTTTATATTGTACAATGACATGTCTGTCTTCTGTATTTCAGCTGCAAATGTAATAATCTTGGTGGACATGTTTGGAGGACGGTGACGATGGTAGTAGGTAATTATCTCCAAGTTTCTAAGGATAATGGGTCGTTAGTAATCCATAATATGATTTTAGCTGGGATAGAGTAAATTATGAGTTTTTAATAATCTGATCATTTAGTTTTTATAAACTACAATATAATCTTTCCTGTTTGAAGACATAATAGATTATAAAAACCGGATTATATAATTTGGATGGTTTCAAACAGGGCCTAAGGATACGAGACCTGTGGCAAAACTACCGCGTTAGTTTTTATAAACTACAATATAATCTTTCCTGTTTGAAGACATAATAGATTATAAAAACCGGATTATATAATTTGGATGGTTTCAAACAGGGCCTAAGGATACGAGACCTGTGGCAAACCGGTGTACGGGATGCACCCACGGATTGATGAAGGGCTGGCCAGACCGAGTCCTTTGTGCGCCGCGTTAGTTAATCGGACCAGTGATTTTGGCGGCATCTAATCTAATGTGCACGCTTATCATTGATTTTGCCTTGACACGCACGCAACAGCGCGGTAGTGACAGCTAGTGTACGCATGATGGATGATGCCTGGGCAACACGCACGGTACGAAGGCTGTACTATGGCCGACCTCTCCCAGTCCAAGTTGCGAGACCGATTAAGATCCTGATCACTTGAGGCCGGCACGGGTATCCATCGGCTAGCTCTAGTCTAGCCTAGAGTCTAGACTATAACCTGAGTGTAGCGGACCGAGTCCGCTTCTGCTTATCTGCGCATGGCTGGCCGCTTCGGGTCCCGCTCACCACCTTTGCTTTCCTAACCGACCGATAAGTAGTTCCCTATTATATGTGCAAAGAGCGCTTATTTCAGTTATTGTACCCACTCTAATTCATATGATTTGAAGCTGATTTAGTATATACTCCTTTCATTCTTAAGGGCATGTTTGGTTCCCAGCCACACTTTGCCAAATCAAAATTTGGCAGCCACAGTTTAGTTGACATATGTTTGGTTTTTGCCACACTTTGGCTTGTCACACTTTATTGTTTCTATGGCCCATTTGTCATAGAGTCAAAAATTTTACCAACGTTTGCCAAAGTTTGGCATTCGTTTTTTCAGCCACACTTTATGGCTTGCCACACTTTGATGGCTTGCCATACTTTGGCTTGGCAAAATTAGTCTTCAACCAAACAGATCCTAAATGTAAGTCTTTCTGGATATTTCAATAAAAACTATATACGAAGCAAAATGAAAGAATCTACACTTTAAAACATGTATATCTACATTCATATGTTGATCGAAATGAAACCCCTAAAAAGACTTACATTCAGAAACAAAGGAAGAAGAAGGGAATAATATTTTTTTCACGCGAAAGTCAGCGACAAAGAGGAGTCTGCGAAAGTTTCGATAGGAAGAGAGTGGGAAGCAAACGTCGGCAAGTTTATTTGGTGGGACATGCCAAATCCTTACTTTTTGCAGCAACTCTTTTAGTGATTTTAGGAGTCGCCAGATCTTTTTAAATAAATTGCTGCCCTTAATCAAAACGTTCGCAATTGCTATGCATGCCTTCCCACAGCCGGCGTTGGCCAGATAAGAGGGTCCTAAGATTTCTTTTAGTTGGACAGACGAGCTTCCAGATTGTTTGGTTAATAAGCTCATAGGTGATAAACCTTGTTTTGCGAATAATAAAGCTAGTCATGATGGCCTTTTCTCAAAGTTAAAAGAAAGGAAGGCGCATACAGATTGGGTAGTTCACTTCATTTTGAAATTTCTAAGAGAGTGGCTCACGAAACTGTTTCAAAGAAGGGTCTTATATCAATTCATCTTCAATTGCTATCAAAACGAGTTGAATTTCCTAAAAACGGAATTGAAATGTCCATATTCAATTAGAAAATGTCCATCCAAATTAATTAGTATTTCCTCCGTTTCTAAATATAACTTTTTCTAGAGGTTACATCAATGAACTACATACGGATGTATATAGACATATTTTAGAATGTAGATTCATTTTTTTACTCCGTATGTAGATCCCTAGCGAAATCTTTTAAAAGAGTTAGGCATGTGCCAATGCATCGTCTCTTAGCACGTAATCATATGCGTAATAAAAACATAAGAAACAACTAGTACAATGCATTACTCTCTTCGTTCCTAAATATAAGTCTTTTTAGAGATTTCACTACGAACTACGTACAGATCAAAATGAGTAAATCTACACTCTAAAGTATGTCTATATATATTCATATATAGTTTGTAGTGCAATCTCTAAAATGACTTATATTTAGGAACGGAGGGAGTGTATATCTTATGCGTCGTATGTAAATTTAATGATTTACGGCTCATGCATGCATGTGATTGGGTTAGCATGTCTTTTTTGCCTATGAACACGTGTCAAGGTTGTATGTTAGGTAAGATACAACCTCACTATCTCTTTTTATTAAATATAGTGCCACATAAACAAAATATCTATGAAACTGCGCTAAGAAACTTGCATTGGCACATGATTATATTTAGGAACGGAGGGAGCAGTTAAAGGGTGGTGCATGATACTACCTCCGTCCAAGTGTATATGGCATACGCGTAGTTCTAGGTTGTCAATTTAACTAGCTAGATATATATTATATGTGATAAAAATAACATATTTAAAAACTACATTTTCACATGAATCTAATGATATATTATTTATTATATATCATATATGTTTAGCTAGTTAAATTGACAACCTAAAACTACGCGCATACCCTATACACTTGGACACAGGTAATGACTCGTGAGTTTCGGCACCCTCCCAATCAATACATTGCATGTTTGTGACACTGGAGTATGAAAGCTCGCGGTTCATTAAAAAAAAGGTAATGACGCATCAACACAATTTTCTTCTGGTCTATGAGTTAACGCGAGTGCACATGATTAATTAAGATAGTCTTGCATGATTTAATATATCCAGCCATCCTGATATACATTGTTCGCGGGGTGGCTACCTTAACGCCGGGTAACTTTGTGACACAAACGTGTGGGCCATTGGATTTGTGGCCCCACATGTAAGTGACCTAAGTTATTCGACACTAAGCTAGCGAATCACGTGTTGGATCTCATGTAGAAGCACTATGTCGACAAATGTTGTACTTTCTCTGTTTTAAAATATAAAACCTTTTAAAAATTTCATTATATACAATATACGGATGTATATAGATATATTTTAAAGTGTATATTCATTCATTTTGCTTTGTATGTAGTTCATATTAAAATCTTCGAAAGATCTTATATTTAAGAACGAAAAAAGTAATAATTTTCATACATGACCGAAATCATACCGATTAAAGGACAGAAAATATAGGGGCCTAGTAGGAGTTTAGAAGTACCATCCAGGGACCGATCCTCACTCGTATGCACCATAGGAGTGACAAGCCATCCCATTGGCGAGCCTTTTGGTTTTCGCAAATTTGAAATTCTGTTTCAAAGATCTCAACATGAAAAATATAGCACAAAAATGAAAGTGCATGTCCATCGGGTTATTGAAAAGAAAGAAAATATTTCAGTTGATTCAAAAAGTTATAGTCTAAGATCCAATACCCCCTCCCCCGCCCTACATTACTCATCTTCTTCCCCGATCGTCTTCTTCCCCATGAATTCCCTTCTTCCTCTGCCTTCATCCTGGTTGACCTCGAGCACGTTTGAGCCTTGCCGGCGCCCATGCCTCACTATTATGTGCCCTGATGCCCTCATCCCCAGCTAATCCGAGCGACGGTCAAGAAGAAAGGACTGTAAGTGCATCTAGCGCCCCTTAGTGATTTTGGTGGTTTGAAGACTTATAGGTTAAGTATCTAATGTGTTTATGAGTGTACACATGATCTATAAGTCATTGAGGAGTTTGAGATATTTGATGAATATCGACTTCTAAAAATATATATCTTCGGTTGAAGAAATTGGTCTGAAGCTGAAGAAATGAATCGCGAGGAATGTGCGATGAAATTGATATTCCTCACGAAGATACTGAAATTGAGGAATTCGGTGTGTCCTGAAGAAAATCACTTTGAAGACTTTGAAGCATGAAGATTTACTCTTTCTGTTTTATTTTCTTCGCATTTGAGTAATAGGAACACCGTACTGTTAAAGGGGGTCGAAGTTACACTTTGGAATAAATTTCCTCATGATGCTCAACCCAAACCTAATCCTACCAAAAGCCTCAAGTGAGGAATACGAGTGACATGAGGACTCTCACAATTGAGGGTTCCGACCGTTTCGATAGCCACGCCAAGTCATTGGTCTTATCCACTCCAACAATCATATTATTTAAGGGCATTAGTGTCAAATCATGTCGGGATGCTCCTAGGCTATAACTAGTCGCCCCCACAACCATTAGCTGGTTGGCTGCTCCGTTAGAAACTGACACTTGTCATAAGAGCAACCCAATTCCTCAGAGTCTTCGAGACTAATTCATCAGTGAGGAAATACCCCATACACCGAAACCACAAACCAAACCTAGTGATTGAGCATCACTGAAGAAGTTGTTCCTGTGTGGGACTGAAGCTTTTTACCTTTGAGGACTGTGCATCCTCCAGACGGTTAGGCGTCATGGTCTAGAGCAATCCAGCAGTCAATTGTGGATCGCCGGGTGACCAAGTTTGTGAGGGTTTGGAAGTTTGCCCTGAAGACTTACCACGAGTGTTGGGCGAGGACTGTGTGTTATTAGCCCAAGGAGAACACGGTAGGGACTGTGTGTCCAGGGACTGTGTGTCCTTTGATTTCAATACCAAGCCGCTCCAAACCAGATGTACGATTGTCACACCAGTTGGAACTGGGTCATCAACTACTGTCTTCACTGAGAAACGGGTTGTAATCCTCAACTCCTTACTTTTCTCAAATTATGTGTTGATGACTTTCACTGCTACTGTTTGAAGAATTTGCTGGAGACTTTCTCTGAATTTCCTCAACCTCAAATTCTTCACACCAGTTAATCCTCATCTGTATTTTGCGTGCCTACTCACAGTGCAATCTGTTTTCACATTCCTCACTCTGAAAAACTGTTGTTGTGAAACTTTGCACTTCTGATCCTTTACTGTTTCCGCTGTAAGTTAGTCATCAATCAGAAATTCCCTCAAAAGGAATTTCCTCAGTGATGAAATTCTAAAAATCTCCTATTCACCCCCCTCTAGTCGATATAACGCACTTTCAAGGACCCACAACTGCATATGTCAAAGGACCCACATCTCCATATGTCAAATCCTCGGACTCGTCTCCTCGGTGATTTCACACACAATTGTGTTTTTGATGGCTCTCACTCTCCCCCATTTGAGTCCTTGTTGACTTCTTTGTACCTTGTTGGTGCTCTCTGCAGCACCCCCGTTCTCGGGCTCGGGGTTCCGCTCATCTCTCATGCGGAATCTACTAGCATAATTTCTACTTTTAGTTGTGTGAGAATGAGCAAAACCCTAGAAAAATAGTTCGTATTTTGAATGCCGAGAAGGGTGAACCCTTGGGGTAGCTAGTGGGAGAACATCAGGTGCTTCGGTAGCACGTCATCTCAGGTGCTTTCGATTATATATGACCACGGGCAGGGTCCTAAAAAGCCTACGACAATAAATTGAGATCGAGGCCTTGCCATCAAACCTACTTTGAAACCCAAGCCCGAGCCATCTGTTGAAAAGCCCGTCGGGTTTGGGGCCGTGGGCCGGGCCTCTTTCTTAAAATCCCAATATGTCAAGGCCAAGCCCGACCCGACCCTGCTGGTGGGCTCAAAACTTAGGCCCAAGCCCGACCCACGGGCAAGCCCATAGGGCCTAGGCCCTGGATTTTGGGGCGGGGCCTGGCCGGGCCGGAGATGCCGAGGTATACTCCCGATGCATTTGATCGTCATCCAACGGGCAACATGTTTGTGAGTTTTCTCCAAAACTCGTATTGATCAAATTTTGTCCATCCGATTCACGATCAGGTGCTCCGGTAGCACCTGATATTCTCCCGGGGTAGCTCCCCCCCCCCCCCCCCCCCCCCCCCCTCTCTCTAGGCATTTGGAAGTTACTACAACGTGTACACAGTTGCATCATCCGTCCTAAAACCACCACGTTCCGTTGCAATGCACTCTTTATTGGTTCGGCAACGGCTTTAGACATTGATTAGCCAAGCCGGCCGGACAGTTCCATTCCTATTTCTAGTTAGCCGATCACCGTTCGACGACATCACGCTACCGAAACACGTACTACGTCGGCTCAAAAAAAAGAAAAGAACACGTACTACACCTCGCGCGCGTCAAATCACCGAGTAGTTTCACACTTCCCGCCCCCTTTGGCACTTGTGTTTTTACTACAGCTCACTGATACACGGAGAAAAGAGAGAGAAAATTGTCCCTCCTTGCATCCCCCACGGCCGGCCCTATATAAGTAGCAGATTCCACCTTAGCTTTCTCCACGCAGCTGGACTTGCATTCGCACAGACACACACCTCCAAATCCAACACGAGCTCTGCTTAATTTGCTCTGATCGATCAGCCATGGACTTCGGCGCCGACATGGACGACTTGTCGCTCCAGTACATCCACGAGCAGCTGCGGCTGGAGCTGCTCGGCGCCGACCCCTGCGGCCTCCTGCCCCTCCCCGTGGCGGACGACTTCGCCGCGCAGCAGGACTTCATGCCCGCCGAGTTCCTGCCGCAGCCGCTGCCCGGCTTCGTCGACCTCACGGCGAGCGACTACGCGGACGCGGCAGCGTTCCGCGCGGCGGAGCCGGTGATGATACGGTTCGGCGGCGAGGCGTCCCCGGTGTCGGACCCCGCCCGGAGGCCGTCGCTGACCATCTCGCTGCCCCCGGCCTCGCACGCCTGGGCGGCGGAGGCCGCGGCCGTGGACGCGAACGACTTCCGGAAGTACCGCGGCGTGCGCCAGCGGCCGTGGGGCAAGTTCGCGGCGGAGATCCGTGACCCCAACAGGCGCGGCTCGCGCGTGTGGCTCGGCACCTACGACACCTCCATCGAGGCCGCGCGCGCCTACGACCGCGCCGCCTTCCGCATGCGCGGCGCCAAGGCCATTCTCAACTTCCCCAACGAGGTCGGCTCCCGCAGCGCCCCCGACTTCGTCGCCCCCCCGCCGCCGCCGCCGCCGTCGCAAACCGCGCGCGCGGCGCCGACGTCCCACAACAAGAGGAAGCGGCAAGAGCCATGCGTCGGGGACGCCACGAAACACTGCAAGGCCGATGCGTCCGCGTCGCCAGCGTCGTCGTCGCTCACCTCAACGCCCACCTCGACGGTGACGTCCTGCACCACCACCCCATCCTCGTCCGACACCGGCGGCAACTACGAGATGTTCCCGACTAGCTGGACGTGGGATCAGCTGCTGGCCGAAGGGATGTTCGGCGGCCTGTCCCCGCGCCAGCAGCTGGGTGGGTTCCCGGAGGTGACCGTGAACTGAGCGCCCGAAAGTGTAGAACCTGTGAAAAGAGTATGCTAAGCATGGCGATTAATTAGGTGTAAATTAAGCTGCCAATAATTAGTGGCTCCTAGTTCTCGACGGCCTACGCTTTGGACTCATCTTGGAGCTTGGCCTGGAGCTGTGCACTGTGTACAAGACGATAGGTAGAATATTTAGCGCATGCATGTCACGGGTGGTGGACGTAAGCATCGACGACATAGGTAGATGTTGATATGTACACACACACTGCATATATATGTATGTAAATTATTGAGTGAAGATCAAAGTGTGGGTGCTTGTTTATGTAAGTAAGTATATTTGGAAGGAAACTGGAATTAGATCGATCCATCGGTCGGTCGATGCCTATGCAGTTGCGTTAGCTTTTGGTGCCATGTATATAAATTCGATCAGGACTTCATGTGTAGCTAGATAGGGTGCACACAACAAGGATCAAGATCAGCCTATAAACCTAGCCATGGCGTCGTTTAATTACGCGCTCTAAATGCAGTATTTTCCATGCTTTTTAGAATATCTCATGAGAAGTTCAGTTCCACACTTCCACAGACTTCAGAGGTTTCATGTCGCCCTAGTCAAGCATCTACAACCGTACGCCTCAAACGATTCTTTATATATCCACAAATACGTCCGGTTAGTGACTGAACAGAAAAAAAGAAAAAAAACAATACACAACTGAACCCTTGATATCATTTGTATATGTTTAAACTGTCCGTAAATTTTCATATTCATCTTAAATACATGAAAGATACGAGGGCTCTCGGACACGCACAGAGTCACCTGATCAGCCCGATAAGTAGGATGCGACCTCACGCCAAACCATCCTTCAACCAATTAAGCAAGATTCACTCGCCAAATGAGATGCTAAAACTTGGGTGGCCTCTCCCGAGGCTGGTAAGTGTGAATTATAGGTCTGAAATCTGGTAAACTGCGACACAATTCTTTTAAAACGGTACGAAAACACGTCACAAAGTCACAGCTTATACATTTGTAAAGTGTTTGTTAAGGCAGGCCTTCACCCAGAAAAATAACAAGCGCATGTGTTTGCTTCAGCTGATAGCCTAGCACTGTTTGGAGTAGCCGCGCCTGCGCTACTCATGCATGCATCTCAACTTGTCAACTGCTGTCAGTAGTACGTTAAGTCGTTGAGTGATCTCGTCAGAACAGAATCCGGAGCAGGCTTATAAATTGGAGAGTTTACTTCCACGCGGCTACTCGGCAGCACTTCCACACCACAATTGGAATCTAATCTTGAAGGCTAGAACTAATATCACGGAAGTGCGACGTTGTTAATTACTAGTACTACTACTCTACGTCAGGATCTTTTCCAACGACCATATACTACTGGATACGGATCACTGGTTAAGAAGGATGTATGAAGCTTCTGTGTACTTAGGATGGACGTTTACCTCCGTGATTTCATCAATCAATCAAGAACGGATCGCATGGATGTACTTCATCTAGAAGGGAAAGTAAACAATCGACGACCGCTCTGCCTAATACGGAGTACTTGTAGCAACATGGATCAAGTCTGATTCAACAGTCAGGGCGTTGAAAATAATAATCAAAGTAGCTAGGAGATACTTTTGTTGGTAGCTCTCATCGGTCCCAAGGAGTGTATACATGTAACTTACGAATTAGGCTGGTCATAGTGAGGAGTAGGATATACTATCATGCATATGATATTATTGTATAATTTATAATGCATAATATCATAAACTATTAGAGATGACTTTATTTATTGACATGCATGACACATAGTATCATAGCATTTAATATGTTACAATTTCTTTTTACTCCACATCAGCATATTTGCTAGTCCCAAGTACATGATACTACTATCTTCGTCATAGTTTGAAAGGCACAGTTAAATTTACGTGCTTTTATACAATAGATAAGGTTTAGGACGCATTGCATTTACCCCTAGCAGCTAATTAGTACTCTATTGTACTACTTCTATATGCATGCGTGGTGTGAATGCTATTTTTAACCCATCTCGCATCCAATCAATAACCACCTAGGTTTTAAAGAATTTTCATGCATGCCTTTTAAACGGTGACGGAGGGAGTACCTAAGTTACTCCCACTATGGCCAGCCTTAATGAACCTAGTCGATCAGACCGTTGAGATGAAGTTAGACATCTGCTGATAGGTCTTTGGTCATTGCTATACTGGGGTTTTTTCATAACTTATAGACGCGTGCCTATGGGCAAGCGTCGACGGCAACAACTTGGCAATCATAACTTTTGAGAGATAAAACTCTTTTTGTGTATTGGAGACGAGTAACCCCTACCTCTCACTGCTTCGGTCCTTTGGATCCGCTCCGGCCTGTGTACGCGTAGCTCTTGTAACCAGAAACTGTATTTTTTCACCTCTTCTATCAATGCAATGATACACAATCTTTACGTATTCATGATTATTTTGCATTTATTTCTATATATAAATCTTTCCTATATATAAATCTTCATCTTCGGACCATTCAGGAGCTCCTCACGACGTTCGGGATCTCATCCGGGACTCCGAACAACATTCTAACACCAACAAAATAACTCAACTATATCTATATCGTCATCGAACGTTAAGTGTGCAGACCCTGCAGGTTCGAGAACTATGCAGACATGACCGAGACACCTCTACGGTCAATAATCAATAGCGGGACCTCATGCACACATTGGTTCCCACATATTCTACGAAGGTTTATATCGGTCGAACAATGATATCAAGGGTTCAACTAATCCCATACGTTGTTCCCTTTTTCCATCGATATGTTACTTGCGCGAGATTCGATCGCCGGTATCTCCATACCTAGTTCAATCTCGTTACCGTCAAGTCTCTTTACTTGTTCCATAATACAAGATCCCGTGACTAACTCCTTAGCCACATTGCTTGCAAGCTTATTGTGATGTTGTATTACTAAGTGGGCTCCGAGATACCTCTCCGTCACACGGAGTGACAAATCCTAGTCTTGATCCATGCCAACTCCACAAACACCCTCAGAGATACTTGTAGAGCACCTTTATAGTCACCCAGTTATGATGTGACATTTTGATACACACAAGGCATTCCGTCGGTGTCAGTAAGGTGCATGATCTCATGGTCACATGAACAGATACATTGACATGCAAAAAGCCATAGCAGTAAACTGGATACGATCAAACGCTATGCTTAAGGTTTGGGTCTTGTCCATCACATCATTCTCCTAGTGATGTGTTTCCTTATAAAATAACACTCATGTCTATGGCTAGGAAACCTTAGCCATCTTTGATCAACGAGCTGGTCTACTAGAGGCTCACTAGGGACATAGTATTGTCTATGTATCCACACATGTATTTGAGTTTCCAATGAATACAATTATTGCATGGATAATAAATGATTATCATGAACAAGGAAATATGATAATAAATAATTTATTATTGCCTCTAGGGCATATTTCCAACAGTCTCCCACTTGCACTAGAGTCAATAATCTATTTCACATCACCATGTGATGAACCCCAATAAGTTCTCGGGTTTGATCATGTTTTTCTTGTGAGAGAGGTTTTAGTCAATGGGTCTGCAACATTCAGATCCTTGTGTACTTTACAAATATCTATGTCATACCGTAGATACTGCTATCATGCTCCACTTGGAACTATTCCAAATGACTGCTCCATTATACGAATCCGGTTTGCTAATTAGAGTCATCCGAATTAGTGTCAAAGCTTGCATCGACGTAACCCTTTACGACGAACTCTTTTATCACCTCCATAACCGAGAAATATTTCCTTAGTCCTCTAGTTACTAAGGATAACTTTGACCGTTGTTGAGTGATCCACTCCTGGATCACTCTTGTATCCCTTGACAGACTCATGGCAAGGCACACACACCAGGTACACGGTATACAACATGGCATACTATAGAGCCTACGGCTAAGGCATAGGGGACGACCTTCGTCCTTTCTCTTTCTTCTGTCGGGGTCGGGCTTTCGTCTTACTAAAACTCACACCTTACACTACAGTCAAGAAATCCGTCTTTGACTGATCCATTTTGAACTCCTTCAAAATCTTGTCAAGGTATGTATTTATTGAAAGTTTTATCAAGTGTCCTGATCTGTCTCTATAATCTTGATGCCCAATATTTTAAGTAGCTTTATCCAGGTTTTGCTTTGAAAAACTCCTTTCAAACAACCCTTTATGCTTTACAGAAATTCTACATCATTTTTGATCAACTATATGTCAACCACATATACCTATTAGAAATTCTATAGTGCTCCCACTCACTTTCTTGTAAATACAAGTTTCTTCAAAAACTCTCTATAAACCAAAAGCTTTGATCATTGATCAAAGCGTTTATTCCAACTCCGAGATGCTTGCACCAGTCCATAAATAGATCAGTGGAGCTCGCATGCCTTTTAGCATCCTTAGGATCGACAAACCTTTTGGTTGTATCACATACAACCTTTCCTCAAGGAAACCATTAAGGAAACAATTTTTTGACATCCATCTGCCAGATTTCATAATTCAAAAATGCATCAACTGATAACATAATTACAACAGACATTAGCATCGCTACGGATGAGAAAGTCTCATTGTAGTCAACTCCTTGAAATTGTCGAAAACCTCTTTGCGACAAGTCGAGCTTTGTAAATGGTGACATTTACCATCATCATGTGTCTTCCTTCTAAAGATCCATTTGTACTTAATAGCCTTACGACCATCAAGTAGTTCTTCCAAAGTCCACACTTTGTTTTCATACATGGATCTTATCTCGGATTTCATGGCCTCTAGCCATTTGTGAGAATCCGTACCCACCATCGCTTCTCCATAGCTTGTAGGTTCATTGTTGTCCAATAACACGACCTCCGAGAGAGGATTACCGTACCACTCCGGAGCAGTACGTGTCCTTGTCGACCTACGAGGTTTGGTAGTAACTTGATCCGAAGCTTCGTGATCACCATCATTAGCTTCCTCTTCATTTGGTGTAGGCGCCACAGGAACAACATCCCACGCCCTGCTATTCTCTGGTTGAAGTGACGGTTCAATAACCTCATATAGTTCCACCATCATCCCAATCAATTCTTTCTAGAGAAAATTTTCTCGGGGAATGGCCCGTTCTTTGCAACAAACACTTTGCCTTCGGATCTGAGATAGGAGGTATACCCAACTGTTTCCTTTGGGTATCCTATGAAGATGCATTTATCCGATTTGGGTTCGAGCTTATCAGCGTGAAGCCTTTTTGTTGGAAATATGCCCTAGAGGCAATGATAAATAGTTATTATTATATTTCCTGTTTAAAGATAATCGTTTATTGTCCATACTATAATTGTATTGAATGAAAACATAGATACATGTGTGGATATATAGACAAAACAATGTCCCTAGCAAGCCTCTAGTTGGCTAGCCAGTTGATCAAGGATAGTCAAGGTTTTCTGACTATGTGCAAGTGTTGTTGCTTGGTAACTGGATCACATCATTAGGAGAATCATGTGATGGACTAGACCCAAACTATGAACGTAGCATATTGATCGTGTCGTTTTATTGCTATTGTTTTCTGCGTGTCAAGTATATTCCTATGACCATGAGATCATATAACTCACTGGCACCGGAGGAATGCCTTGTGTGCATCAAACGTCACAACGTAACTGGGTTACTATAAAGGTGTTCTACAGGTATCTCCGAAGGTTTCCGTTGAGTTAGTATGGATCAACAGTGGGATTTGTCACTCCGTGTGATGGAGAGGTATCTCGGGGCCCACTCGATAATACAACATCACACACAAAGCCTTGCAAGCAATGTGACTAAGTGTAAGTCACGAGATATTGTATTACAGAACGAGTAAAGAGACTTGCCGGTAACGAGATTGAAATAGGTATACGGATACCGACGATCGAATCTCGGGCAAGTAACATACCGAAGGACAAAGGGAATGACATACGGGATTATATGAATCCTTTACACTGAGGTTCAACCGATAAGATCTTCGGAGAATATGTAGGATCCAATATGGGCATCCAGGTCCCGCTATTGGATATTGACCGAGGGGTGCCTCGGGGCATGTCTACATAGTTCTCGAACCCGCAGGGTCTGCACACTTAAGGTTCGATGATGTTTTAGTATAGTTGAGTTATATGTGTGGTTACCGAATGTTGTTCGGAGTCCCGTATGAGACCACAGATGTCACGAGGGTTTACGGAATGGTCCAGAAACAAAGATTGATATATAGGATGGTTTCATTTGGTCACCTGAAAGTTTTGGGCAATTCCGGCAGTGTACCCGAAGTGACGAATGGGTTCCGGGAGTGAGGGGCCCACCCACCCGGGAGTGAGCCCAACGCACTAGGGTGGCGCCAAAATTCCCTAGTGGGCTGGTGGAGTCATCCCAAAGAGCCCATGGCGCCACATAAAGAAATACCAAAAGAAAATAAAAGGAAAAAGGAAAAAGGGGAGGTGGGAAGGAAGGGGAGGACTCCTCCTTCCCCAAACCGAATTGGAGGAGGAGTCCTCCTCCTCCTAGCACGGGCGCACCCCTTGAGGGCTTGGCCTTCAAGGCAAGCCCCTCCCCCTCCCTCCTATATATAGTGGTATTTTAGGGCTGATTTGAGACAACTTTTGCCACGTGCAACTCAACCCTAGACCACATAGTTCTACCTCTAGATCAGATTTCTAAGGAGCTCGGGCGGAGCCCTGCATGAGTAGATCATCACCACCACCGGAGCGTCGTCACGCCGTGATACGTCTCAAACGTATCTATAAGTTTTGATGGTTTCACGCTGTTATCTTGTCTTCTTTGGATGTTTTATGTACCTTTTATATCTTTTTTGGGACTAACTATTAATTCAGTGCCAAGTGCCAATTCCTGTTTTTTCCGTGTTTTTGACTCTTTTCAGATCTGATTTTGGAACGGAGCCCAAACGGAATAAAAAACCTGAAATGATTTTTTCCCGAACGGAAGAAGATCAGGGGACCTTTGGGCCAAGCTAGGTGGGCTCCACGGAGCCCACAAGCCCCCACTCCGCCACCAGGGGGGAGGCGGTGGTGGCAGGGCTTGTGGCCTACCTGGCCGCCCCCTGACCTAGATCCTTGGCCTATATGTTCCCAAATATTCCGCAAAAAATCAGGGGAGCCTCGAAAATACTTTTCCGCCGCCGCAAGCTTCCGTTTCCGCGAGATCTCATATGGAGACCCTTCCCGGCACCCTGCCGGAGGGGACTTTGGAGTTGGAGGGCTTCTTCATCATCATCATCGCCCCTCCAATGACTCGTGAGTAGTTCACTTCAGACCTACGGGTCCGTAGTTAGTAGCTAGATGGCTTCTTCTCTGTCTTGGATCTTTAGTACAAAGTTCTCCATGATCTTCATGGAGATCTATCCGATGTAATCTTCTTTGGTGGTGTGTTTGTCGAGATCCGATGAATTGTGGATTTGTGATCAGATTATCTATGATGTATATTTGAGTCTTTGCTGATTTCTTATATGCATGATTTGATATCCTTGTAAGCCTCTCCGAGTCTTGGGTTTTGTTTGGCCAACTAGATCTATGATTCTTGCAATGGGAGAAGTGCTTGGTTTTGGGTTCTACCATGTGGTGACCTTTCCCAGTGACAGTAGGGGCAGCAAGGCACACATCAAGTAGTTGCCATCAAGGGTAAAAAGATGGGGTTTTCATCATTGGTTTGAGATTATCCCTCTACATCATGTCATCGAGCTTAAGGCGTTACTCTGTTCTTATGGACTTAATACACTAGATGCATGCTGGATAGCGGTCGACGTGTGGAGTAATAGTAGTAGATGCAGAAAGTATCGGTCTACTTGTTTTGGATGTGATGCCTATAGATATAATCATTGCATAGATATCGTCACGACTTTGCGCGGTTCTATCAATTGCTCGACAGTAATTTTCACCCACCGTCTACTTGCTTTCATGAGGGAAGCCACTAGTAAACACTACGACCCCGGGGTCTATTCACATCCATCGTTTACACCTCCGCTTTTACTTTGCTTTGTTACTTTGTTGCTTTCAGTTGTCACTTGTCAAACAATCTATAAGGGATTGACAACCCCTTCATAGCGTTGGGAGCAAGTTTTTGTGTTTGTGCAGGATCTTGAGATACTCCTCCATCGGATTGATACCTTGGTTCTCAAACTGAGAGAAATACTTACCACCGCTGTGCTACATCACCCTTTCTGCTTCGAGGGAACACCAACGCAAGGCTCCAAGGCCATGGGGGAAATCCTTTGCAAACTTGCCTAGGAAGTCCCTTAAGGCGTAGCCGCAGCTGAAGGATTCCTAGTGCCGTCGACACGACTGTTCCTGGCGCCGTTGCAAGGGAAGCACAGCTAACATCACGCTGCCGGAGAACTCATCTACTACTTCATCTTTGTCGGGGGAATAACCCCGGGGTAGGCTCATCATGCTTGCTCCTTCATTTCCTGCCCAAAGGATATGAACAAATACAACTTCCCAAGTCCCAAGTCTTCTAGCCGGCTAGGCTGCGCCTGCCGGCTGGAGGACGAGGTGGCCAACTCTCTGGCCGGCCAGGCAACCCCTGCCGGCTAGACGCGAGACGGCTACCTCTTCCTGACCGTCTTGGCCAAGCCAGCCGGCTAGGAACGAGGCGGCCGTGCCCAAGCCGACTAGCCAAGCAGGCTAGCCGACCGAGGATCATAAGTCACATCGGATCGTAGGTCAGGATGAGACTGATACGTCTCCAACGTATCTATAATTTTTGATGGTTTCATGCTATTATCTTGTCAAACTTTGGATGTTATGCATACCTTTTATATAATTTTTGTGACTAACTTATTAACTCAGTGCCAAGTGCCAGTTCCTGTTTTTTCCATGTTTTTGACCCCTTTTAGAGGAGATTTTGAAACGGAGTCCAAACGGAAGAAAATCCCCGAATAGATTTTTTTTTGAAACGGAAGAAGATCGGGAAGCTTGAGAGCCAAGGCAGGGGAGCCTCAGGGGCCCCACAAGCCCCCACCCCGCGGCCAGGGGGAGGCCGCACCATCCAGGCTTGTGGGCCCCCTGGGCGCCCTCTGCCCTAGGGGTTGCGCCTATAAATTCCCTAAAAATCCCAAAAAAACCAGGAGATCATTGAAAGTACTTTTCCACCGCCGCAAGCTTCTGTCTCCGCAAGATCCCATCTGGGGCACGTTCTGGTACCCTACCGGAGGGGAGATTCAGATACGGAGGGCTTCTTCATCAACACCATGACCTATCCGATGATGCGTGAGTAGTTCACCATAGACCTACGGGTCCATAGTTAGTAACTAGATGGCTTCTTCTCTCTCTTGTATCTTCAATACAAAGTTCTCCATGATCTTCATGGAGATCTATCCAATGTAATCTTCTTTTGCGGTGTGTTTGTCGAGATCCGATGAATTGTGGATTTATGATCAGATTATCAATGAATCTTATTTGAGTTTCTTCTGATCTCTCTTATGCATGATTTCATATCCTTGTAATTCTCTTCGAGTTGTGGGTTTTGTCTGGCCAACTAGATCTATGATTCTTGCAATGGGAGAAGTGCTTGGTTTTGGGTTCATACCGTGCGGTGACCTCACCCAGTGGCAGAAGGGGTAGCAAGGCACGCATCATGTTCTTGCCATCAAGGGTAAAAAGATGGGGTTTTCATCATTAGTTTGAGATTATCCCTCTACATCATGTCATCTTGCTTAAAGTGTTACTCTGTTCGTCATGAACTCAATACACTAGATGCATGCTGGATAGCGGTCGATGTGTGGAGTAATAGTAGTAGATGCAGAAAGTATCGGTCTACTTGTCTCGGACGTGATGCCTATATGTATGATCATTGCCTTAGATATCGTCATGACTTTGCGCGGTTCTATCAATTGCTCAACAGGAATTTGTTCACCTATCGTAATACTTGCTATTTTGACAGAAGCCTCTAGTAAACACTATGGCCCCCAGGGTCTACTCCACACCATATTTTCAGCTTTACACTTTTTTACTTCGTTGCACTTTCCGCCTTCATATCTCACTTTGCAAACAATCTTGAAGGGATTGACAACCCCTTTGAAGCGTTGGGTGCAAGCTTGTTTTTTGTTTGCGCAGGTACTCTGGACTTGACGAGACCCTCCGTCTGGATCGATACCTTGGTTCTCAAACTGAGGGAAATACTTACTACTCCTGTGCTGCATCACCCTTTCCTCTTCAAGGGAAAACCGACGCAAACCAGAGAAGTAGCAAGAAGAATTCCTAATGCCAAGGAAGGACTTTTGTTACCGTAGCAGAAGAATTTCTGGTGCCGTTGCCGGGGAGGATCAAGTCAAGAACTCATCCAAGTGAGTGTCGCAAACTCATCTCTAGAATTTACTTTGTTTGCAAGTTTCCTCTCATTTTCCGCTCCCCCTCTTCACCAATTTGCCTTTTTCGTTTGCCTTTTTTGTTCGCCCTTTTCTTTCGCTTGCTTTCTGTTGCTTGTGTGCTATGTGCCTTCAATATGCTTGCATCTTCGCTTGCTGAAAATCTAGTGATATGGATCCTCACCCACTTGCTAATATCTTTAAGAGATCCACTTATGTGGAACCAATTGTTAGTGAGTTGAGTGCACTTGACTTTCTCTATGGAGTTTTGCTTGAGATGCGTGAATCTAAAAATCATGATGAAGAAATTTATGAAATGATTCACGAGGGCTCCTTGAGTGAAAAGCATGATTGCAATAATTTCATTATAAATTCTATTAATGACAATCATGCTAAAAATATGCAAAATCCTAAGCTTGGGGATGCTAGTTTTGCTATGTCCACTACTTGTTGCAATGATATTTGCAATAATATTGAAAGTGGGTTTGGAGAAGTCATGACTTTAGTTGATGATAATCCCACTATTTTTGAAGAGCGTCAACTTTGCATGCATGTGGATCATGAAAAGAATATCCTTTGTGATAGCTATTTTGTTGAATTTGATTATGATCCCACATGTAATTGCTATGGGAGAGGAAAATATTGTGGTAGAAACTTTCATGTTACCAAATTACCTCTCGTTATGTGGAGATTGCTATTGTCTCTTTCTTCTTCCTTGCATATGGCATCTATTGGTTGTCTTGACAATCTGTTTTCCTATAAAATGCATATGCATAGGAAGTATGTTAGAATTAGATGTGATTTTCACATGCTTTATGATGCTCTCGTTGTGCTTCAATTCTTGTCTTTTGTGTGAGCATCATTGATTTATCAATGCCTAGCTAAGGGCGTTAAACAATAGCGCTTGTTGGGAGGCAACCCAATGAATTTATCTTTTTCTTTCTGTTTTGTTGCGTCCACACCATCATAATTCTGCTATGATAGTGTCTTTTGTGTTTCTTTTTGTGTTTGAGCCAAGCAAAACCTTTATGACTAGTCTTGGTAATGGTTGTTTGATCCTGTTGGAAAAAGACAAAATCTTTTCGCTCACGAGATGATTTTTCATTTTTATTCAGAAAGATCTTTTGAGTTGATTCTTTTTGCTGCTGGTTGATATGCCTTTTTCCCAGACAGTCGTAATTGTTAAGATTTTTTGAGGTACGAGAATTATACGAAGTATACAAATTGCTATAGACTGGTCTGTTTTTGACATATTCTGTTTTTGTTTAGTTGGTTGCTTGTTTTGATGAAACTATGGTTAGTATCGGGGGGTACTAGCCATGGAAAAGTGAGAATACAGTAGCCCTACCCAACGCTATAAAGGGGTTGTCAATTCCTTCAAGATTGTTTGCAAAGTGAGATCAGAAGGTGGAAAGTGCAACGAAGTAAAAAGTGTAAGGCTAAAAATATGGTGTGGAGTAGACCCGGGGGCCATAGTGTTCACTAGAGGCTTCTCTCAAAATAGCAAATATCACGGTGGGTGAACAAATTATTGTCGAGCAATTGATAGAACCGCGCAAAGTCATGACGATATCTAAGGCAATGATCATACATATAGGCATCACGTCCGAGACAAGTAGACCGATACTTTCTGCATCTACTACTATTACTCCACACATCGACCGCTATCCAGCATGCATCTAGTGTATTGAGTTCATGACGAACAGAGTAACGCCTTAAGCAAGATGACATGATGTAGAGGGATAATCTCAAACCAATGATGAAAACCCCATCTTTTTACCCTTGATGGCAAGAACATGATGCATGCCTCGCTACCCCTTCTGTCACTGGGTGAGGTCACCGCACGGTATGAACCCAAAACCCAGCACTTCTCCCATTGCAAGAATCATAGATCTAGTTGGACAGACAAAACCCACAACTCGAAGAGAATTACAAGGATATGAAATCATGCAAAAGAGAGATGAGGAGAAACTCAAATAAGATTCATAGATAATCTGATCATAAATCCACAATTCACCAGATCTCGACAAACACACCGCAAAAGAAGATTACATCGGATAGATCTCCATGAAGATCATGGAGAACTTTGTATTGAAGATCCAAGAGAGAGAAGAAGCCATCGAGTTACTAGGTATGGACCCGTAGGTCTATGGTGAACTACTCATGCATCATCGGAGAGGTCATGGTGTTGATGAAGAAGCCCTCTGTATCCGAATCCCCCTCCGACAGGGCACCAGAACGTGCCCCAGATGGGATCTTGCAGAGATAGAAGCTTCCGGTGATGGAAAAGTACTTTCGATGATCTCCTGATTTTTTTGGGATTTTTAGGGAATATATAGGCGCAAAACCTAGGGCAAAGGGGCCTCGGGGAGCCCACAAGCCTGATGGCCGTGGGCCCCCTGGCCGCGCCGTGTGGGCTTGTGGGGTCCCTAGTGGTCCCCTCCCTGATTCTCCGGCTCTCCGATCTTTTTCTATTCCGGAAAAAATCTTTTTGGCAGTTTCATTCCGTTTGGACTCCGTTCAAAATCCTCGTGTGAAAGGGGTAAAAAACATGGAAAAAACAGGAACTAGCACTTGGCACTGAGTTAATAAGTTAGTCCAAAAATATATATAAAAGGCATACAAAACATCCAAAGTTTGACAAGATAATAGCATGAAACCATCAAAAATTATAGATACGTTGGAGACGTATCAAGCATCCCCAAGCTTAACTCCTGCTCGTCCTCGAGTAGGGAAGTGATAAAAAATGAATTTTTGATGTGGAATGCTACCTAGCATAGTTGTCCATTGCAACTTCTTTCACGTGACATGAATGTTCAGATCCATAAGATTCAAAACAATAGTTTGCTATTGACATGAAAACAATAATACTTCAAGCAAACTAGCAAGGTAATCATGAACTTTCAAAATAACAAGGCCAAAGAAAGTTATCCCTACAAAATCGTATAGTCTGGCTATGCTCCATCATCCTCACACAACTAATGTAAATCATGCACAACCCAGGTATTGGCCAAGTAACTGTTTTCGCACTCTTACTTTCTCAAACTTTTTATAACTATCACGTAATACATGAGCGTGAGCCATGGATATAGCACTATATGTGGAATAGAGTGTGGTGGTGGTTGTGAGACAAAAAAGGAGGAGATGGTCACATTGACTCGGTGTATCAAAAGGCTATGGAGATGCCCATTAATAGATATCAACGTGAATGAGTAGGGATTGCCATACAAGGGATGCACTAGAGCTATAAGTATGTGAAAGCTCAAAAGTAGAACTAGTGGGTGTGCATCCAACTTGCTTGCTCACGAAGACCTAGGGCAATTTTGAGGAAGCCCATCATTGGAATATACAAGCCAAGTTATATAATGAAGATTCCCACTAGCATATGGTGGTGACAAAGCAAGAAGCTCTCAATCATGTAGAACATGGTGCTATTATGAAGCACAAGTGTGGAGAAGGATAGTAGCATTGTCCCTTCTCTCCTTTTCTCTCTTCCCTTTTTTTGGGCTCTTAGGCCTCTTTTTTTCTTTTTTTCTCTTTTTTATTTTTATTTTTGGGCTCTTTGGCCTCTCTTTTTTCCTCACATGGGACAATGCTCTAATGATGATCATCACACTTTTATTTACTCATAGCTCAAAGCTCAGAACGATGATGACTCTATAGGAAATGCCTCCGACAGTGTACCGGGATGTGCAACGATCTAGCATGGCGCATGACGTTGAAACATCTCGCCAGCTATCTTACGATCATGCAATGGCAATATGAGAGTGACGGCACAAGTCATGAGACAGAACGGTGGGAGTTGCATGTCAATATATCTCAGAATGGCTATGAAAATGCCATAGTAGGTAGGTATGGTGGCTGTTTTGAGGAAGGCATATGGTGGGTTTGTGTACCGGTGAAAGTTGCGCGGCACTAGAGAGGCTAGAAATGGTGGAAGGTGAAAGTGCTTCTATACCATGGACTCACATTATTCATGAAGAACTCACATACTTGTTGCAAAAGTTTTTATTAGTAATCGAAACAAAGTGCTAAACGCATACTCCTAGGGGAAGGGTTGGTAGGTGTTAACCATCGCGCGATCCCGACCTCAACACAAAGGATGACAATCAATAGATCAATTATGCTCCGACTTCCTAACATAGCGGTTCACCATACGTGCATGCTACGGGAATCACTAACTTCAACATAAGTACTTCTAGATTCACAACACCTACTAACATAACTCGTAATATTACCAAATCCACGTCTCAAAACTAATTGAGAGGAATCAAAACTTCTCTTTCTACTCAATGCACATGAAGATGGGAGTTTTTGCATCCTCTTTGGGTACCTATCACATTTGGGACTACTTTCATAGCATAAGCCAACTACCAAGTCACGCACCGCCGTGCTCTAAAAGATATAAGTGAAGCACAAAGAGCAAAAATATCTAGCTCAAAAGATATAAGTGAAGCACTACGACCATTCTAGCAAAATCACAATGAGTGCATGTCTTTCTCTCTCTCTCAAAAAGGTGTGCAGCAAGGACGATTGTGACATAAAAAAAGACTCCTACGATACAAGACGCTCCAAGCAAAACACATATCATGTGGTGAATAAAAATATAGCTCCAAGTAATGTTACCGATGGATTGAAGACGAAAGAGGGGATGCCTTCCCGGGGCATCCCTAAGCTAAGGCTTTTTGGTGTCCTTGAATTTGGCTTGGGATGCCTTGGGAATCCCCAAGCTTGAGCTCTTTCCACTCCTTATCTCTTTGTCCATGAGAACATCATCCAAAACTTGAAAACTTCACAACACAAAACTTAAATAGAAACTCGTGATAACATTAGCACAAGAAAACAAACTACCCCCTCTTTTGGTACTGTAGCAAACTTGAATTCTATCTATATTGGTGTTGGGCTACTGTATTCTCATTGTTCCATGGCTAGTACCCCCTGATACTAACCATAGTTTCATCAAAACAAGCAACCAACTCAACAAAAACAGAATCTGTCAAAAACAGACCAGTCTGTAGAAATCTCTATACTTCGTATACTTCTGGTATCTCAAAAAATCTGAAACATTACGACTGCCTGGAAAAATGCATATCAACAAGCAGCAAAAAGAATTAACTCAAAAGCTCTTTCTGAATAAAAATGAAAAATCATCTCGTGAGAGAAACGTTTCTGTCTTTTTCCAGCAGGATCAAACAACCATTACCAAGACTAATCATAAAGGTTTTGCTTGGCTCAAACACAAAAAGAAACACAAAAAACACAATTACAACAGAATTATGAAAGTGTGGACGCAAAAAAAAAACAGAAAGAAAAAGATAAAGTCATTGGGTTGCCTCCCAACAAGCGCTATTGTTTAACGCCCCTAGCTAGGCATAAAAGCGATAGAATTATGTATCGTTGTCTTTGGTGCTCAAACCATAAGTGGCCCTCATCATGGATTCATAAGGCAATCTTATTTTCTTTCTAGGAAAGTGTTCCATGCCCTTCTTTAAAGAAAATTGAAATCTAATATTCCCTTCCTTCATATCGATGATAGCACCGATAGTCCTTAGGAAAGGTCTACCAAGAATAATAGGGCATGTAGGATTGCAATCAATGTCAAGCACAATGAAATCCATGGGTACATAGTTCCTATTTGCAATGATAAGAAAATCATTGATCCTTCCCATGGGTTTGTTGACAGTAGAATCAGCAAGATGCAAATTAAGAGAACACTCTTCAATCTCATTAAAACCGAGAACATCACATAAAGACTTATACTAGGAAAAGGCCTAGGAACATAGTTTCCTCAGCATTGTTGTTGCCAAAATTGTTCCTACCAACAAAATTAACGTCCAAGCTAGCGTTGCTACTCTCAATCAAAGAAGACAAGGGCATATCATTAGGATCTAAAGGAGCACTTATACTAGCAACCAAATTCATTAACTCATCCATCTTAGCACTCAACGAGTTAATTTCTTCTATATCGTGTACCTTCTTACTAGTAGGTGACCTTTCAGTGTGCCACTGAGAGTAGTTCGTCATGATATTGTCTAGGAGCTTTGTGGCCTCCCCTAACGTGATTTCCATGAACGTTCCACCTGAGGCGGAGTCCAAGATATTTCTAGAAGCGAAATTCAAGCCAGCGTAAAGGATTGTATAATCATCCAAAGACTCAAGCCATGAGCGGGACAATTTCTAATCATCAATTTCATTCTCTCCCAAGATTGTGCTACATGTTCATGATCAGGTTGCTTGAAATTCATGATATCATTACGGAGAGAGATGATCTTAGCCGGCGGAAAATACTTGGAAATATAAGCATCTTTGCACTTATCCCAAGAATCGATACTATTTTTGGGCAAAGAAGAAAAGCAAGTTTTTGCGCGATCTCGCGACGAGAAAGGAAAAAGCTTCAATTTAATCACATCATTATCCACATCTTTCTTCTTTTGCATATCGCAAAGCTCAATGAAGGTATTGAGATGGGATGCGACATCTTCACTAGGTAAGCCAGAGAATTGCTCTTTCATAACAAGATTCAGCAAAGAGGCATTGATTTCGTATGACTCCGCACTAGTGGCTGGAGCAATCGGAGTACTAATAAAATCATTATTATTAGTATTCGAGAAGTCACAAAGTTTGGTGTTTTCGTTCATGGTGACTTCGGCAAGCAAGCAAGCACACAAGCGAACAAAGAGTAAGCGAGAAAAAAGGGCGAACGAAAAGGCAAACAAAAAAGGAAAATTGGTGAAGTGGGGGAGAGGAAAGCGAGAGGCAATTGGCAAAGAAAGTAAATGCAAGAGATGAGTTTGCGACACCTACTTGGATGAGTTCTTGACTTGATCCTCCCCGGCAACGGCACAAGAAATCCTTCTGCTGCTTCTCAAACAACAGGGCCAGAAATTGACACGTTGACGGAGACATGCTTGCGTTGGTTTTTCCCTTGAAGAGGAAAGGGTGATGCAACACAAGAGTAGTAAGTATTTCCCTCAGTTTGAGAACCAAGGTATCAATCCAGTAGGAGAATCTCGTCAAGTCCATAGTACCTACGCAAACACAAAAGAGCTTGCACCCAACGCTATAAAGGGGTTGACAATCCCTTCAAGATTGTTTGCAAAGTGAGATCTGAAGGCGGAAAGTGCAACGAAGTAAAAAGTCTAAGGCTGAAAATATGGTGTGGAGTAGACCCAGGGTCCATAGTGTTCACTAGAGGCTTCTCTCAAAATAGCAAATATCATGGTGGGTGAACAAATTACTGTCGAGCAATTGATAGAACCGCGCAAAGTCATGACGATATCTAAGGCAATGATCATACATATAGGCATCACGGCCTAGACAAGTAGACCGATACTTTCTGCAGCTACTACTATTACTCCACACATCGACCGCTATCCAACATGCATCTAGTGTATTGAGTTCATGACGAAGAGAGTAACGCCTTAAGCAAGATGACATGATGTAGAGGGATAATCTCAAACCAATGATGAAAACCCCATCTTTTTACCCTTGATGGCAACAACACGATGCGTGCCTGGCTACCCCTTCTGTCATTGGTTGAGGTCACCGCACGGTATGAACCCAAAACCAAGCACTTCTCCCATTGCAAGAATCATAGATCTAGTTGGCCAGACAAAATCCACAACTCAAAGAGAATTACAAGGATATGAAATCATGCATAAGAGAGATCAGGAGAAACTCAAATAAGATTCATAGATAATCTGATTATAAATCCACAATTCATCGGATCTCCACAAACACACCGCAAAAGAAGATTACATTGGATAGATCTCCATGAAGATCATGGAGAACTTTGTATTGAAGATCCAAGAGAGAGAAGAAGCCATCTAGTTACTAGCTATGGACCCGTAGGTCTATGGTGAAGTACTCACGCATCATCGGAGAGGTCATGGTGTTGATGAAGAAGCCCTCCATATCCGAATCCCCCCTCCGGCAGGGCACCAGAACGTGCCCCAGATGGGATCTTGCGGAGACACAAGGTTGCGGCGACGGAAAAGTACTTTCGATGATCTCCTGATTTTTTGGGATTTTTAGGGAATATATAGGCGCAAAACCTAGGGCAAAGGGGCCTCAGGGAGCCCACAAGCCTGGTGGCCGCGGGCCCCCCTGGACGCGTCGTGTGGGCTTGTGGGGTCCCTGGTGGTCCCCTGCCCTGATTCTCCGGCTCTCCGATCTTTTTCTGTTCCGGAAAAAAAATCTTTCTGGCAGTTTCATGCCGTTTGGACTCTGTTCAAAATCCTCCTCTGAAAGGGGTAAAAAACATGGAAAAAACAGGAACTGGCACTTGGCACTGAGTTAATAAGTTAGTCCAAAAAAATATATAAAAGGCATACAAAACATCCAAAGTTTGACAAGATTATAGCATGAAACAATCAAAAATTATTGATACGTTGGAGACGTATCACTGGGCAGACCGGGTCTGGCCAAATTCATGTCTATTCCGCACTACGCCTACCTAAAGATGAAGATGCCGGGTCAAAAGGGCATCATCACCGTTGCTGGTGACTACAAGAAGTCTCCCGAGTGCGCCCAAGATAGCAGCCGCCTCGTCGACGCCCTGGTGATCGCTGAGGAGAAGCGGAAGATCGACCGGCTTGTGGCCCAGGCTACCGAGCAGCCGGCGATTCCTTCTCCTCCGTCCCAGTCGCCCGGCGAGGGCTCTTTCAAGCCGTCCAAAGAGACCAAGCAAGTCCCACTCGACCCTGCCAACCCCAAGCAATGCGTCACCATCAGGGATGGCCTCAGCCCCAAATAGGAAGGCGAGCTCGTCGACTTCCTCCGTGAGAATCGGGACATCTTCGCATGGTATCCCAAGGACATGCCGGGTGTTCCGAGGAAGTACGCCGAGCACATACTTCACGTGCGACCGGATGCAAAGCCGGTGAAACAACCTTTGTGCCGCTTCGCCAAGGGGAAGCGACACACAATCGGAGAAGAGATCAATCGGAATGTGTATCGACTACACTAGCCTGAATAAGGCTTGTCCGAAAGACCCTTTCGCGTTTCCTAGGATAGATCAAGTGATCGACTCCATTGTAGGCTGCGAATTGTTGTCGTTTCTGGATGCTTATTCAGGCTACCATCAAATCAAGCTGGATCCAGCTGATCGCCTGAAGACCTCCTTCATTACGCCCTTCAGGGCCTACTGCTACACCACCATGACGTTCGGTCTGAAGAACGCTGGTGCGACATTCCAACGCTGCATGCAGCAGTGCCTACTGCCACAGATCAGCAGAAACATCCACGTCTATGTGGATGACATCTTCGTCAAGACGAAGCAGCACTTGAGTCTTCTCGACAATCTGCGGGATACGTTCGCCAACCTGCGCGAGTACAAGATCCGTCTCAACCCGGAGAAGTGCGTCTTTGGGGTTCCAGGCGGCAAACTCTTGGGGTTCTTTGTGTCCGCTCATGGCATCGAGGCGAACCCCGAGAAGATCGGCACCATCGAGCGGATGGTGCGGCCGGCTCGAATCCTAGACATCCAAAAGTTCACCGGCTGCCTGGCATCCCTTAGCAGGTTCGTCAGCCGGCTTGGAGAGAAGGCCCTTCCACTCTATCAGCTCATGAAGAAGAATACGAAATTCGAGTGGAACGACCAGGCGGACGAAGCCTTCCGCAATCTCAAGCGGGTCATCTCGAGCCTGCCAATCTTGGCAGCGTTGGCTGAAAGGGAACCCATACTCATATACATTGCTGCGACCACTCGCGTGGTTAGTGTAGTGTTGGTAGTTCAGTGCAAGGAGGAGGGCAAGGTACTGTTAGTGCAGCGCCCTGTCTACTACCTCAGCGAGGTCTTCTCCGCCTCCAAGCACAACTATCCCCTTTACCAAAAAATGTGTTATGGTGTTTACCTTGCTGCAAAGAATTTGAAGCAATACTTCCAAGAGCATGCCATCACTATGGTGAGCACTGCTCCAATTTCATAGATCATGGGCAACCATGATGCAACGGGCAGGATTGCCAAGTGGTCCATCGCCATGGCGGACCACGATTTTCGTTACGAGCCTCGCACCGCCATCAAATCTCAAGTGGTGGCCGACTTCTTAGTCGACTGGGCCGAGACCCAGTTCGAGCCGCCGCCTCCAGACTCTACGCATTGGCGGATGCACTTTGACGACTCGAAGATGCGGACGGGTCTGGGAGCCGGCATCATCTTGACGTCTCCAAAAGGAGACCAGCTCAAGTATGCTCTCCACATCCACTTCGCCGCCTCCAACAATGTCACCGAGTACGAAGCGCTGGCTCAAGACCTCCGGCTCGCCAAGGAGATTGGCATCCGGCGGCTCATATGCTTTGGCGACTCAGACTTGGTGGTGCAGCAAGTTTCTGGCGAATGGGACGCCAGGGACACCAACATGGCAAGCTACCGCTTCCTCATCCAGCAGCTCAGCGGCCCCTTCGAGGGCTGCGAGTTCCATCATGTTCCCAGAGCAGACAATGAGGCGGCTGATACTGTGGCCAAAATTGGCTCCATGAGACATGCTATCCCAGCCGGCGTCTCCCTCAAGCAACTCCACAAGCCGTCTATCAGGCCGTCTCCTGAGTCGGCATCGATCTTCGTGCCGACTGATTCTACGGTGCAAGCGCCGTCGGCTCCACCAGCTGCGCCGGCTACAGTTCCCGAGCCGGCTACGCTGGCCACGCCGACTCCAATAGAGGCACCGGCTGAATCTATGATGCAAGCGCCGTCGGCTCCACCAGCTGCGCTGGCTACAACTCATGTGTCGGCTACGCTCGCCATGCCGGCTCCAATAGCGGCATCGGCTACAGCAACAACTCCGGCTCCGCCCTGCCTTGAATCATGTCGTCTCGACACCCAGTGGGTGGACGTCATGGAGGTAGACGGCGAGCCAGCTGCCACAACAGCACTAGATACACCTCGTCTCAAGTCCACGACCGCTGCTTGCTACTGCAACAAAAGACCTTCCAACGGCGCTAGAAAAAAGCATGCTGACGGGAGACTATTCTTGTCTTGATTCTGCTCAACAACGGCACCAGGAATCCTTCTGCTACGGCTACGCCTTTAGGGACTTCCTAGGAAAATATGCAAAGGATTCCCCCGTGGCCTTGGAGCCTTGCCTTGGTGTTCCCTCGGAGTAGAAAGGGTGATGTAGCACATCGGCAGTAAGTATTTCCCTCAGTTTTGAGAACCAAGGTATCGATCCAGTGAAGGAGTATCACAAGTACCTGCACAAACACAAAGATCTTGCTCCCAATGCTATGAAGGGGTTGTCAATCCCTTATAGACTGTTTGCCAAGTGAGAACTGAAAGCAACAAAGTAACAAAGCAAAGTAAAAGCGAAAGTGGAAACGATAGATGTGAATAGACCCGGGGGCCGTAGTGTTCACTAGTGGCTTCTCTCGTGAAAGCAAGTAGACGGTGGGTGAACGAATTACCGTCGAGCAATTGATAGAACCGCGCAAAGTCGTGAGGTTATCTATGGCAATGATTATATCTATAGGCATCACGTCCAAATTAAGTAGACCGATACTTTCTGCATCTACTACTATTACTCACACGTCGACCGCTATCCAGCATGCATCTAGTGTATTAAGTCCAAAAGAACTGAGTAACGCCTTAAGCAAGATGACATGATGTAGATGGACAATCTCATATCTACGACAAAGCCCATCTTGTTACCCTTGATGGCAACAACACGATGTGTGCCTTGCTGCCCCTACTGTCACTGGGAAAGGTCACCACACGGTATGAACCCAAAACCAAGCACTTCTCCCATTGCAAGAATCATAGATCTAGTTGGCCAAACAAAACCCAAGACTCGGAGAGACTTACAAGGATATCAAATCATGCATAAAAGAAATCAGCAAAGACTCAAATATATATCATAGATAAACTGATCACAAATCCACAATTCATCGGATCTCGACAAACAAACCGCCAAAGAGGATTACATCGGATAGATCTCCATGAAGATCATGGAGAACTTTGTATTGAAGATCCAAGAGAGGGAAGAAGCCATCTAGCTACTAAGTACGGACCCGTAAGTCTGAAGTGATTTACTCACGAGTCATTGGAGGGGCGATGATGTTGATGAAGAAGCCCTCCAACTCCAAAGTCCCCTCCGGTAGGGCACCGGAAAGGGTCTCCAGATGAGATCTTGCGGAAACGAAAGCTTGTGGCGGCGGAAAAGTGTTTTCGTGGACGCCCTGATTTTTTCTGGATTTTTAGGGAATTTATAGGCCAAAGACCTAGGGTAGGGGAGCGCCAGGGAGGCCACAAGCTTGGTTGCCGCGGCCTCCCCCTGGCCGCGGCAACAGGGCTTGTGGGCTCCCTGTGGGCCCACTTGCTTGGCCCTCAAGCCTCCCGATCTTCTTCTGTTCTGGAATAAATCATTTTGGGGATTTTATTCCGTTTGGACTCTGCTCCAAAATCAGATCTGAAAAGAGTCAAAAACACAGAAAAAACAGGAACTAGCACTTGGCACTGAGTTAATAAGTTAGTCCCAAAAAAGATATAGAAGGTAAACAAAATATCCAAAGTTGACAAGATAACAACGTGAAACCATCAAAAATTATAGATACGTTTGAGACGTATCTCTGCTCCACCAAGCGCGGGGGCTACAGAAGCCCCTAACAGTCAGGTCGAGGCGGAGCCAGCCCTTGTGTCGGCTCCGTCAAGGGCTCAACCTATCCTGGCCTTCCTACTTCGCGGCGAGCTTCCTCAACACGAGGCGGAGGCAAGGCAGATCGAGCGCAGGTCTGCAGCCTACACCATCATCAATCGCGAGCTGGTACGGCGCAGCGTGACTGGCGTGTTCCAGCGCTGCGTCGAATCAGAAAAGGGGCAGGAGATCCTCAGAGACATTCACCAGGGGGAGTGCGGGCATCACGCCGCCTCTAGAACCCTAGTGGCCAAGGCGTTCCGCCACGGATTCTACTGGCCCACGACCTTCGAGGAGGCCGTGGATCTGGTCGATAAATGCGAAGGCTGCCAGTTCTTCAGCGCAAAGAGCCACATGCCACCTTTGGCCCTCAAAACCATCCCCCTGTCATGGCCGTTCGCCGTCTGGGGACTGGACATGGTAGGGCCCTTCAAGACGGCTCGTGGTGGCATGACCCATCTCTTGGTAGTCGTCGACAAATTCACCAAGTGGATCGAGGCTAGACCTATCAAGAAGCTTGATGTCCCCGTGGCTGTCAAGTTCATCACGGACATCTCTGTTTGATATGGCGTCCCCCACAGCATCATCACCGACAACGGCACCAACTTCGCCAAAGGCGCTCTGGTGCTCTACTGCTCCAAGGTAGGCATCCGACTCGACTTGGCATCAGTGGCACATCCGCAGTCGAATGGCTAGGCGGAGAGGGCCAACGGCCTGATCCTTGGTGGCATCAAGCCAAGACTGGTGGCACCACTTGTTAGGTCGGCCGGCTGCTAGATCGAAGAATTGCCGGCTTTACTATGAGCCTCCGCACCACGCCCAATCGGTCGACCGACTTCACTCCGTTCTTCCTCGTATACGGGTCCGAGGCTATTATTCCTACGGATATCGAGTTCGACTCGCCTCGGGTCACCCTATACACGAAAACGGAGGCGAAGGAGGCAAGAGAAGATGGTATGGATCTCCTCGAAGAAGCAAGGGACTTGGCCTTGAGCCGGACGGCTATCTATCAACAGAAGCTGAGATACTACCACAGGAAAAAAGATCAAGCCTCTCTCTTTCAGGGAGGGAGACTTGGTCCTCAGAAGAATCGAGCGCACTACCGGCCAGCACAAGCTCTCATCCCCATGGGAGGGACCCTTCATCATCAGTAGGGCATTGCACAACAATGCGTACTACTTGATCGATGCCCAAAAGCCAAGGAAGCGCAAGAGGAACGACTCCTACTAGGAGACGGAACGTCCATGGAACGCGGCGTTGCTTCGCCTGTTCTACTGCTAGAAGGCAAATACCAAACACGGAAAGAGCATGAAAAATGTATCTTTCTCCATCTTCAGGGATTCTCAATGAATACAATGAAAAGAGCATGCCTCATGCTTCTTTTTAAAATTCATATCTAGAGTGCTCACTCTAAGCCCCTTGCTGGCTCTAAATAAGCTCGGGGGCTCGCTAGCCGCCCGGACGCCTTCCTTATCTTGTAGAAGAACACATAGTTTAAGCTGGACCGATCCCTGGTTACCTCGTAACAGCTTGCAGACCGGCTCCGGCCGTCCGGCTAACGAGGCGACGCCAGGTAAGGCCGGATGCATGTAAAGTTCGACTACAAAAAGGTTGCCAGCTCGGGTTGGCTTGATCTATTTTACGATCTCATTCAGGCCGGCCTCTGCTGGTTTATGTCTGAATCTTTAAGTCTTGATGGCTTCAAAAAATCTAAGTCTTGTGTTCTAAGGCCAGAAACCTCGACCCAGTCACAGACCGGCTCCCGGCTGTCGGGCTGGCGGGGTGGAAACTTGGGAATACAGGGTTGGAGAAAAAGAAGTCAACCAGGAATCAAAAGATAAAGATATAAAACAAGACGCATGGCAATACGAATATAATGCTGAATATATACATTCAAAATGCATTGGCCCACGGCCGAGGTTCATTACACCCACCAGTGGGTGGAACTGTTGGACTGACAAGAAAATTGCAGACAACGAAAACAGGACACCGGCTACGGGGTTGTGGCCTCATCGGTCGCCCCGGCTGCTGCTCCTAAAGTGGTGGCTTCACCATCCCCGGCCGCTCCCGAAGCGGTTGCGCCGTCTCCTCCGCGAGGGCTCCCGGCTCCGTCCGCACCGGAGTCGGCGTACGCCGCACCGCTGGAGGCGGCAACATTATCCACGTCGTGGGCCATCTCGTCGGAGCTGCCATCGGGGTCATAGGGCTGAAGGCCGTGTAGATCTTCAGGGATCATATTGCCGCCTTCATCCCGCTCCAAGTTAAGCACGTCCCAAGCGGCTTATTCGGCGATGTCGCTAGCCCTCACGCGCAACGCCTCCTCCATGGCCTGCAGCTCCGCCTCTGAGCCGTCACGTTGAGCGACGAGCTTGCCCAAGTCGAGGTTTCGATACCAGGACTTGGCCAAGTGCAGGGCCATGTAGGCTCCAACGCGTGCGGCCGAGGCGTGCCAGGCGTCAAGGCGATCCCCGCCAGCTGCAAGCCAGCGGGCGAGCTGACTCATCGACGCCGGCTCCACGCCATCCGGCCACAGGGACGCCACCATCGACAAGCCTGCGACCTGGAGCCGAGCCACAGACTCGCCCAGGGCGTGCATGCGGGCCCTGAGGCCCACTCCGATCTCCTCCATGCTCCAGCCGGAGGTAGCATCTACCTCCTGCCCAGTCACGTGGCGCTCCTCACGGCTCACCTCGACGGTTCTGTCGGCTGTGCCTTGGGTCTCATGGAAGAGGCCCGAGACAGGAAAAAGGGGTGCAGAAACGAGTAAGAGGAGGAGACGGCCAAGAAAGCTGAAGATAAAACAAAAAAGAAAGACTCACGATGGAAGGCGCCATCGGTCTCATGGGCGCTCTCCACGACCTCGAGCTCCGCACCTTGCTCGCTTGAGTAAGGCGGGCAACTTCCTCCTGGAGAGCCGCCGCAGATTCCAGGGCCTTGACCAACTACGTCTGCTTCTATACAAGGGCCTCCTCCTTCTCCCTCAAGGCGGCGTCCTTTAGCTATATCTCCTCGAGATGAACCGACGTGAGGGGTTCCACGTCGGCAGAGTGGGAGGTGTCCTTCTCCTGCAGCATACCGCGCAGCTGCTCCAGCTCGACCGGGCTGGCCGCCTCGATCTCCTTCTTCTCCGTCTGGAGAAGAGCCAGTTGCTCCTGGAGCCGGTCGCCAGCGTCTCGCAGAGCGTCCCGCTCCACGACGAGTTCGCCCAGCCGGGCTTTGAGCCCGACAACATGGCCATCGACCGCCTGGTGCTGAGCTCGCAGCTCATTGTAAGCCTGCACCTGGGCATCATAAATATCCTGCAAAAAAGCAAAGAAGAATCAGGAGTAAGATTCGGCCTGGTTAAGTCATAACCAGCCCGGTTCTCGGGGGCTACACCCAGTGGGTGCGCTAGTGCGCCCCCACTAAAGAAGCAGAATAAGAAGAGAGGTTCAAAAGAGATTCGGCCCGACCGATGCTCGGCCGGCCCGATTCTCGGGGGCTACACCCAGTGGGTGCGCTGTCACGCCCCCACTGACGCAAGAAGAAGAAAGAGAAAAAATTCAAGACCAAGATGAGGCACTTACCCTGGTGCGGGCCTCCAGGCACTCCAAGTCGCTGGCCACCATGCGGGACGACTGCTCCACCTTGGACCGGCTGCTGGAAAACAGCGACACCAGCTCCGGGACACCGGTGAGCGCAGTACCGGCGGGCAGTCGCGCGTGCCGAATTGGCCGCCCGCCATGACTTCATGGGCCGGCTCCCGACCCAGCCACCAGCTCCCGACGCAGCTCGACCATGGTCGGGGACGACGATGGCGCCGGCTCGAGGTGCCGCCGCGGCGGCCGGCTCCGCCGATGTCCCAGCCGGCGTGGCCTCCTCGACGGGAGGTGGATGAGCCGCATCCGGCGCATCCATGGTCACCCCTGGCGCATTCGGGGCCGCGTCTGGCGCGTCCAGGATCAGTTCCTGCGCGTCAGGTGCCGCCTCGGCCCTGGGGGAGTTAGGCAACGTCTCCAGGTCCACCGGTGCGGAAGCGTCCGGTTCGGGAGGCTGGGACCCCTTAGCCCTCGGGGCGTGCCTCGGGGCCGCCTCGCTAGTTGGCTCCTCCGCGCGAGCATGCGCGGAGGGGTCATGTCTAGCCTTCGTACGCTTCTCCACCGGCTTCTCGACCCGGCCGGGGCGAGACTGGCCCTCGGCCGTCTTCCCCGCGGCCGTGTCCCACCGGCGCTTGGACTGGTCCTCAAGCTCCCTCTGGGCAGCATCAGCTGTTGCCCAGCCGGCCCGCTCGGCTGCGGAGGCGGTGTCTTCCTCCACCTCCCTGCCAGGCGCCATTCTTAAGGAACAAATCATTACACCAGACAAATGAAGAAAAGGGGGAGGAAATCTTACCCTGCGACCATGGGCACCTGCCTTGTGCCGGCACCACGACGCTTCTTGGCACTGCCTGCCCGTGCTCCGGCTGGAGGACCCGGCGTCGGGCGCTTAGGAGCCGGCCTGGAAGCTGTGGCACCCTTGCCCTTCTTTCCGGCCGACTTGTCAACGACGGTTGCCCCGGCCCTTTGACGCCGACCACGCGTCAGCGGCGGGCTGGTAACCTCCTCCACCCCGTCGGAGTCTTCCTCGAAGGCTGCATCTTATAGGAATGAGGAAGTCTCGTCGTCATCCGTCCAGTCCGCGACGGAGGGCCGGGGCTACTCACCAGACGACTCTGTCCCTTCCGACTCCAGCGCGTTCTCCGAGCCTACGAAGGAGTCCGAGCGGGACTCGACCACGCCCTCGTCCTTGATCTCCGAGGCGTCGGACACGTCCACGTCGGGAGCGGGCGGACGGAGGGATGCCTGCAGCCTCTCGAACATCTACAAAAATGATTCGACAGCCGGCTCAGCGAGACGGCCAGTCGCAAGACAAACAACAAAGAACAAAGAAAACACTTACCACCGGAGGCGGACGGGACCTATTGAAGGGGGTCATCCCCCACGACAAGTCCCCGTTGTCGTCCATGCGGGCGGTGGAAATCAGGTTCACCCTTCGCGCCACCGCGCTAGGGGTGAACCTCTTGGTGGACATCCTGCAGGGGTCATGCCGGCCGCTCATCTGGCAGACCAGATGTGGCCGCCTCTGCAGCGGCAGGATCCTGCGGGTCACAATGGTGGTGAGCAGGTCGCGGCCAAGGAGGCCGCCCTTCTCCAGCATCTCGAGGTAAGTGCAAATCCACGCCACCTCGGGAATCGTCTTGGGGGTCTTCGCCGCCCAGTTCAACTTCATCGGCGGATCGATGTTGAACGGGGACATGTTGAGGGCGTCCTGGGCAGGGTCGGCGTTCTTCATGTAGAAGAAGCCCCTCTAGCACTGCTTGATGGACTCCTGCAGCGGCTGTTGAGAGAAGCCGGACTTCGAGCGATGATGCACCAGTGCGGCTTCGCACGGCGTCATCGGGCGCGGTCCGGCGAGCTTGTCCACCTCGGCCTTCTCCATCGCAATGGACTGCTGCTTGAAGAAGAACAATATGTGCCAGAGACCGACGCAGGGCTAGATCCCCAGAAAACCCTCGCACAAGACCACGAAGGCCGACAGCTGCAATATGGCGTTCGGCGCGAGGTGATGCGGCTACAGGCCGAAGAAGTGGAGCCACTCGGAGAAGAAGGCGCTCGCCGGGAGCCCGAAGCCCCGATAGATGTGCTCGTTGAAGACAATGAACTCTCCCACGGCAGGTGTGGGAGCGGTCTCGGCGGCTGGGATTCGCACCAGCACCTGGGAGGCCAGGGGCAGCAGCCGGTGCTGGCGGAGCGCCTCGATGTGGCCTTCGCATATCTCGCTGCCCAGCCAAGCTCCCTATGACGAGGACTTTTTCGAGGTGGAGCCGCTGGCCATGGCTACGGGCGGCTAGAGCTCGAAAGGGCTGGTGGCTCAGCGGGGACGAAGGTGATGAAGACGAAGAGGACAGGCTCTTTCTCTCTGGGCTCAGGGAGGAAGAGAGCATCGATGCGGGGCGAAAATGAGGGGCGAATGGCCTCCTCGGAACCCCCGCATCCCATTTAAACCCCACGAAGCATCGTGGGGAGGGGATCCGGTGTGTGTGGAACCCCCACTAACCCCGTGTATTACGGTCGGTAGCGCTTCCCTAAGCCCAACCGTCGCGGAGTAAATCCACAGGGGATCTCTTGCATGGAGGCCGAGGGGGCGTTGTGGCGGGACCCAGGGCCCAGGCCTGGTCCCGTCACCAGTAATTACCATCATTACGTCAGGCGGGGCCTGGCACGTGGCGCATTCTAAGCGACCTATGACGAAGCCGAGGTGTCGCTTCAAAGCCAGCCAGTTTCGGAGCCGGCGTCCCCTGTTGCGGATGGCGGAAAAAATACCAAGACAAAATATCAAGCCGGTGAAGCCGCCCATCCGCAGAAGGCAGGCCCCTCCAGCTTCGGGGACTACTGTCGGGGGAATAACCCCGGGGTAGGCTCATCAAGCTTGCTCCTTCATTTCCTGCCCAAAGGATATGAACAAATACAACTTCACAAGGCCCAAGTCTTCTGGCCGGCTAGGCTGCGCCTGTCGGCTGGAGGAGGAGGCGGCCAACTCTCTGGCCGTCCAGGCAACCCCTGCCGGCTAGACGCGATACGGCTACCTCTTCCTGACCGTCTTGGCCAAACCAGCCAGCTAGGAACGAGGCGGCCATGCCCAAGCAGGCTAGCCGGCCGAGGATCACAAGTCACATCGGATCGTAGATCAGGATGAGACCTTACGATTAAAGGTGGCTACGCGTCCGCAAAGGTACTGGATCGGAGTGTCCGGCAGGTACGAGCGTCGGCGGCCACGCCGTTGACCTACACTGGCTCTGATCCATCACCTAGCATAGTGTCGGACCTTCACACTCCCACTCCATTACTGCACTCGGCGTGCGGAACAGTGGAGGCGGTTGTACTACCTGCCCATGGCGAATCTCACTGGACGACGCTCGACTTACAATGCATGCTCGGCATCAACCATACACGAGAGCTTCATTGGCCAGCCAGCGGGCCAAACGAGACCATGCAGCCAGCGGGCCCCTCAAGCGACAAGACAAGACCCTCGTGGGCCCCTGGTCAGCCAGCGAGGCTGCCAGCCGGGTCCCACTCTTGTACCCTTTATCCATATTGTAGGCCGGTGGGTTCGTCTATAAAACTCCCAGGTCACCCTCCATGCAGAGGGTCGGTTGAACAACACTTCACACCCACCAACCACATAGAGAGAGGCAGAGACGAGCCGCTGCTCCCCTCTTCCTCCTCCCAACACAGCTCCAGGAGCAACCTTGTAATCCATCCATATACATCAAACACTCCGGCAGGACTAGGGGTCTTATCTCCACGGAGAGCCCTGAACCTGGGTACATCGTGCATTCCATGCTTGTACCAACCTCGTTCCCAGCATCCTCCTTTGCCCCTTCGGTTCTCACCGACTTCATCCTACCTATGGCATATGTTGTGAGTATTCACCGACAACCTTGCTTGTTGGATCAATAAGGCCGAGATCATCGTCGAGCTGTACGTGTGCAGAACGCGGAGGTGCCGTCCGTTCGGCACTAGATCAGAATGGATCGTGGGATGGATCGCGGGACGGTTCGTGGGACGGTTCGAGGGACATGAAGACGTTCCACTACATCAACCGTGTTTTTTAACGCTTCATGTTGTGCGATCTACAAGGGTACATAGATCCAAATCTCCTCTCGTAGATGGACATCACCATGATAGGACTTCGTGTGCGTAGGAAAATTTTTGTTTCCCATGCAACGTTCCCCAACAATGGCATCATGAGCTAGGTTCATGCGTAGATGTTATCTCGAGTAGAACACAAAAGGTTTTGTGGACGGTGATGTTCGGTTTGCTGCCCTCCTTAGTCTTTTCTCGATTCGGCAGTATTGTTGGATTGAAGCGGCCCCGACCGACATTACGCGTACGCTTACGAGAGACTGGTTTCATCGACTAACATGCAACCTCGTTGCATAAAGATGACTCGCGGGTGTCGGTTTCTTCAACTTTAGTTGAATTGGTTTTGACCAAGGCGGTCCTTGGAGAGGTTAAATAGCAATTTGCACATCTCCGTTGTGGTTTTTGCGTAAGTAAGATGTGATCATACTAGATACCCATAAAAGCCACGTAAAACATGCAACAACAAATTAGAGGACGTCTAACTTGTTTTTGCAGGGTATGCTTGTGATATGATATGGCCAGTGACGTGATGTGATATATTGGATGTATGAGATGATCATGTTGTAATAGTTAATACCGACTTGCACGTCGATGGTACGACAACCGACAGGAGCCATAGGGTTGTCTTTAGACTAACGTTTGTGTTTGCAGATGCGTTTACTATATTGCTAGGATGTAGCTTTAGTAGTAATAGCATAGATAACACGACAACCTCGATGGCAACATGTTGATGGATATTATGATGATGGAGATCATGGTGTGGCGTCGGTGACAAGAAAATCGTGCCGGTGCTTTGATGATGGAGATCAAGAAGCACAAGATGATGGCCATATCATGTCACTTATGAATTGCATGTGATGTTAATCGATTTATGCACCTTATTTTTCTTAGAACGACGGTAGCATTATGAGGTGATCTCTCACTAAAATTTCAAGACAAAATTGTGTTCTCCCCGACTGTGCACCATTGCTACGGTTCGTCGTTTTGAGACACCACATGACGATCGGGTGTGATAGACTCAACGTTCACATACAACGGGTGCAAAACAGTTGCACACGCGGAACACTCGGGTTCAGCTTGACAAGCCTAGCATGTGCAGACATGGCCTCGGAACACATCAGACCGAAAGGTCGAGCATGAATCGTATAGTTGATATGATTAGCATAGAGATGCTTACCACTGAAAATATTCTCAACTCACGTGATGATCGGACTTGAGTTAGTGAATTTGGATCATGTACCACTCAAATGACTAGAGAGATGTACTTTTTGAGTGGGAGTTTAGCAAGTAATTTGATTAGTTAAACTCTAATTATCTTAAACATAGTTGTGACACCCTCCGTTCAATCGTACGCTAATCATACACGCAAATGGGTACGATCAAACCCAAGGACTCACGAGAAGATATCACAACACAACTCTAGACACAAATAAAATAATACAAGCTTCATATTACAAGCCAGGGGCCTCGAGGGCTAGAATACAGAAGCTCGATAAACACACGAGTCAGCGGAAGCAACAATATCTGAGTACATACATACAACATGAGGTGCCTTAGAGAAGGCTAGCACAAAAGAAACACGATCGAACGAGGCGAGGCCTCCTGCCTGGTAACCTCCTAAACTACTCCTGGTCTTCAGCGGCCTCCACGAATAAAACACCATCGGGGTGGTAGGCGTCGGCAGGAAAACTCCATCTCCTGGGCTCCATCATCTGGTCGCAACAACGGATCAAGGGAACAAGGGGGAAGCAAAGCAACGGTGAGTACTCATCCAAAGTACTCGCAAGAATTACATCAGAACTATGCTAAGTATGCATCCGTATCAAAGAAGGGGGTGTGGTTATATGTGAACTGACTGCAGCAATACGAGAATAGAGAGAGAAGGCCTAGTCCTATCGAAGACTAGCATCTTTATGGTCTTGCAGCAATAGACGAGAGTAGAACAAGTGTAACACAATTAATAGTCATATTATTGCAGCAATATTAAAATGAGGTCACGCCCTGAGATCCTCCCTCGACTCCGTGCGAGGTAGCAATCCCGGGGCAACTAAATCCAGTTAAGTAACAGTTGTAGTTGTATAAGATGAGGGCACAACTCCAAGTCGTCCTGTAACCGTGGACACGGCTATTCGAATAGATAAGTTCTTCCCTGCAGGGGTGCACAACATATTCCCCGACGCGCTCGATAACACTCTGGCCGAGCACACTTTTCTGGGTCATGCCCGACCTCGGAATATCGACACGTCGCAGCCCCACCTAAGCTCAGCAGAGAGGCCATCCCGCCGGTCTAACTCCTAAGCACAGAGGGTTCATGGGCCCACTTGCCCTCCGCGCTCCTGCATGATGCGTGGGCGGCCGAGGTCAGTCCTAGCATCCCTTAATCACAAGTGCGATGCATCTCGGGACCACTCGGCCGCGCGCCGCTCCATTGCTGACGTCTGAAGAGCTTTGGCTGATACCGCGACATCGAGTACCCATAATTCTTCCCATGCAGACGGTTAGTGCGTAATAAGGCCTTTCGACCAACCCAGATCAAATACCCAAATCTATTATCATTTTAATTAGGCCATCGACACAAACACGCGGGAATCCACACACCTAACATCTATTCATCAAAGATCCCAGTAACATGGTCGAGTAACTGTGTGGTTGTAACATCGGGGGGAATCCGAGGTATCACCCTCGTTTGATTCCGAACAATGTATCCGTCAAGGTGGGCTTAGAGGAATCACCCTCGGGGGTCCCACACTTGAGGGGTTGCACGACAGAGACATCATCGGGAATGGTGGAAGAGGAATCACCCTCGATAACCACGACCGACTAGTTGTACTATAGGGATATCATAAGGAGTACTTAGCGAGGTGTCATCCTCGGTACCCGATAGTATCTCTGTAGCGTCGTACAACTAAGGGGGTGTATGTGTTGTGTCAGGACTGGCTCGTCGATCAGGGATCGAGATTCGACAATTAAGCGGGGCAACTGAATTAAGGGGTCAGAGGGGATGACTGCTCCGCCTATACTAAACAGTTTAAAGGTACAGTACTGAAAGTAGCAGTTCATCAAAATTAGGCTATGCATCAGATATAGGAGCTAACTACAACAGTAGCAAAATTCTTATGCAAGCAGGAGGAAGAAAGACATACACGATATAGGGATGATCAAGAGGGGTTTGCTTGCCTTGTTGCTCTGCGACAAAGGCTGGCCGGCAGGGTCGTAGATGTACCCGGCAGCAGCGTCAGTCTCAGGGTCTACCGGTAAGAAGAGGGGGGGGAGAAACAATAAATAATAGCAACAGGTGCAACACCAAGCATGACATGGCAATATGCACACTAGGCATGATCTAACGCACTAACATCCGTCATAGACAGGTCAAAAGAATATGTGACGATATTTTCTGGGTTTCTCGCAACTACCGGTCAGATGGAAAACGATGGAAAAGTTCCATGTTTGCTATGCCAGGGACGCGTGATAGACGAATGGACCGTGTATCTGGGTTCGTCTCGTTCTGCTTATCAACTTTCATGTTGAAAATATTTTGATCTGACTTACGGTTTATTTAATATTAACTTTTAAAGTTTTATTAATTATTTAAGAATTAAAAACAAATTTAATTAATTTAATTAAATGCTATTATGACATTAGCATGATGTCATGCTAACATCAGCAGTTGATTAGTCAACTGACCAGTGGGTCCCACGTGTCATAGACACAATTTATTAATTAAGTTTAAATATTAATTAATCATATTAATTTAGTGGGGGACCACGTGTCATACTCTAATTATTCTAATTACTTAATTATCCATTTATTTAATTAACTAAATAATTAAATAATATATCTAATTATTTAATTATTTATTTATTTAATAAAAACAAATTTTTATTTTTATTACCTTTTTTACAGCGTGTGGGGCCTCCGTGTCATAGACAGTGGGGGGTTTGGCCCCACCTACATACATATATACATACAAAATACATACATGCATCTCGTACATACAAAATACATACGGGCATCTAATACATACATACATACATCTCTTATTTTATTTTCTCTTTTTCTTTCTCACATCTCTCTGCTACTCTGTGTGCCATGCCTCTCAACAAAGAAGAAGGAGGCAACCTCCAAATACACCTACACGAGCACAACGATGCCGGAACGAAGCGGTGATTGCCGGAACGGAACCGAAACGGAGAGAGGACGAGAGAGGTGTTCTCACCGAGCCATGTAGATGTGCAAAAATGGGCTCGGGGGAGGCTCGATGGCACGGCGACGGAGGGGTTGGCGGTGCGGACGTCGGAGGAGGCGCCGGCGGTGGTGGCCGGAGAGGCACCCGGTGAGGTAGGGCCGGAGGAGAGCCCGCGCGAGGGCTGCCGGGAGGGGGAGGGGGCGAACGGTGGGGGGGGGGGGAGGGGGGCTCGGCCGCCAGATCCGGAGGGGGTCGCCGGAGGGGCCAGCCGGTGAGGAGAGGGGTCGGGACCGGCCGGTTGGAGGAGGTGCAGGGGGAGGCAGACACGGGTGGAGGGAGTAGAGATCGAGGCCAGAGGGAGGAGAGCCGCCGATGGTGGGGAGGGAGCCGAGAGGAGGGGCAAGGTGGAGAGAGACCGAGGTGGGGGCAGCCTCGCTGGGGAGAGGTGGAGAGGCAGGGCGATCGTGGTGGGAGGGCCCGAGCGGGCGATGGGGTGTGGCGACGGGGAGTGGGGTCGGGGATCGTTGGGATCCCAAGGGAGGACGCTCGGTAGGTGGGGGTTGGTGGGAGTAGCGGTGTGTGGAGCGCCCCCTGGCGGCGCGCAGGAGGAGTGGGAGGGGACGAGAGGGGCGGCTAGGGTTGACCTGCCCTCTGGGGTCATATACCCCAGGTGGGTGGGCCGAATTGGGTGGCCGGCTGGGCCAAATTTTGGCCCAGTTGGGCCCGGGACTTTTGCCTTCTTCTTTTTAATTTCTTTTTTGATTATTTATTTTTATTTACTATATCTTTTTATATTTTAACTCCGCCTATGTTGTCTCCGCATAGCCGGTCCCAAGCCCGGGTAAAGGAGGAGGGTTGTGATAGGCGTGGCGAGCCAACGTGAAAAACCCAGCCACTCTTATGGAGATGAAACCCAAAGGAAACTCGTTGGGGGCGTAACCCTCTTAGCGACGCGCCACATCGGAACCCGAGTGTGGTGTCAAATGGGCAAGGGCCGGGCCATCACCCCCTTGGTGGTGCGCCGTATATTTATCTGGATACGGTGATAAGTGAGCAAGGGTCGGGTCACCGCATCCTTAGTGGCGCGCTGCACCGACGCCCCGGTGTAATGAAAAATGAGCAAGGGTCTTCGCATTTGACTCGACGAGTGCGGAGGGTAAGGAAGTTAGCCAAGCCTAGGAGGATACGCTTAGGTAGCTGGAACGTAGGGTCCCTGACGGGTAAGTTACGAGAGCTAGTTGATACGGTGGTGAGGAGGCGTGTTGATGTCCTATGTGTCCAAGAGACCAAATGGAAGGGACAAAAGGCGAAGGAGGTGGACGATACCATTTCAAGTTGTGGTACACGGGGACATCTTCAAACAAGAATGGAGTAGGCATCTTGGTCAACAAGAGCCTTAGGGATGGAGTTGTGGACGTTAAGAGGCAAGGGGACCGGATGATCCTTGTCAAGATGGTAGTTGGGGACTTAGTCCTCAATGTTATCAGCGCGTATGCCCCGCAAGTAGGCCATAATGAGAGCACCAAGAGGGAGTTCTGGGAAGGCCTGGAGGACTTGGTTAGGAGGGTACCTATTGGTGAGAATCTCTTCATAGGAGGAGACCTCAATGGCCATGTGGGTACATCTAACACAGGTTTTGAAAGGGTGCATGGGGGCTTTGGCTATGGCATCAGGAACCAAGAAGGAGAAGATGTCCTGAGCTTTGCTCTAGCCTACGACATGGTTGTAGCTAACACCCTATTTAGGAAGAGAGAATGTCATCTAGTGACGTTCAGTAGTGGTCTACACTCTAGCCAGATTGATTTTGTCCTCTCTAGAAGAGAAGACAGACGCACTTGCATTGATTGTAAAGCGATACGTGGAGAGAGTGTTGTCCCTCAACATAAGCTTGTGGTTGATGACTTCCGCTTTAGGATTCGTGTCCAACGGGATAAGCGCGCCAAAGTCGCTAGAACGAAGTGGTGGAAGCTCAAGGGGGAGGCATCCCAGGCTTTCAGGGAGAGGATCATTAAGGAGGGCCCTTGGGAGGAAGGAGGCGATGCAAACTTGATGTGGATGAGTATGGCGACCTTCTTGTGGAAGGTCGCTGTAGAGGAGTTTGGGGTGACCAAGGGAAGTAGAAGGGAAGCCAAGGACACCTGGTGGTGGAACGATGAGGTCCAGAAGGTTATTAGGGAGAAGAAGGACTGTTTCAGATGCCTATATCTGGACAGGAGTGCAGCTAACATGGAGAAGTATAAGGTGGCGAAGAAGACAACAAAGCGGGCGGCGAGTGAAGCGAGAGGTCGGGCGTATGAGGACCTCTACCAATGTTTAAACAGTAAGGAAGGTGAAAGGGACATCTATAAGATGGCCAAGATTAGGGAGAGGAAGACGAGAGATGTCGGCGAAGTCAAATGCATCAAGGACGGAGATGATCAGCTTCTTGTGAAGGATGAGGCGATCAAGCATAGATGGCGGGAGTACTTTGACAACCTTTACAATGGAGAGGTTGATAGCTCTACCATTGAGCTAGACGACTCCTTTGATGATACCAGCATGTGCTTTGTGCGACGTATCGAGGAGTGTGAGGTTAAGGAGGCGTTAAAAAGGATGAAAGTAGGCAAAGCGATGGGTCCTGATGGTATCCCCATCGAGGTGTGGAGAGGCCTTGGAGACATAGCGATAGTATGGCTAACTAAGCTTTTCAACCTCATTTTTCGGTCAAACAAGATGCCCGAAGAATGGAGGCGGAGTATTTTAGTACCAATCTTTAAGAACAAGGGGGATGTTCAAAGTTGTACTAATTACCGCAGAATCAAGCTGATGAGCCATACTATGAAGCTATGGGAGAGAGTCATTGAACACCACTTAAGAAGGTTAACAAGCATGACCAAAAACCAATTTGGTTTCATGCCTGGGAGGTCTACCATGGAAGCCATCTTCTTGGTACGACAGCTGATGGAGAGATACAGGGAGAAAAAGAAGGACCTTCATATGGTGTTCATTGATTTGGAGAAGGCCTATGATAAGATACCTCGGAATGTCATGTGGTGGGCCTTGGAGAAACACAAAGTCCCAATAAAGTACATTACCCTCATCAAGGATATGTATGATAATGTTGTGACAAGTGTTCGAACAAGTGATGGCGACACCGATGACTTTCCAATTAGAATAGGGCTACACCAAGGGTCAACTTTGAGCCCTTATCTTTTTGATTTGGTGATGGATGAGGTCACAAGGGATATACAAGGAGATATCCCATGGTGTATGCTCTTTGCGGACGATGTGGTGCTAGTCGATGATAGCCGAATGGGGGTTAATAGAAAGTTAGAGTTATGGAGGCAGACTCTAGAATCGAAAGGTTTTAGGCTTAGTAGAACTAAAACTGCATACATGAGGTGCAGTTTTAGTGCTACTAGGCACGAGGATGGAGAGGTTAGCCTTGGTGGGCAGGTGGTACCGGAGAGAGACACGTTTCGATATTTGGGGTCCATGTTGCAGAAGGATGGCGATATCGATGAAGACGTGGGTCACCGAATCAAGGCTGGGTGGATGAAGTGGCACCAAGCTTCTGGCGTACTCTGTGACAAGAGAGTGCCACAAAAGCTAAAGGCAGGTTTTATAGAACAACTATCCGACCTGCGATGTTGTATGGCACGGAGTGTTGGCCAACCAAGAGACGACATATCCAACAGTTAGGTGTAGCAGAGACGCGCATGTTGAGATGGATATGTGGCCACACAAGGAAGGATCGGGTATGGAATGACGATATACGAGAGAGACTTGGGGTAGCACCGATTGAAGAGAAGCTGGTCCAACATCGTCTCAGATGGTATGGACATATTCAACGGAGGCCATCTGAAGCGCCGGTGCATAGCGGACGGATAAAGTATGCTGAGAATGTTAAGATGGGTCGTGGTAGACCAAACTTGACATGGGAGGAGTCCGTTAAGAGAGACCTGAAGGTTTGGAATATCGACAAAGACTTATCCATGGACAGGGGTGCGTGGAAGTTAGCTATCCACGTTCTAGAGCCATGACTTGGTTTCGAGATCTTATGGGTTTCAACTCTAGCCTACCCCAACTTGTTTGGGACTGAAAGGCTTGTTGTTGTTTTTTGTTGTTGTTGTTGTATATCTTTTTATATTTTAATTTTATTTACTTTATTTCCTTTATTTATTTTACATAAAGCTTCTCTTTTAAATATATAGGGATTATAAATAATCTCAAAAGTGCCCGATTCACATTTATAATTCGTTAGGTAATTTTTATAACTCCCCTCACATTTTTATTTTAACAACCGAAATCTTTTCTCGTTTGACTTTATCTTTAAGTTTTGAATTTTGATTCGGTTTCAACTAAGACGAGATCATTGATATAATTCACGGTGACGTGGCATCATTAGCGCGGGATCACTGTCGCTTAATTACATGCATTACTGTAGTAAAAGCTGAGGTTGTCACAATTCTCCCCTACTAACAAGAATTCTCGTCCCGAGAATTAAGAGGTAGAAGGAAAGAGCTCGGGGTATTCATCACGAAGATGATCCTCGCGTTCCCAAGTGGCTTCAGCTTCAGAATGATTTGACCACTACACCTTAAGGAACTTTGTGACTTTGCGACGAGTCTTACATTCAGCTTGGTCGAGAATGCGGACCGGATGCTCTTTATAAGAGAGGTCTTGTTGCAGCTCAAGCATATCATGATCCACTGCTTGAATAGGATCCTTGAAGCAGCGGCAGAGCTGAGAAACATGGAAGACATCGTGAACCTGAGAAAGGTTTGCCGGCAATTCCAATTGATAAGCCACTCTTCCACGCCTTTCGAGAACAGTGAAAGGACCAATATAGCGAGGAGCTAACTTGCCCTTGATCCCAAAGCGGTGTGCACCTCTCATTGGTGTGACACGAAGATAAGCCTTTTCGCCAGGTTGATAGACCATATCTTGATGATGACGGTCATACTGACTCTTCTTACGAGACTGAGCAGCCCTCAGATTCTTATGGATAATATAGACTTGATCTTCAGCATGTTGGACAACATCTGGACCGAAGAGTGATCGGTACATTGAACAGTGGCGCTGGAATTCCATACGAAGCCAAGTGCGAAGGATACTTTGGAGTCAAAAGATGTACAAGAGAGTCAGGTTTCAATCCTGTGCAACTTTGGGTTACGGGTCCACCATGTGGGCCGAGACTAGGCAGAGGGGTGACATATTATATGGTCTTGGCAGCAAGACATGTCAGAGGATAGCCCGTCAGTTATGTTGGCAACAACGTCGGTACCAAGGGCGGGGAACGAATAGAACCATTTTTCCTGCTCGTTGAAACGAGGCGTACCAATAGGCAAGGTTCTCGTCCACCGACGGCTACCGGAATGTTATCCACAATAGTAACAGGGTCTTGCTGACAGAGTTGTGTACCGAAATTTTTACCTAAGCAGGGAATTAACATTGCTTAGATAAGTTATGCCACAAGAAAAGACAAACAAACCAATGGGAAGGAAAATGGGTTCACACACACAAGTATTAAAGTATACCATTCCCGAGGAAAACATAGATTATGGTATACATGATAGGTCATCAAGTACATAAGCATTGAGACAAAAAGGCAAGAAGAATCATGATGTTTACCCATACCATGTGGTTTGGATAATTGACCAGGAACAATTTAGCATTGCGCTTCAAATGTTCCTGTTGAAATTTGAAGTACCACATCCGTGCTTCGAGGTAGCATCGACATGGCCATCGGATAAAGGTTGGACCAATGGGTACACAAAGAGGATTCATGAGGAACAACTTATGAAATAAGTCATATATTTTCTGCAAGTTAGAATGGCTAACCTTACACATGGAAGAATTTATAACAATAGGTCATGCGACCCGGTGTGCCAGTCAAGAAATCACCGTACCGGGTTATATGAGACCAAAGTTATAATTATTGGAAAATGTTCCAACCATCATATCTGCCCGAGATTCAGATCTGATTGGTGTCGGGGTACCTCGGGCTCAAGATGCGTGAGAAGAAAGATGAAGATGCAAGATTCTCATGATATGAGCTACACAATCAACTCTTGAATCATGAGTTTGATTGTAAGACATATGAACACAATGTCAAGACATTCGTGCCCACAAAGAATTCTTACGTCAAAATGCACCTGAGTTCTCATTTGGAAACCATCATCAAGGGTAACAAGGCTCCATGTGTAAGTATGGATTAGCTTTTATGAAGGAACTTATTTTCCTTTGATCAAATCAGTCAGTGGCTTGGCGTGCTAAGAGAAGTTATATGAAGTGAAGATAACAAATCTTCAGAACATATAACACTTGCACCTGCGTGAATGATTTGGTATTTCCCAAGAGCAAGCGAAACAAAACTTTCACATATTCACGGCGGAAAGAGTGCACGTGAGCTTTGGGAAAATACACTCCTTCTTATCAACTATATTATTCATGAGCTAGGCACAAAGATAAAGCTTTCAAGAGCTTCATCGTGGGACACGGAGAAATTGAGGGTGTGGCTGATGGACTCAACATCAATCCCTCGAGATTTTGACAGGGTTGAACTTCAAAATTTATAATATCAAGGAGATATCATTTGTGAAATCAAATGGCATAATGTCATATGCTCGAGGGAACATCAACAATTAGACACCGGTTGAATGGTGTGTTCGGAAATACAAACGTTGTAGCACGGCCAATGTCAAAATGATGAGTCAACACCCAACATACTAAGAATGAAACAATCAGTTGTTAATCTCAAGGCAATAGGGTTCCAGAAGTATTGGGGTCACACATGAGAGTTCACTTGTTGGTATTCCGGTTTGAAATGACACGGGACCAAGAAATGACTAGTGATGGCAAGAAGTATCACTATACAAAGAATTCCTAAGAGGTGCAATGATGCTCACAACATTCTTGACAAAAAAGATAGTAATACTCCAAGGTAGAAGATAACATAAGCTGGATAGTGAGGAACACAAAGTACAACACAAAACAAGAACACGTTTGTGTTGGAGGGAAGGCAAATAGGGATGTCGATGATAATACAAACCATTGCTACCTCTTGAGCTTGCATTGGTTTTTCCCATGAAGAGGAAAGGGTGATGCAGCACAGTAGCAGTAAGTATTTCCCTCAGTTTGAGAACCAAGGTATCAATCCAGTAGGAGTATCAAGATGAGGCACCAATGTACCTGCGCAAAAACAAACAAACTTGCACCCAACGCTATAAAGGGGTTGTCAATCCGTTCACGATTGATTGCAAGGTGAGATCTGAAGGCGGAAAGTGCAACAAAGTAAAAGTGTGGAGCTGAAAATATGATGTGAAGTAGACCCGGGGGCCATAGTGTTCACTAGAGGCTTCTCTCATGAAAGCAAATATTACGGTGGGTGAACGAATTACTGTCGAGCAATTGATAGAACCCCGCAAAGTCATGACGATATCTAAGGCAATGATCATACATATAGGCATCACGTCCGAGACAAGTAGACCGATACTTTCTGCATCTACTACTATTACTCCACACATCGACCACTATCCAGCATGCATCTAGTGTATTGAGTTCATAACAAACAGAGTAACTCCTTAAGCAAGATGACATGATGTAGAGGGATAAATTCATCCAATAGATATAAACCCCATCTTTTTACCCTTGATGGCAACAACACGATGCGTGCCTCGCTACCCCTTCTGTCACTGGGTGAGGTCACCGCACGGTATGAACCCAAAACCAAGCACTTCTCCCATTGCAAGAATCATAGATCAAGTTGGCCAAACAAAACCCACAACTCGAAGAGAATTACAAGGATATGACATGATGCATATAAGATATCAGAAGAAACTCAAATAAGATTAATAGATAATCTGATCATAAATCCACAATTCATCGAATCTCGACAAACACACCGCAAAAGAAGATTACATCGGATAGATCTCCATGAAGATCATGGAGAACTTTGTATTGAAGATCCAAGAGAGAGAAGAAGCCATCTAGCTACTATCTATGGACTCGAAGGTCTATGGTGAACTGCTCGCGCATCATCGGAGAGGCAAAGTTGTTGGATCGCAATGTGTACTCGATTCAGCTATCGGTATCCTTGAGTGTCCAATAACTCAAAACACGAGGAAATCTGGAATTAATGGAAACATCATAGTTGATGAGGAGCTCACAAGAAGTTATGTAGCTCCGTGATATCCTCGAGCTACCAGGGATAATAGTCGGAGGTAGACCAACATTAAGTCTTGAACCGATGTATTGATCTGAAGAAGACAAGTACTTTAACTCGTCTGAGAATGAAATCAAGGTAGGACAACATGGTCGGAACCACGATTCAAGGGACAACATCTCAGATACCAGATTTAAACCACATAATGAATGATTATTGATACGAGAAGCTTCTATGATAGGATCAACGTTGTTTCCATGAGCATGAACACAAAGTTCAAGGTTGACTCCCACTACATCAATGCATGACCTGCCATTTGCTCCTCACCTTTGATAAGGTTGTAGCTTGGAAACATTATCTGGCAAACACTAGAAGAGCAAGACTCGTGAAAACTCTTCGGGTCATATTGATTCAGGAAGGCATAGATTCAACCCGTCGGGGCCTCTTAGGAACATATACCGCAAACTTAAAGAGTAATTAACACATGCTTGAAGAGCATGGCTCACAAGGGCATGGGATAGAACTCATCAGAAGGAGAAGACACAATTTACCAATGGCATTATGTATCAAGTGAACAATCACAAGAATTTTCGAAAGCAAAGGATGCCTTCGGATAATAACTCAGAATGAGTTTCGCAATCCACAAATGATCTGATGTGAGTATCGGTACTCAATCAGAGGGGGTAAAACGCAAGGCATCGGATTATAGAACAACTGAAAAATATCGATACTTAGTTACCAAAGGAATTAGTATTTCCAGGTTGGTGTATCATAATCAGATGCTCCGATCAAATACAAGTAAGATGAATGGACTTAAAAGGACAATCAACCAAAGTTGATTTGTCGAGAACCAGCTCTATCTGGAAGGACGTCTAAGCCGAAAGGAAATTTATGAATATCAACAGATGATTGTGCGCATTCACACAAAGGTAGAATCAATAAGATCACAGGAAATTCACAAAGGAATTTAATGAATGCGGCTAGACATATGGATTTAACCATAACACAAGCATGTGAGAAAGGTCAAAAAGCAATAGGCTACTCAGGATTCCGAAAGATCGAATAATAATTCGAAGAACTTTTGAAACCCATGACAACTGATAAGGGACGAATCCCCGATAAGGTAATTCGTTGCATCTCGTAAAACAAGAGCAATTTGAAAAGAAAGTATGGGCGACATGTATACGCCGTCATCCATAGGGGTTGACGAAGGAAGGGAATCGCGAAAGCGATGATCATAAGTTCTTGAGAGAACATCGAGGAGTAACTGCAGTTCTTCTGACGGATAAAGCCATCGTCTGGAATACGGGCCTCTCCGGGAGGAAGTATTTACGAGAACCTAATGTTAGAGTTAGCAAAAATCTTTGACCCGAAAGAGAAGAGAGAGTAGAGCCCAGTGTATAGGAAAGGAGTAAAAGATACTAATACCACCCGATTGAGATGTGGGCCCGTAAGCCATAACATCAGTGTTAGTAAAGTTTTTCAAATACTACACTCAACTTCGGCCAAGGAGTTAGAAAGGGGGCTACCTACATGCACTCGGCTCGGATACCAACTTGTGACGCCCTCCGTTTAATCGTACGCTAATCATACACGCAAATGCGTACGATCAAACCCAAGGACTCATGGGAAGATATCACAACACAACTCTAGACACAAATAAAATAATACAAGCTTCATATTACAAGCCAGAGGCATCGAGGACTAGAATACAGAAGCTCGATAAACACACGAGTCAGCAGAAGCAACAATATCTGAGTACAAACATAAAACATGAGGTGCCTTAGAGAAGGCTAGCACAAAAGAAACACGATTGAACGAGGCGAGGCCTCCTGCTTGGGAACCTCCTAAACTACTCCTGGTTTTCAGCGGCCTCCACGAATAAAACACCATCGCGGTGGCAGGCGTCGGCAGGAAAACTCCATCTCCTGGGCTCCATCATCTGGTCGCAACAACGGATCAAGGGAACAAGGGGGAAGCAAAGCAACGGTGAGTACTCATGCAAAGTACTCGCAAGACTTACATCAGAACTATGCTAAGTATGCATCCGTATCAAAGAAGGGTGTGTGGTTATATGTGAACTGACTGCAGCAATGCAAGAATAGAGAGAGAAGGCCTAGTCCTATCGAAGACTAGCATCTTCAGGGTCTTGCAGCAATAGACGAGAGTAGAACAGGTGTAACACAATTAATAGTCATATTGTTGCAGAAATATGAAAATGAGGTCACGCCCTGAGATCCTCCCTCGACTCCGTGCGAGGAAGCAATCCCGGGGCAACTAAATCCAGTTAAGTAACAGTTGTAGTTGTATAAGATCAGGGCACAACTCCAAGTCGTCCTGTAACCGTGGACACGGCTATTCGAATAGATAAGTTCTTCCCTGCAGGGGTGCACAACATATTCCTCGACGCGCTCGATAACACTCTACCCGGACACACTTTTCTGGGTCATGCCCGGCCTCGGAATATCGACCCGTCGCAGCCCCACCTAAGCTCAGCAAAGAGGCGAGCCCACCGTTCTAACTCCTAAGGACAGAGGGTTCATGGGCCCACTTGCCCTCCACACTCTTGCACGATGCATGGGCGGCCGAGGTCAGTCCTAGCATCCCTTAATCACAAGCGCCATGCATCTCGGAACCACTCGGGCGCGCGCCGCTACATTGCTGATGTCTGAAGAGCTTTGGCTGATATCGCGACATCGAGTACCCATAATTCTTCCCACGCAGACGGTTAGTGCGTAATAAGGCCTTCCGACCAACCCAGATCAAATACCCAAATCCATTATCATTTTAATTAGGCCATTGATAACCCACAAGTATACGGGATCGCAATAGTTTTCGAGGGTAGAGTATTCAACCCAAATTTGTTGATTCGACACAAGGGGAAGCCAAAGAATATTATCGAGTATTAGCAGTTGAGTTATCAATTCAACCACACCTGAAAGACTTAATATCTGCCGCAAAGTATCAGTAGAAGAGTAGTGTGATAGCAACAGTAGCAATGGTAACAGTAGCAGCAGTGAAAACAGTAGCGGTAACAGTAGCAGAAGTGACAGCAGTAGCGGTAACAGTAGCAGCAGTGACAGCAGTAGCAGCAAAGTAACGTAGCAAGGACCAGTAGGAAAAGCTCGTAGGCATTGGATCGGTGATGGATAATTATGCCGGATGACATTCATCATGCAATAGTTATAACACGGAGATGTATGTAACTAGCTCCAGTTCATCAATGTAATGTAGGCATGTATTCCGTATATAGTCATACGTGCTTAGGTAAAAGAACTTGCATGACATCTATTGTCCATCCCTCCCATGGCAGCGGGGTCCTAATGGAAAGTAAGGGATATTAAGGTTCTCCTTTTAACAGAGAACCGGAACAAAGCATTAGCAGTTAGTGAATACATGAACTCCTCATATATGGTCATCTCCGGGAGTGGTTCCGGCTATTGTCACTCCGGGGTTGCCGGGTCATAACACATAGTAGGTGACTACAACTTGCAAGATAGGATCAAGAACACACATATATTGACGAGAACAAAATAGGTTCAGATCTGAAATCATGGCACTCGGGCCCTAGTGACAAGCATTAAGCATGGCAAAGTAGTAGCAACATCAATCTCATAACATAGTGGATACTAGGGATCAATCCCCATCAAAACTAACTCGATTACATGATAGATCTCATCCAACCCATCACCGTCCAGCAAGCCTACGATGATATTACTCACGAACGGTGAAGAGCATCATGGAATTGGCGATGAAGGAAGGTTGGTGATGACGATGGCGACGATCTCCCCTCTCCGGAGCCCAGAACGGACTCCACATCTGCCCTCCAGAGGAAGAACAAGTGGTGGCGGCGCCTCCGTATCATAAACGCGATGAACTCTTCTCCTTGATTTTTTTCCGGATGAAAGGGACTAAATAGAGCTGCAGTTGGAGGCGGCGGATCCCCGAGGGCCCCACAAGCTTGCTAGGCGCGGCCAGGGGGGCCCACGCCTCGTGGGATTATGGGCTCCTCGCTCCATGCCTTCGGTTGATTCTTGCGCCAGTATTTTTTATATATTCCACAAAAAAATCCTCGTAAATTTCCACTTCATTCCGAGAACTTTTATTTCTGCGCAAAAACAACACCTTGGCAATTCTTCTGAAAACAGCGTTAGTCCGAGTTAGTTCCATTCAAATCATGCAAATTAGAGTCCAAAACAAGGGCAAAAGAGTTTGGAGAAGTAGATACGATGGAGACGTATCAACTCCCCCAAGCTTAAAGCCTTGCTTGTCCTCAAGCAATTCAGTTGACAAACTGAAAGAGACAAAAGAAAAACTTTTATGAACTCTATTGGATCTTGTTGTTGTAATTATGTCTAACTCATATTCAGATTTTCAGCAAGATCATAAGCTAACCAGATAAGCAATGACATTTAGGTCTCATGAAGTACTCATATCAATGGCATAATCAACTAGCGAGCAATAATAATGAGTTTCAAACGTCAACACTTCAATCAAAACAATCATGAAGCAATATGAACAGATGGTATCTCACTAGTTCTTTCTGAGACCGCAAAATATAAATACAGAGCACCTTCAAAGACTAAGGGCTGACTGAACATTGTAATTCATGGCAAAGAAGATCCAGTCATAGTCATACTCAATGACAATTAAAAGCAAAGCATAAAAAGGACGGAGGTGCTCTCTAATTGGTGCTTTTTGAAAGAAGAGGATGACTCAACAGAAACATAAATAGATAGGCCCTTCACAGAGGGAAGCATTGATTTGTAGAGGTACCAGAGCTCAAGCTTTGAAGACAGAGATAAATAATTTTGGGTGGCATGCTTTCATTGTCAACGCAATGACCAAGAGTTTTCACCATCTTCCATGCTACACATACTATAGGCGGTTCCCAAACAGAAAAGTAAAGTTTTGACTCCCCCACCACCAATCAATCACACTCCACGACTAGCCGAATACTCGGGTGCCGTCCATACCAACAACAATCCAGGGGGAGTTTTAAAGTTTTGACTCCCCCACCACCGACCAATCACACTCCACGACTAGCCGAATACTCGGGTGTCGTCCATACCAATAACAATCCATGGGAGATTTGTTTGCAATTATCTTTTCGATTTGAGCATGGAACTGGGCATTCCAAATACCGTCCCATTTATCTTGAATGATAGTGAATGAACACATATCGAGGATAACACGCCTAGCATGGAAGATACTGATAGCCACCTGTCACCACATGAGCGGTTCGAGCATGCAAAACAGATTATTTCTTGAAGATTTAGAGAGTGGCACATCCAAATTTACTTGGAACGGCGGGTAGATACGACATATAGGTAGGTATGGTGGACTCATACGGAACAACTTTGGGTTTATGGAAGTGGATGCACAAGCAGTATTCCCACTTAGTACAAGTGAAGGCTAGCAAAAGACTGGGAAGCGACCAACTAGAGAGCGACAACAGTCGTCAAAATGCATTGAGATTAACCAACATTGAGTGCAAGCATGAGTAGGACATAAATCACCAGGAACATGAATATCAAAGAGGCTATGTTGATTTTGTTTCAACTACATGCGTAAACATGTGCCAAGTCAAGCCACTTTAATCATTCAAAGGAGGATACCATCCTATCATACTACATCATACTCATCTCAAAATTCATGTTGGCATCCAAGACAAACCATTATAAGCTCCTAGCTAATTAAGCATGTCATCAGAAACTATGATCTCTAAGTTGTCATTGCAAACATGTTTCTCTCACAACAAAGCTGAATCAGGAATGATGAGCTAGTCATATTTAACAAAACAAAATAGATCGAGTTCATACCAGCTTTTCCAGGCTCAGTCACTGCACCATATATCGTCATTATTGCCTTTCACTTGCACGACCGAATGATGTGAACAATAATAAGAGTGCTCGTGCATTGGACTAAGCTAGAATCTGCACGCAAACACAAAGGAGAAGACAAAATAATAGGGCTCTTTGAGAGATAAACATAGATGCATGCGAGAGCCACTAAACATTGTAACCATGGTATTCTACCTTGACCCAAAGAAAAAGAAAACTATTTACACGGGAAAGCTCCCAACAAGCAAAAGAAGAAAAGAAAATCTTTTTGGGTTTTCTCAAACTAGACAAACAGAAGAGAAGAAAACGAGAAAAAGAAAAAAACTAGCATAGATGATACAGTGGAAAACTTTGAACACCGACTAACAAAGTGAAAGCGTAAGCAAGAATATAAAGTCGGTGAGAAACACGTATTCCCCCAAGCTTAGGATTTTGGCCTAAGTTGGTCTACTCCCATGGATGGTCCGGACGATACCCAAAATCATAATGGGGGTTATACGGGAGCGCTGCAGCCACCGCCTGAATAGCTGCCGCACGGAGACGAGCAACCTTTGCCTCCCTCTCATACTCCTCTGCCTCTCCTCTGGTTATGTAATATCTCCGTTTTACCTGAAAGTCAAAGAAGGCAGGAGCAGGAAGGGTAATATGGAAAACACGCTGCCGGTTAAATATTAAAAGATATAGGAGGGATTCATCATCCCTCTTAAGGAACTGATAGCGTGTCAAAGCGGCGCGATCAAGGAAAGCTGTATGGAGCGGGGGATCTCCTTCGCGGATGGGTACTCCAAGAAAATTTGCTATGCGAGTGGCATAGATCCCACCAAATAAATCCCCTTCATTAGCATTATTATTCAGCCTCCTTGCTATTATAGCTCCCATGTTGAAACTTCTATCACCCGTTACTGCGCTCTTAAGAATACTAAGGTCGGGTGCACAGAGGTGACAATGCTCAATCTTGTCGTTAATGCATCTACCAATGAAGAGGGCAAAGTAATGCAAGGCAGGAACATGAATGCTCCCCATGGTAGCCTGTGTGATATCTCTAGTTTCTCCGACAGTTATACCAGAGAAAAAAAATCTCTAAGCGAAGATCTAGGAGGATCATTGAGGCTACCCCAAACAGGTATCTTGCAAATTCTATTGAAATCCTCTAAATCCATGGTATATGATTTGTCATAGAGATCAAACAGTACAGATGTATCACGGCCAACTGAAAATTTGAATCTACGAACAAAAGAGGAAGTGAGAATAACATACTGTTCACATTTATCGGAGATGAATTCTTCGAGGCCGACGTTGTGAACAAGTGTATCAAACTTGTCTTTGAAACCTGCCTCAATCATGAATTCATCAAAAGGTAATTCACATGGTTGTACCTATGCGTTCCTCTGTTGGTAAGGATCGGGATCCCGAATCACGAGACGGGGACCTCTCTTGCTTGAGGAACCACCATGATAGTTTCTCCTGAACATCTTCCTTTTCTGAAATTTTCAGTGACTATGGAAAAGTGAACAAGGCCCAACGAAACTCATAGCAACTACTCCCACAAGGGCCTAGAGGCCATATCACGCATGAAAACTACTTGGGACCAGCTAAAATTATCATGCAAAGCTCAAGAAGAGGGTCACCAAGGCAGCAAAAATACGCGATGTATAAAGCACTAGAGCACAAACTAATTGGACCAATGGAGGAGTCACTTACCAAGGAGCAATTTCCCCAAAACAGTTTGATAAATGGGGCTTTGCACAAGGAGATCGAAAATCCCAGCAAGAAGAGCAAGAACACGGGTTTGATCTGCGAAACGATTTTTTCTGGAGGTAGGAGAAGCAGATGGGAGCTAGAATAAGTGAAGGGGGTGCACGTGAGCCCCACAAGCCTGGTAGGTGTGGCCAAGGGGGTGCTCCCGCCTCCAGGGCTTGTGGCCCACTCGTGCAGCCCCCTGACTAGCTCTCCGTCTCAGTATTTTTCAAAAAATCCAGAAAAAATCATACTTGTTTTTCACGGCATTCGGAGAAATTTTATTTTCGAGGTACTTTTCTACGGGACGCTAAAAGCAGAAAACAGGGAAAACTAAAGTAAACCTATCATTTTTCCTCTAAGCAACCGAAGGTGAAAGCTTGGAACACAGGTTTGTGACTCCTCGATTCATCCATCCCATGGTCATCGAAAGAAATCCGTCAATGAGGTTGATCAAGTCTCCTTGAAAAACTTTTTCGAATCGCAAAAGAAAATGGAGAATTTTCGAATAGCAACTAGGTTACCTCAATGGGGATGTGCATATCCCCAACAAGCAAATCATACTTCTACTTAATAGGAGGTATAGGGCATTCAAAGCTCCCAATAAGAATCGATGAAGTTTTTTCGATAGCATTGATGCAATGTACTCGATATTGTTTCTTCGGAAAGTGCACCGTATGCTCATTACCGTTGACATGAAAAGTAGATTGCCTTTGTTGCAATCTATAACAGCCCCTGCAGTGTTTAAAAAGGGTCTTCCAAGGATGACCGCCATGACATTGTCCTCTGGAATATCCAGAATAACAAAGTCCGTTAAGATAGTGACGTTCGCAACCACAACAGGTACATCCTTGCAAATGCTAAGTACATGCAGTTGATTTGTCGGCCATTTGCAAAGAGATTTTAGTGGGTGCCAACTTATCTAGTTCAAGTCTACGATAAAGAGAGAGAGAGGCATAACACTAACACCGGCTCCAAGGTCGCATAAAGCAGTTCTAACGTAGTTTCCTTTAATGGAGCAAGGTATAGTGGGAACTCCAGGAGCACCTAGTTTCTTAGGAGTTCCACCCTTGAAGGTATAACTAGCGAGCATGGTGGAAATCTCAACCTCAGGTATCCTCCTCTTATTAGTCACAATATCCTTCATGTACTTAGCATACGGAGACATTTTGAGCATATCTGTCAAACACATTTGTAGAAAGACAGGTCTAATCATTTCAACAAATCGCTCAAAATCCTCATCATCCTTTTTCTTGAATGGTTTGGGAGGAAAGGGCATTGGTTTCTGAACCCATGGTTCCCTTTGTTTACCATGCTTCCTATCAACGAAGTCATTCTTATCGTATCTCTTATTCTTAGGTTGTGGGTTATCAAGATCAACAGGTTCAATCTCCACATCCTTATCATTGCTAGGTTGAGCATCAACATGAACATCACTATCGATATCATCGTTAGGCTCATGTTCATCACCAGATTGTGTTTCGGCATCAGAAACAGAGACCGGATTCTCAGGTGTAACAGCAACAGGGTTGCTAGCGTGCAGGTTCCTATCATATTTCTTTTTCTTTCTAGGATGACTAGGTGCCTCGGTGTTAACTCCATGAGAATCTTGTTCAATTCTCTTAGGATGACCCTCAGGATACAAAGGTTCCTGGGTCATTCTACCGCCTCTCATGACGACTCTGACAGAATTGTCATTCATCTCATTGAGCAAGTCATTTTGAGCCTTAAGTACTTGTTCTACTTGAGTAGTAACCATAGAGGCATGTTTACTGAAAAGCTTAAGATCATTGACATTTTTGTCCACACAAACACTTAAATGACTAAGCATACGAGCATTCTGTTCCAACTGTCTTCTAAGATAATCATTGAAACTTTGTTGTTTGGCAACAAAGTTATCAAATTCTTCCAGGCATAAGCTAGCAGGTTTATCAAAAGGAATATCACTCTCATTGAATCTACGAAGAGAATTTACCTCTACTACATGTGTCGGGTTATCAAGACCATTGATCTCTTCGATAGGTGGTAGAGTTTTGACATCTTCAGATTTAATGCCTTTCTCTTTCATAGATTTCTTAGCTTCTTGCATATCTTCAGGACTGAGGAATAGGATACCTATTTTCTTAGGAGTTGGCTTCGGAGGTGGTTCGGGAATAGTCCAAGCATTCTCATTGCACAAGATATTATTCAATAGGATCTCAGCTTGTTCCATAGTTTGTTCCCTAAAAACACAACCAGCACAACTATCTAGGTGGTCCTTAGAAGCATCGGTAAGTCCATTATAGAAGATATCAAGTATTTCATTCCTCTCAAGAGGGTGATAGGGCAAAGCATTTAGTAGCTGGACGAGCCTCCCCCAAGCTTGTGGGAGACTCTCTTCTTCAACTTGCGCAAAGTTATATATTTCCTGCAAGGCGGCTTGCTTCTTATGGACAGGAAAATATTTCTCAAAGAAGTAGTAGATCATATCCTGGGGCCTACGCACACAACCAGGAGCAAGAGAAGTGAACCAAGTATTAGCATCATCCATTAGCGAGAAAGGAAACAGCTTAAGGATATAGTAGTGGCGGATCTTTTCCTCACTCGTGAAAAGGTTGGTATATCGTGCAGCTTGGTAAGATGTGCTACAACCGTTTCAGACTCATAACCGTGAAAAGGATCAGATTCGACCAAAGTGATTAACTCAGGGTCGACAGAGAATTCATAATCCTTATCGGTCACAAAGATAGGCGAAGTAGCAAACTTTGGGTCGAATTTCATCCTAGCGTTCAGAGATTTTTCTTTCCACTTGCACACTAATTTCTCAAGATCATAGCTATCCTTACAAGCAAGAAAGTCCTCAGCTATCTCTCCCTCCATAACATAACCCTTAGGTATATCAGGCAATTCATATCTAGGAGAGCTAGTTCTAACAGGTGAAATAGAAGGTTCTACTTCAATAATCTCAGCAGTTTCAGAAGTATCATCACATTCAGCAGCAACTCTAGCAATTTGTGCATCAAGGAATGCACCTAGTGGCAAAGCAGTATCAAGAAAAGCATCATCACAAGCACCATGGATAGCAGAAGTAGCATCATCAAGCGCACACGACATATCCGAATTTCTAGCAGGAGGTGGTGTCGCAAACTTACTCAAAACTGAAGGTGAATCAAGTGCGGAGCTAGATGGCAGTTCCTTACCTGTCCTCGTAGTTGAGGTCAAGACTTTAGTTTTTGGATCTCTCGGATTCCTCATAGTGATTTCAAATCTGAACCTATTATGTTCTCGTCAATATATGTGTGTTCTTGATCCTATCTTGCAAGTTGTAGTCACCTACTATGTGTTATGACCCGGCAACCCCGGAGTGACAATAGCCGGAACCACTCCCGGAGATGACCATAGTATGAGGAGTTCATGTATTCACTAAGTGCTAATGCTTTGCTTTGTTCCGGTTCTCTATTAAAAGGAGAACCTTAATATCATGTAGTTTCCATTAGGACCCCACTGCCACGGGAGGGATGGACAATAGATGTCATGCAAGTTCTTTTCCCTAAGCACGTATGACTATATACGGAATACATGCCTACATTACATTGACGAAATGGAGCTAGTTACATATCTCTCCGTGTTATAATTGTTGCATGATGAATGTCATCCGGCATAATTATCCATCATCGATCCAATGCCTACGAGTTTTTCCTACTGGTCTTGCTACCTTACTATGTCGCTGTTGATGTCGTTGTTGCTACTGTTACTCTGCCGCTACTGTTGTCACTGCTGCTACTATTACTGTTGCTACTGTTCCTATCACACCACTTTGCTACTGATACTTTGCTGCAGATACTAAGTCTTTCAGGTGTGGTTGAATTGACAACTCAACTGCTAATACTCGAGAATATTCTTTGGCTTCACCTGGTGTCGAATCAACAAATTTGAGTTGAATACTCGACCCTCAAAAACTGTTGCGATCCCCTATACTTGTGAGTTACCAAGACTATTTTCTGGCGCCGTTGCCGGGGAGGCCTAGCTCTATTCTCCGAGTCACTTGGGATTTATGTTTGCTGATCACTATGAGGAATCCGAGAGATCCAAAAACTAAAGTCTTGCCCTCAACAACGAGGACAGGTAAGGAACTGCCATCTAGCTCTGCACTTGATTCACCTAAAGTTATGAGTAAGTTTGCGACACCACCTCCTGCTAGAAATTTTGATGTGTCGCATGTGCTTGATGATGCTACATCTTCTATCCATGATGCTTGTGATGATGCTTTGCTTGATACTGCTTTGCCACTAGGTGCATTCCTTGATGCACAAATTGCTAGAGTTGCTGCTAGATGTGATTATACTTCTGAAACTGCTAAGATTATTGAAGTAGAACCTGCTATTTCACCTGTTAGAACTAGCTCTCCTAGATATGAATTGCCTGATATGCCTGAGGGTTATGTTATGGAGGGAGAGATGGATGAGGACTTTCTTGCTTGTAAGGATAGTTATGATCTTGAGAAATTACTGCGCAAGTGGAAAGAAAATTCTTTGAACGCTAGGATCAAATACGACCCGAAGTTTGCTACTTCGCCTATCTTTGTGACCGATAAGGATGATGAATTCTCTATCGACCCTGAGTTAATCACTCTGGTTGAATCTGATCCTTTTCACGGTTATGAGTCTGAAACGATTGTAGCACATCTTACCAAACTGCACGATATAGCCACCCTGTTCACGAGTGAGGAAAAGATCCGCCACTACTATATCCTTAAGTTGTTTCCTTTCTTGCTAAAGGATGATGCTAAGACTTGGTTCACTTCTCTTGCTCCAGGTTGTGTGCGTAGTCCCCGGGATATGATCTACTACTTCTCTGAGAAAAATTTTCCTTCCCATAAGAAGCAAGTCGCCTTGTAGGAAATATATAACTTTGCGCAAGTTGAAGAAGAGAGTCTCCCACAAGCTTGGGGGGGCTCGTCCAGCTACTGAATGCTTTGCCCTATCACCCTCTTGAGAAGAATGAAATACTTGATATCTTCTATAATGGACTAACCGATGCTTCTAAGGACCACCTAGATAGTTGTCTTGGTTGTGTTTTCATGGAACGAACTGTGGAACAAGCTGAGATCCTATTGAATAATATCTTGTGCAATGAGAATGCTTGGACTATTCCCGAACCACCTCCGAAGCCAACTCCTAGGAAAATAGGTATCCTATTCCTCAGTCCTGAAGATATGCAAGAAGCTAAGAAATCTATGAAAGAGAAAGGCATTAAATCTGAAGATGTCAAAAATCTACCACCTATCGAAGAGATCCATGGTCTTGATAACCCGACACAGGTAGTAGAGGTAAATTCTCTTCGTAGATTCAATGAGAGTGATATTCCTTTTGATAAACCTGCTAGCTTATGCCTAGAAGAATTTGATAACTTTGTTGCCAAACAACAAAGTTTCAATGATTATGTTAGCACACAGTTGGAACAGAATGCTCGTATGCTTAGTCATTTAAGTGCTTGTGTGGACAGAAACGTCAATGATCTTAGGCTTTTCAGTAAACATGCCTCTATGGTTACTACTCAAGTAGAACAAGTACTTAAGGCTCAAAATGACTTGCTCAATGAGCTGAATGACAATTCTGTCAGAGTCGTCACTAGATGCGGTAGAATGACCTAGGAACCTTTGTATCCTGAGGGTCATCCTAAGAGAATTGAACAATATTCTCAAGGAGTTAGCACCGAGGCACCTAGTCATCCTAGAAAGAAAAAGAAAGATGATAGGAACTTGCAGCTAGCAACCCTGTTGGTGTTACACCTAAGAATCCAAACAATGTCTCTGTTTCTGATGCCGAAACACAATCTGGTGATGAACATGAGCCTAATGATAATATCAATAGTGATGCTCATGAAGATGCTCAACCTAACAATGATAAGGATGTGGAGATTGAACCTAGTGTGGATCTTGATAACCCATAACCTAAGAATAGGAGATACGATAAGAACGACTTCACTGCTAGGAAGCATGGTAAAGAGAGGGAACCATGGGTTCGGAAACCCATGCCCTTTCCTCCCAAACCATCCAAGAAAAAGGATGATGAGGATTTTGAGTGCTTTGTTGAAATGATTAGACCTGTCTTTTTGCAAATGCGTTTGACAGATATGCTCAAAATGTCTCCTTATGCTATGTACGTGAAGGATATTGTGACTAATAAGAGGAGGATACCCGAGGTTGAGATTTCCACCATGCTTGCCAATTACACCTTCAAGGGTGGAATTCCTAAGAAACTAGGTGATCCTGGAGTGCCCACTATACCTTGCTCCATTAAAGGCAACTACGTTGGAACTGCTTTATGCGACCTTGGAGCCGGTGTTAGTGTTATGCCTCTTTCTCTTTATCGTAGACTTGAATTGGACAAGTTGACACCCACTGAAATCTCCTTGCGAATGGCCGACAAATCAACTGCTTTCCCTATCGGCATTTGCGAGGATGTGCCTGTTGTGGTTGCTAACGTCACTATCTTAACAGACTTTGTTATTCTGGATATTCCCGAGGATGATGCCATGGCGGTCATCCTTGGAAGACCCTTTTTAAACACTGCAGGGGCTGTTATTGATTGCAACAAAGGCAATGTCACTTTCCACGTCAATGGTAATGAGCATACGGTGCACTTTCCAAAGAAACAATATCGAGTATATTGCATCAATGCTATTGAAAAAACTTCATCGATTCTTATTGGGAGCTTTGAATGCCCTATACCTACTGTTAAGATGAAGTATGATTTGCTTGTTTGGGATATGCACATCCCCATCGAGGTAACCTAGTGACTATTCGGAAATTCTCCATTTTACGCGATTCAAAAAAAGTTTGTGAAGGAGACTTGATCAACCGCATTGACGGATTTCTTTTGATGACCATGATGGATGAATCTGAGAGTCACAGCCCTTTGTTCCAAACCTTTACCTTCGGTTTCTTAGAAGAAAAATGATAGATTTAGCTTTAGTTTTTCCTGTTTTCTTCTTTTTGCGTCCCGTAGAAAAGTGTCCCGAATATAAAAGTTCTCCGAATGCCTTGAAAATCAAGTATGATTTTTTCTGGAATTTTTGAAAAATTCTTAGATGCAGAGCTAGTCAGGAGGATGCACCAGTGGGCCACAAGCCCACGAGGCGTGGGCACCCCCTGGTCGCGCCTACCAGGCTTGTGGGTCCCACGTGTCCCCCCTCCACTTATTCCAGCTCCCATCTCCTTCTCCTACCTTCAGAAATAATCATTCTACAGCTCAAACCTGTGTTCTTGCTCTTCTTGCTGCGATTTTCGATCTCCTTGTGCAAAGCCCCATTCACCAAACTATTTTGGGGAAATTGTTCCTTGGTATGTGACTCCTCCATTGGTCCAATTAGTTTTTGTTCTAGTGCCTTCTTCGTTGCGTATTTTTGCTGCCTTGGTGACCCTGTTCTTGAGCTTTGCATGCTAATTTTAGCTGGTCCCAAGTAGTTTTGATGCGTGATATGGCCTCTAGGCACTTGTAGGAGTAGTTGCCATGAGTTTCGTTGAGCCTTGTTCACTTTTCCTTTGAGTCACTAAAAATTTCATAAAAAGGAAGATGTTCAGGAGAAACTATCATGGTGGTTCCTCAAACAAGAGGGGTCCCCGTCTCGCGATTCGGGAACCCGATCCTTACCAACCGAGGAACGCACAGGTACAACCATGTGAATGACCTTCTGATGAATTCATGATTGATGCAGGTTTCAAAGACGAGTTTGATACACTTGTTCACAATGTTGGACTTGAAGAATTCATCTTCGATAAATGTGAACAGTATACTACTCTCTCTGCCTCTTTTGTTCATAGATTCAAATTTTCAGCTGGCCGTGACACATCCGTACTGTTTGATCTCTATGACAAATCGTATACCATGGATTTAGAGGATTTCAATAGAATTTGCAAGATACCTGATTGGGGTAGTCTCAATGATCGTCCTAAATCTTCGGTTAGAGATTTTTTTTTCTCTAGTATAACTGCCGGAGAAACTAGAGATATTACGCAGGCTACCATGGGGAGCATTCATTTTCCTGCCTTGCATTACTTTGCCCTCTTCATAGGTAGATGCATTAACGACAAGATTGAGCATTGTCACCTCTGCGCACCTGACCTTAGTATTCTTAAGAGTGCAGTAACGGGTGATAGAAGTTTCAACTTGGGAGCTATCATCGCAAGGAGGCTAAACAATAATGCTAATGAAGGGGATTTCTTTGGTAGGATCTATGCCATTCGCATAGCAAATTTTCTTGGTGTACCCATCCACGATGGAGATCCCCCACTCCATACAACTTTCCTTGATCGTGCCGCTATGACACGCTATCAGTTCCTTGAGAGGGATAATGAATCCCTCCTATACTGGTTAATATTTAACCGATAGCGTGTTTTCCATATTACCCTTCCTACTCCTGCCTTCTTTGACTTTTAGGTAAAACGGAGATATTACATAACCAGAGGAGAGGCAGAGGAGTATGAGAGGGAGGCCAAGGCTGCTCGCCTCCGTGAGGCAGCTATTCAGGCGGTAGCTGCAGCGCTCCCATACAATTCCCATTATGATTTTGGTTATCGCCCGGACCATCCTTGGAGTAGACCAACTTAGGCCAAAAACCTAAGCTTGGGGGAGTACGTGTTTCTCACCGACTTTATATTCTTGCTTACGCTTTCACTTTGTTAGTCGGTGTTCACACTTTGCCACTGTATCATCCATGCTAGTTTATTTCTTTTTCTCGCTTTCTTCTAGTGTGTTTGTCTAGCTTGAGAAAAAAGAAAAAGATTTCTCGTTCCTCTTTTGCTTGTTGGGAGCTTTCCTGTGTAAATAGTTTTCTTTTTCTTTGGGTCAAGGTAGAAGACCATGGTTACAATGTTTAGTGGCTCTCGCATGCATATGTGTTAATCTGTCAAAGATCCATATTATTTTGTCTTCTCCTTTGTGTTTGCTTGCATATTCCAATTTAGTCCAATGCACGAGCACTCTTATTATTTTTCACATCATTCGGTCGTGCAAGTGAAAGGCAACAATGACGATATATGATGAAGTGACTGAGCCTGGATAAGCTGGTATGAACTCTATCTATTTTGTTTTTGTAAATATGACTAGCTCATCGTTCCTAATTCAGCTTGGTTATGAGAGAAACATGTTTGCAATGACAACTTAGAGATCATAGTTTCTGATGCCATGCTTAATTAGCTAGGAGCTTATAATGGTTTGTCTTGGATGCCAACATGAATTTTGAGATGAGTATGATGTAGTATGATAGGATGGTATCCTCCTTTGAATGATTCAAGTGGCTTGACTTGGCGCATGTTTACGCATGTAGTTGAAACAAAATCAACATAGCCTCTATGATATTCATGTTTATGGTGATTTATGTCCTACTCATGCTTGCACTCAATGTTGGTTAATCTCAATGCATTTTGATGATTGTTGGCGCTCTCTAGTTGGTCGCTTCCCAGTCTTTTGCTAGCCTTCACTTGTACTAAGAGGGAATACTGCTTGTGCATCCACTTCCATAAACCCAAAGTTGTTCCCTATGAGTCCACCATACCTACCTATATGCGGTATCTACCTGCCGTTCCAAGTAAATTTGCATGCCCGAACCGCTCATGTGGTGACAAGGGGCGATCAGTATCTTCCATGCTAGCCGTGTTATCCTCGAAACGTGTTTATTCACTATCACTCACGAGAAAGGGGCCGTGCTACTGCAACAAAAGACCTTCCAATGGCGCCAGAAATAGGAGTGTTGCTTGATACTCCTCAGCAACGGCACCAGGAATCCTTCTGCTACGGTTACGCCTTAAGGGACTTCCTAGGCAAATATGCAAAGGATTTCCCCCATGGCCTTGGAGCCTTGCGTTCGTGTTCCCTCGAAGCGGAAAGGGTGATGTAGCATAGCGGTGGTAAGTATTTCCCTCAGTTTGAGAACCAAGGTATCAATCCAGTGGAGGAGTATCACAAGATCCTGCACAAACACAAAGAACTGGCTCCCAACGCTATAAAGGGGTTGTCAATCCCTTATAGATTGTTTGCCAAGTGAGAACCGAAAGCAGCAAAGTAACAAAGCAAAGTAAAAGTGGAGGTGTAAATGATGGATGTGAATAGACCTGGGGGCCGTAGTGTTTACTAGTGGCTTCTCTCATGAAAGCAAGTAGACGGTGGGTGAACAAATTACTGTCGAGCAATTCATAGAACCGCGCAAAGTCGTGACGATATCTATGGCAATGATTATATCTATAGGCATCACATCCAAAACAAGTAGACCGATACTTTCTGCATCTACTGCTATTACTCCACACGTCGACCGCTATCCAGCATGCATCTAGTGTATTAAGTCCAAAAGAACTGAGTAACGCCTTAAGCAAGATGACATGATGTAGATGGACAATCTCATATCTACGACAAAGCCCATCTTGTTACCCTTGATGGCAACTACTCAATGTGTGCCTTGCTGCCCCTATTGTCACTGGGAAAGGTCACCACATGGTAGAACCCAAAACCAAGCACTTCTCCCATTGCAAGAATCATAGATCTAGTTGGCCAAACAAAACCCAAGACTCGGAGAGACTTACAAGGATATCAAATCATGCATAAAAGAAATCAGCAAAGACTCAAATATATATCATAGATAATCTGATCACAAATCCACAATTCATCGGATCTCGACAAACACACCGACAAAGAAGATTACATCGGATAGATCTCCATGAAGATCATGGAGAACTTTGTATTGAAGATCCAAGAGAGAGAAGAAGCCATCTAGCTACTAACTACGGACCCGTAGGTCTGAAGTGAACTACTCACGAGTCATTGGAGGGGCGATGATGATGATGAAGAAGCCCTCCAACTCCAAAGTCCCCTCCAGTAGGCCGCCGGGAAGGGTCTCCACATGAGATCTCTCGGAAACGGAAGCTTGCGGCGGCAAAAAAGTATTTTCGAGGCTCCCCTGATTTTTCGCTGAATTTTTGGGAATATATAGGCCGAGGATCTAGGTCAGGGGGCGTTCAGGGAGGCCACAAGCCCTGACACCGCCACCTCCCCCCTGGTGGCGGACTGGAAGCTTGTGGGCTCCCTGGAGCCCACCTGGCTTGGCCCAGAGGCCCCCTGATCTTCTTCCGTTTGGGAAAAAATCATTTCGGGGTTTTTATTCCGTTTGGACTCCGTTCCAAAATCAGATCTGAAAAGAGTCAAAAACACAGAAAAAACAGGAAGTGGCACTTGGCACTGAATTAATTAGTTAGTCCCAAAAAAAGATATAAAAGGTACATAAAACATCCTAAGATAACAAGATAACAACGTGAAACCATCAAAAATTATAGATACGTTTGAGACGTATCATGCCGGTAATTGGAATGCCTAGTTCCATGCTCAAATCGAAAAGATAATTGCAAACAAAACTCCCCCTGGACTGTTGTTGGTATGGACGGCACCCGAGTATTCAGCTAGTCGTGAGGTGTGATTGATCGGTGGTGGGGGTGTCAAAACTTTACTTTTCTATTTGGGAACCGCCTATAGTATGTGTAGCATGGAAGATGGTGAAATATCTTGGTCATTACGTTGACAATGAAAGCATGCCACCCAAAATTATTTATCTGTGTCTTCAAAGCTTGAGCTCTGGCACCTGTGCAAATCAATGCTTCCCTCTGCGAAGGGTCTATCTATTTATGTTTCTGTTGAGTCATCCTCTTCTTCCAAAAAGCACCAATTAGAGAGCACCTCTGTCATTTGTATGCTTTGCTTTTAATTGAGATTGAGTATGACTATGACTGGATCTTTTTTGCCATGAATTACAATGCTTAGTCATCCCTTGGTCTTTGAAGGTGCTCTGCATTTATGTTTTGCAGTCTCAGAAAGAGCTAGCAAGATACCATCTGTTCATATTGCTTCATGATTGTTTTGATTGAAATGTTGATGTTTGAAACTTATAATTATTGCTCGCTAGTTGATTATGCCATTGATATGAGTTCCTCTTGAGACCTAAATTTCATTGCTTATGTGGTTAGCTTGTGATCTTGCTGAAAATCTGAATATGAGTTAGACATAATTGCAACAACAAGATCAAATAGAGTTTGTCAAAGTTTTTCTTTTTTCTCTTTCAGTTTGTCAATTGAATTTCTTGTGGACAAGCAAGGCTTTAAGCTTGGGGAGTTGATACGTCTCCGTTGTATCTACTTTACCAAACTCTTTTGCCCTTGTTTTGGACTCTAATTTGCATGATTTGAATGGAACTAACCCGGACTAACGTTGTTTTCAGCAGAATTGCCATGGTGTTGTTTTTGCGTAGAAATAAAAGTTCTCGGAATGACCTGGAAATTTACGAGGATTTTTTGTGGAATATATAAAAAATACTGGCGCAAGAATCAACCGGAGGAGTGGAGCGAGGAGCCCACAAGCCCACCAGGCGCGGGCCCCCCTGCCTCGCCTAGCAGGCTTTTGGGTCCCTCACGGCTCCGCCGCCTCAAACTCTAGCACTATATAGTCCCTTTCGTCAGAAAAAATCAGAGAGAAGAGTTCATCGCGTTTTACGATACGGAGGCGCCACCACCACATGTTCTTCCTCTGGAGGGCAGATCTGGAGTCCGTTCTGGGCTCCGGAGAGGGGAGATCGTCGCCATCGTCATCACCAACCTTCCTTCATCGCCAATTCCATGATGCTCTTCACCGTTCGTGAGTAATCTCATCGTAGGCATGCTGGACGGTGATGGGTTGGATGAGATCTATCATGTAATCAAGTTAGTTTTGATGGGGATTGATCCCAAGTATCCACTATGTTCTGAGATTGATGTTGCTACTACTTTGCCATGCTTAATACTTGGCACTAGGGCCCGAGTGCCATGATTTCAGATCTGAACCTATTATGTTCTCGCCAATATATGTGTGTTCTTGATCCTATCTTGCAAGTTGTAGTCACCTACTGTGTGTTATGACCCGGCAACCCCGGAGTGAGAATGGCCGGAACCACTCCCGGAAATGACCATAGTATGAGGAGTTCAGGTATTCACTAAGTGCTAATGCTTTGTTCCGGTTCTCTATTAAAAGGAGAACCTTAATATCCTGTAGTTTCCATTAGGACCCCGCTGCCACGGGAGGGATGGACAATAGATGTCATGCAAGTTCTTTTCCCTAAGCACGTATGACTACATACGGAATACATGCCTACATTACATTGACGAACTAGAGCTAGTTACATATCTCTCTGTGTTATAACTGTTGCATGATGAATGTCATCCGGCATAATTATCCATCACCGATCCAATGCCTACGAGTTTTTCCTACTGGTCCTTGCTATGCTACTTTGTCGCTATTGCTGTCGCTACTGCTAGTGTTACTCTGCCGCTACTGCTGTCACTACTGCTGCTATTACCGTTGCTACTATAGCTATCACACCACTTTGCTACTGATACTTTGCTGCAGATACTAAGTCTTTCACGTGTGGTTGAATTGACAACTCAACTGCTAATACTCGAGAATATTCTTTGGCTTCCCCTTGTGTCGAATCAACAAATTTGGGTTGAATACTCTACCCTCGAAAACTGTTGCGATCCCCTATACTTGTGGGTTATCAATCAGCACACGTCAATCCCAAGTGACTCAGAGAATAGTGCTAGGCCTCCCCGGCAATGGCGCCAGAAAATAGTCTTGATAACCCACAAGTATAGGGGATCGCAACAGTTTTCGACGGTAGAGTATTCAACCCAAATTTGTTGATTCGATACAGGGGGAAGCCAAAGAATATTCTTGAGTATTAGCAGTTGAGTTGTCAATTCAACCAGACCTGAAAGACTTAGTATGTGCAGGAAAGTATCAGTAGCAAAGTAGTGTGATAGCAACAGTAGCAATGATAACAGTAGCAGCAGTGACATCAGTAGCGGTAACAGTAGCAGCAGTGACAGCAGTAACGGTAACAGTAACAGTAGTGACAGCAGTAGCAGCAAAGTAACGTAGCAAGGACCAGTAGGAAAAGCTCATAGGCATTGGATCAGTGATGGATAATTATGCCGGATGACATTCATCATGCAACAGTTATAACACGGAGAGATATGTAACTAGCTCCAGTTCGTCAATGTAATGTAGGCATGTATTCCGTATATAGTCATACGTGCTTAGGGAAAAGAACTTGCATGACATTATTGTCCATCCTTCCCGTGGCAGCGGAGTCCTAATGGAAACTAAGGGATATTAAGGTTCTCCTTTTAATAGAGAACCGGAACAAAGCATTAGAACTTAGTGAATACATGACCTCCTCATACTATGGTAATCTCCGGGAGTGGTTCCGGCTATTGTCACTCCGGGGTTGCCGGGACATAACATGTAGTAGGTGACTACAACTTGCAAGATAGGATGGAGAACACACATATATTAACGAAAACATATAGGTTCAGATCTGAAATCATGGCACTCGGGCCCTAGTGACAAGCATTAAGCATGGCAAAGTAGTAGCAACATCAATCTCAAAACATAGTGGATACTAGGGATCAATCCCCATCAAAACTAACTCGATTACATGATAGATCTCATCCAACCCATCACCGTCCAGCAAGACTACGATGAGATTACTCACGAACGGTGAAGAGCATCATGGAATTCGCGATGAAGGAAGGTTAGTGATGACGATGGCGATGATCTCCCCTCTCCGGAGCCCAGAACGGACTCCACATCTGCCCTTCAGAGGAAGAACGGGTGGTGGCGGCGCCTCCATATCGTAAAACGCGATGAACTCTTCTCCTTGATTTTTTTCCGAACTAAAGGGACTAAATAGAGCTTGAGTTGGAGGCGGCGGAGCCCCGAGGGCCCCACAAGCCTACTAGCCGCGGTCAGGGGGGCCCGGGCCTCCTGGGATTGTGGGCTTCTCACTCCACGCCTCCGGTTGATTCTTGCACTAGTATTTTTTATATATTCCATAAAAAATCCTCGTAAATTTCCAGGTCATTCCGAGAAATTTTATTTCTGCGCAAAAACAACACCATGGCAATTCTGCTGAAAACATCGTTAGTCCGGGTTAATTTCATTCAAATCATGCAAATTACAGTCCAAAACAAGGGCAAAAGAGTTTGAAAAAGTAGATACGATGGAGACGTATCAGCCATCGACACAAACATGCGGGAATCCACCCACCTAACATCTATTCATCAAAGATCCCAATAACATGGTCGAGTAACTATGTGGTTGTAACATCGGGGGGAATCCGAGGTATCACCCTTGTTGGATTCTGAACGATGTATCCGTCAAGGTGGGCTTAGAGGAATCACCCTCCAGGGTCCCACACTTGAGGGGTTGCACGACAGAGACATCGTCGGGAATGGTGAAAGAGGAATCACCCTTGATAACCACGACCGACTAGTTGTACTACAGAGATATCATCAGGAGTACTTAGCGAGGTGTCACCATCGGTACCCGATAGTATCTCTGTAGCTCGTACAACTAAGGGGGTGTATGTGCTGTGTCGGGACTGGCTCGTCGATCAGGGATCGAGATTCGACAATTAAGCGGGGCAACTGAATAAAGGGGTCAGAGGGGATGACTGCTCCGCCTATACTGAACAGTTTAAAGGTACATTACTGAAACTAGCAGTTCATCAAAATTAGGCTATGCATCAGATATAGGAGCTAACTACAACAGTAGCAAAATTCTAATGCAAGTAGGAGGAACAAAGACATAGGCGATATAGGGATGATCAAGGGGGGTTTGCTTGCCTTGTTACTCTGCGGCAAAGGCTGGTCGGCAGGGTCGTAGATGTACCCGGCAGCAGCGTCAGTCTTGGGGTCTACCAGTAAGAAGAGGGCGGAGAAACAATAAATAATAGCAACATGTGCAACACTAAGCATGACATGGCAATATGCACAATAGGCATGATCTAACGCAGTAACATCCGTCATAGACGGGTCGGAAGAATATCTGACGATATTTTCCGGGTTTCTCGCTACTACCGGTGAGACGAAAAACGATGGAAAAGTTTCATGTTTGCTATGCTAGGGACGCGTGACACACGAATGGACCGAGTATCCGGGTTCGTCTCGTTCTGCTGATCAACTTTCATGTTGAAAATATTTTGATCTGACTTACGGTTTATTTAATACGTATTAATTTTTAAAGTTTTATTAATTATTTAGGAATTAAAAACAGATTTAATTAATTTAATTAAATGCTATTATGACATCAGCATGATGTCATGCTCACATCAGCAGTTGACTGGTCAACTGACCAGTGGGTCCCACGTGTCATAGACACAATTTATTAATTAAGTTTAAATATTAATTAATCATATTAATTTAGTGGGGGACCCACATGTCATACTCTAATTATTCTAATTACTTAATTATCCATTTAATTAATTAACTAAATAATTAAATAATATATCTAATTATTTATTTATTTAATAAAACATATTTTTATTTTTATTATCTTTGTTTTACAGCGTGTGGGACCTCCGTGTCATAGACAGTGGGGGGTTTGGCCCCACCTACATACATATATACATACAAAATACATACATGCATCTCGTACATACAAAATACATACAGGCATCTAATACATACATACATATATACATACATCTCTTATTTTATTTTCTCTTTTTCTTTCTCACATCTCTCTGCTACTCTCTCTGCCATGTATCTCAACACAGAAGGAGGCAACCTCCAAATACACCTAAATGAGCACAACGATGCCGGAACGAAGCGGTGATTGCCGGAACGGAACCGAAACAGAGAGAGGATGAGAGGGGTGTTCTCACCGAGCCCTGTAGATGTGCAAAAATGGGCTCGGGGGGAGGCTCGACGGCGCGGCGACGGAGGGGTTGGCGGTGTGGACGTCAAAGGAGGCGCCAGCGGTGGTGGCCGGAGAGGCCCCCGGTGTGGCAGGGCCGGAGGAGAGCCCGCGCGGGGGCTGCCGGTGGGAGCCGAACAGTGAGGGGGGCAGCCTCGGGTGAAGGGAGTAGAGATCGAGGCCAGAGGGAGGAGAGCCGCCGGTGGTGGGGATGGAGCCGAGAGGAGGGGCAAGGTGGAGAGAGACCGAGGTGGGGGCAGCCTCGGTGGGGAGAGGTGGAGAGGCAGGGCGATCGTGGTGGGAGGGCCCGAGCGGGCGATGGGATCTGGCGACGGGGAGTGGGGCTGGGGATCGTTGGGATCCCACGGGAGACCGCTCGGTAGGTGGGGGTTGGTGGGAGTAGCAGTGGGTGGAGCGCCCCCTGGCGGGGTGCAGGAGGAGTGGGAGGGGACAAGAGGGGCGGCTAGGGTTGGCCTGCCCTCTCGGGTCATATACCCGAGGTGGGTGGGCCGAATAGGGTGGCCGGCTGGGCCAAATTTTGGCCCAGTTGGGCCAGGGACTTTTGCCTTCTTTTTTCAATTTCTTTTTTGATTATTTATTTTTATTTACTCTATTTTTATATTTTGATTTTATTTACTTTATTTCCTTTATTTATTTTACGTAAAGCTTCTCTTTTAAATATATAGGGATTACCAATAATCTCAAAAGTGTCTGATTCACATTTCTAATTCGTTAGGTAATTTTTATAACTCCCCTGACATTTTTATTTTAACAACCGAAACATTTTCTCGTTTGACTTTATCTTTAAGTTTCGAATTTTGATTCGGTTTCAACTAACATGAGATCATTGATATAATTCACGGTGATGTGCCATCGTTAGCGCGGGATCACTCTTGCTTAATTACATGCATTACTGTAGCAAAAGCTGAGGATGTCACAATAGTCTAAGTCCACTTTGAAATATTTGTGTTGTAGATCAATGGCTCACGCGACAGTCACCCTGAATTTTAATACGTTCCTAGAGAAAGCTAAGTTGAAAGATGATGGAAGCAACTTTGTAGACTGGGCTGTAATCTTAAGTTGCTCCTACAAGCTGGGAAGAAGTATTATGTCCTTAATGCTGCGCTAGGAGATGAACCACCCGCTACGGCTGACCAAGATGTTATGAACGCTTGGTTAACACGTAAGGAGGACTACTCAGTAGTTCAATGTGCAGCCTTGTATGTCTTAGAACCGGGACTTCAACGTCGCTTTGAGCGTCATGGGGCATTTGATATGTTCCAGGAGTTGAAGTTTATCTTTCAAAAGAACGCCCGGATCGAGAGGTATGAGAGCTCCGATAAATTCGATGCTTGCAAGATGGAGGAGAATTCGTGTGTCAGTGAACATGTGCTCAAAATGTCTGGGTACTCAAACCGTCTAGCTGAGCTGGGGATTCAACTCCCGCAAGAGGCTATCACTGACAGAATTCTTCAATCACTTCCGCCAAGCTACAAGAGCTTTGTGTTGAACTATAACATGCAAGGGATGAACACGTCACCCGGCGAGTTATTCACGATGCTAAAAGTCGCAGAGTCAGAACTCCATAAAGAGCATCAAGTGTTGATGGTGAATAAGATCACTAGTTTCAAGAGAAACGACATAGGCAAGAAAGGTAACTCCAAGAAGAGCGGCAAACCTGTTGCCAATCCGACGAAGAAACCCAAGGCTAGACCTAAGCCTGAAACAGAGTGTTATTATTGCAAGGGACTGGGTCATTCCAAGCGCAACTGCCCCAAGTATTTGGCTGATAAGAAGGTGTCCAAGGAAAAATCAGGTATATTCGATATACATGTTATTGATGTGTACTTAACCAGCTCTTATTGTAGTGCCTTGGTATTCGATACCGGTTCTGTTGCTCACATTTGCAACTCGAAACAGGAACTGCGGAATAAGTGAAGGCTGGCGAACGATGAAGTGACGATGCGCGTGGGAAATGGTTCCAAGGTTGATGCAATCGCCATCGGCATAGTTTCACTTCAGTTACCATCAGGATTAGTTATGAACTTAAATAATTGTTATTTAGTGCCTGCGTTAAGCATGAACATTATATCTGAATCTTGTTTATTGCGAGACGGTTACTCGCTTAAGTCAGAGAATAATGGTTATTCTATTTCTATGAGTAATATCTTTTATGGTCATGCACCCAATGTGAGAGGATTGTTCATATTGAATCTTGATAGCGATGATACACACATACATAACAACGAGACCAAAAGAGTTAGAGTTCACGATGATAGCACCATGTTTTTGTGGCACTGCCGCTTAGGTCATATTGGTGTAAATCGCATGAAGAAACTCCATTTCGATGGACTTCTTGAGTCACTTGACTTTGATTCACTTGACACGTGCGAACCATGCCTCATGGGCAAGATGACTAAGCCTCCGTTCTCTAGAACGATGGAGCGTGCAAGTGACTTATTGGAAATCATACATACCAACGTGTGCGGTCCGATGAGTGTGGAGGCACGCGGCGGATATCGTTATTTTCTCACCTTCACTGACGATTTAAGTAGATATGGTTATGTCTACTTGATCAAACACAAGTCTGAAACGTTTGAGAAGTTCAAGCAATTTCAGAGTGAAGTTGAAAATCATTGTAACAAGAAGATCAAGTTCCTACGGTCTGATCGTGGGGGTGAATATTGGGGTTTTGAGTTTGGTGCTCACTTAAGACAATGTGGAATTGTTTCACAATTGACACCGCCTGGAACACCACAACGTAATGGTGTGTCCGAACGTCGTAATCGTACTTTATTAGAGATGGTGCAATCTATGATGTCTCTTACCAATTTGCCGTTATCGTTTTGGGGTTATGCATTAGAGACAGCTGCATTCACTTTAAATAGGGCACCATCGAAATCCGTTGAGACGACACCTTACGAACTGTGGTATGGCAAAAGACCAAAATTGTCGTTTCTTAAAGTTTGGGGATGTGATGCTTATGTCAAAAAGCTTCAGCCTGAAAAGCTGGAACCCAAAGCAGAAAAGTGCGTCTTCATGGGTTACCCAAAAGAGACAGTTCGGTATACCTTCTATCTAAAATCCGAGGGAAAAGTGTTTGTTGCTAAAAACGGAGCTTTTCTAGAGAAGGAGTTTCTCTCGAAAGAATTGAGTGGGAGGAAGATAGGACTTGATGAGGTTGTCGAACCTCTAATCCCTCTGGATAGTGGCGCAGGGCAAGGGGAAACCCGTGTCGTTGCGACGCCGTTTGAGGAGGAAGTTGACGATGATGATCATGAAACTTCGGATCAAGTTCCTATCGGACCTCGCAGGTCGACAAGATCACGTACTACTCCTCAGTGGTATGGTAATCATGTCTTATCAATTATGTTGTTAGACAACAATGAACCTGTGAATTATGAAGAAGCAACGATGGGCCCAGATTCCAACAAATGGCTGGAGGCCATGAAGTCCGAGATAGGATCCATGTACGAGAACAAAGTAAGGACTTTTGAAGTACTACCTGAAGGCCGCAAGGCTATTCAAAACAAATGGATCTTTAAGAAGAAGACGGACGCATACGGTAATGTGACCGTTTATAAAGCTCGACTTGTGGCAAAGGGTTTTTCACAAGTTCAAGGAGTTGACTACGATGAGACATTCTCACCGGTAGCGATGCTTAAGTTCGTCCGAATCATGTTAGCAATAGCTGCATTTTTCGATTATGAAATCTAGCAGATGGATGTCAAAACGGCGTTCCTTAATTGTTTTCTTAAGGAAGAGTTGTATATGATGCAACCCGAAGGTTTTGTCGATCCAAAGAATGCTAACAAAGTGTGCAAGCTCCAGCGATCCTTTGATGGACTGGTGCAAGCATCTCAGAGTTGGAATAAGCACTTTGATGAGGTGATCAAAGCATTTGGGTTTATACAAGTGGTTGGAGAACCTTGTAATTACAAGAAAGTGAGTGGAAGCTCTGTGGCGTTTCTAATATTATATGTGGATGACATATTGCTGATTGGAAACAACGTGGAGCTTTTGGAGAGCATAAAGGATTACTTGAATAAAAGTTTCTCTATGAAGGACCTAGGAGAAGTTGCTTAAATTCTAGGCATTAAGATCTCTAGGGATAGATCGAGACGCCTGATAGGACTTTCACAAAGCACATACCTTGATAAAGTTTTGAAGAAGTTCAAAATGGATCAGTCCAAGAAAAGGTTCTTGCCAGTATTACAAGGTATAAAATTGAGTAAAACTCAGTGCCCAGCAACTGCGGAAGATAGAGAACAAATGATTTCCGTCCCCTACGCTTCAGCCGTAGGTTCTATCATGTATGCAATGTTGTGCACTAGACCAGACGTCGGCTTGGCCATAAGTATGGCAGGCAGGTTTCAGAGTAATCCAGGAGTGGATCACTGGACGGCGATCAAGAATATTCTGAAGTACCAGAAAAGAACTAAGGAAATGTTTCTCGTTTATGGAGGTGACAAAGAGCTCGTCGTAAAAGGTTACGTCGACGCAAGTTTTGACACCGATCCGGATGACTCTAAGTCGCAAACCGGATACGTATCTGTTCTTAATGGGGGTGCGGTAAGATTGTGCAGTTCGAAGCAAAGCGTCGTAGAAGATTCTACATGTGAATCGGACTACATGGCTGCCTCGGAGGCAGGAAAGGAGGGTGTCTGGATGAAGCAGTTCATGATAGATCTAGGAGTTGTGCCGAGCGCACTAAATCCAATAACTTTGTTATGTGACAACACTGGTGCAATTGCCTTAGCAAAGGAACCAAGGTTTCACAAGAAGACCAGACACATCAAACGACGCTTCAACCTCATCCGCGACTACGTCGAAGGAGAGGATGTGAATATTTGCAAAGTGCACACGGATCTGAATGTAGCAGACCCGCTGACTAAACCTCTTCCACGGGCAAAAAATGATCAACACCAGAACTGTATGGGTGTTCGATTTATTACAATGTAAATCGCATGGCGATGTGAGGACTATATTATTGACTCTAGTGCAAGTGGGAGACTGTTGGAAATATGCCCTAGAGGCAATGATAGATAGTTATTATTATATTTCCTGTTTAAAGATAATCGTTTATTGTCCATGCTATAATTGTATTGAATGAAAACATAGATACATGTGTGGATATATAGACAAAACAATGTCCCTAGCAAGCCTCTAGTTGGCTAGCCAGTTGATCAAGGATAGTCAAGGTTTTCTGACTATGCGCAAGTGTTGTTGGTTGATAACTGGATCACATCATTAGGAGAATCATGTGATGGACTAGACCAAAACTATGAACGTAGCATATTGATCGTGTCGTTTTATTGCTATTATTTTCTCCGTGTCAAGTATTTATTCCTATGACCATGAGATCATACAACTCACTGGCACCGGAGGAATGCCTTGTGTGCATCAAACGTCACAACGTAACTGGGTGACTATAAAGGTGTTCTATATGTATCTCCGAAGGTGTCCGTTGAGTTAGTATGGATCAAGACTGGGATTTGTCACTCTGTGTGATGGAGAGGTATCTCGGGGCCCACTCGGTAATACAACATCACACACAAAGCCTTGCAAGCAATGTGACTAAGTGTAAGTCACGGGATCTTGTATTACAGAACGAGTAAAGAGACTTGCCGGTAACGAGATTGAAATATGTATACGGATACCGACGATCGAATCTCGGGCAAGTAACATACCGAAGGACAAAGGGAATGACATACGGCATTATATGAATCCTTGACACTGAGGTTCAACCGATAAGATCTTCGGAGAATATGTAGGATCCAATATGGGAATCTAGGTCCCGCTATTGTATATTGACCGAGGGGTGCCTCAGGGCATGTCTACATAGTTCTCGAACCCGCAAGGTCTGCACACTTAAGGTTCGATGATGTTTTAGTATACTTGAGTTATATGTGTGGCTACCGAGTGTTGTTCGGAGTCCCGGATGAGATCACGGACGTCATGAGGGTTTATGGAATGGTCCGGAAATGAAGATTGATATATAGGATGGTTTCATTTGGTCGCCTGAAAGTTTCGGGCAATTCCGGCAGTGTACCGGGAGTGACGAATGGGTTCCGGGAGTTCACCGGGAGGGGCCCACCTACCCAGGAGTGAGCCCAAGACACTAGGGTGGCGCCACAATTCCCTAGTGGGCTGGTGGAGTCAGCCCAAAGGGCCCATGGTGCCACATAAAGAAATAGCAAAAGAAAATAAAAGGGAAAAGGGAAAAGGGGAGGTGGGAAGGAAGGGGAGGACTCCTCCTTCCCCAAACCGAATTGGAGGAGGAGTCCTCCTCCTCCTTGCGCTGGCACACCCCTTGAGGGCTTGGCCCTCAAGGAAAGCCCCTCCCCCTCCCTCCTATATATAGTGGTATTGTAGGGCTGATTTGAGACAACTTTTGCCACGTGCAACTCAACCCTAGACCACATAGTTCTACCTCTAGATCGGATTTCTGCGGAGCTCGGGCGGAGCCCTGCAGGAGTAGATCATCACCACCACCGGAGTATCGTCACGCTGCCGAAGAACTCATCTACTTCTCCGTCTTGCTTGTTGGATCAAGAAGGCTGGGATCATCGTCGAGCTGTACGTGTGCTGAACGCGGAGGTGTTGTCTGTTCGGCACTAGATCAGAACGGATCATGGGACGGATCGCGGGACGGTTCGTGGGACGGTTCGAGCGACGTGAAGACGATCCACTATATCAACCACGTTTCTTAACGCTTCTTGTTGTGCGATCTACAAGGGTACGTAGATCCAAATCTCCTCTCGTAGATGGACATCACCATGATAGGACTTCGTGTGCGTAGGAAAATTATTGTTTCCCATGCAACGTTCCCCAACACTTTTCACATAAGCATCGCAACCCCAAACTTTAAGAAACGACAACTTAGGTTTCTTGCCAAACGATAGTTCATATGGTCTCATCTCAACGGAATTGTATGGTGCCCTATTTAAACTGAATGTGGTTGTCTCTAATGCATAACCCCAAAACGATAGTGGAAAATTGGTAAGAGACGTCATAGTACGCACCATATCTAATAGGGCATGGCTACGATGTATGGACACACCATCACACTATGGTGTTCCACGTGGCATGAGTTGTCTAACAATTTCCACATTGTCTTAAATGTATACCAAACTCATAACTCAGATATTCACCTCTGTGATCACATCGTAGACATTTCATCCTCTTGTCACAATAATTTTCAACTTCACTCTGAAATTGCTTGAACTTTTCAACATTTCAGACTTGTGATTCATCAAGTAAATATACCCATATCTACTCAAATCATCTCTGAAGTAAGAGCATAAAGATATCTACTACGTGCTTCAGCACTCATTGGACTGCATACATCAAAATGTATTATTCCCAATAAATCACTTGCTCGTTCCATCTCACTGGAAAACGAGGCCTTCAGTCATCTTGCCCATGCGGCATGGTTTGCATGTCTCAAGCGATTCAAAATCAAGTGAGTCCAAAAGATCCATCAGCATGAAGTTTCTTCATGCTTTTACACCAATAGGCATGGTTCGCATGTCTCAAACGATTCAAAATTGAGTGAGTCCAAAGATCCATCATCATGGAGTTTCTTCATGCGTTTACACCAATAGGCATGGTTCGCATGTCTCAAATGATTCAAAATCGAGTGAGTCGAAAGATCCATCAACATGGAGTTTCTTCATGTGTTTTATACTAATATGACCTAAGCGGCAGTGCCACAAGTAAGTGGTACTAACATTACTAACTTTTCATATTTTGGCATCAATTCTATGAACATGTGTATCACTCGATCGAGATTCAATAAACCATTCATCTTGGGTGCATGATCCTATAAGATATTATTCATGTAAACAAAATAACCCATTATTCTCTAACTTACATCAATAATCGTGTCGCAATAAACAAAATTAATATAATGTTCATGCTCATTTATTTAGGTTTATCACTAATCCCGAAGGTAGATGGAGCGTGTGATGGTGATCACATCAACCTTAGAAACACTTCCAACACACATCTACACCTCACCCTTAGCTAGTCTCTATTTTATTGCACAACTCCTCTTTCGAGTTACTAATATTAGCAACTGAACTGAGGATTTTGAAAGATCGAATAGTAATTCGAAGGATTTTGTGAAAGACATGAACAACTGAGGACAAATGAATCGCTGATAAGATAATTCGTCGTACCTTGTATGACAAGAGAAACTGGAAATAAAATATAAACGACATTTGTATGTAGTCATTCATAGGGGTTGACGCAGGAAGGGGAATCACAAAAGCGATGAGCACAAGTTCTAAAGAGAACATCGGAGAGTAACTCTAGAGTCTTCTGACGGATTAAGCCATCGTCTGGAATAACGGGCTCTCCGGGAGGAAGTATTTACGAGAACCTAATGTTAGAGTTAGAAAAATCTTTAACCCGAAAGAGAAGAGAGATCAGAGCCCAGAGTATAGGAAAGGAGTAAAAGATACTAATACCACCGATTGAGATGTGGGACCATAAGCCACAACATCAAAGTTAGTAAGTTTTTCAAGTACTAGACTCGACTTCGGCCAATGAGTTGGAAAGGGGGCTACCTACAGGAAGTTGACTCTGATACCAACTTGTGACGCCCTCGATTTGATCGTACGCTAATCATACATGCAAATGTGTATGACCAAGCTCAAGGACTCACGGGAAGATATCACAACACAACACTAGACACAAATAAAACAAACAAGCTTAATATTACAAGCGAGGGGCCTTGAGGGATAGAATAGAGAAGCTCGAGAATCACACGAGTTAGCGGAAGCAACAAATATCTAAGTACAGACATTAAACATGAGGTGCCTTAGAGAAGGCTAGAACAAAGATACAACGACCGAACGAGGCGAGGCCTCCTACCTGGGAACCTCCTAACTACTCCTGATCTTCAGTGGCCTCCACGTAGTAGCATGCACCGTCGGGGTAGCAGACATCGCCGACGGGATACTCCATCTCCTAGGCTCCATCATCTGGTCGCAGCAACGGATCAAGGGGAAAAGGGGAGCAAAGCAATGGTGAGTACTCATCCAAAGTACTCGCAAGACTTACATCAGAACTATGCTAAGTTATGCATCAGTATCGAGGGAAGGGGTTTATATGTGGACTAACTGCAGAGCGACAATAGAGAGAGAAGTCTAGTCCTATCGAAGACTAGCATCTTTAGGGGTCTTGCAGTAATAGACGAGAGTAGAACAAGGTAACACAATTAATAGTCATATTCTTGCAGCAATATTAATTGAGGTCGCGCCCGGAGATCCTCCCTCGACTCCATGCAAGGAAGCAATCCAGGAGCCACCATTCCAGTTAAGTACTAGTTGTAGTTGTATAAGATCGGGACATAACTTCAAGTCGTCCTGTAACCGTGGACACTGCTATCCGAATAGTTTATTTCTTCCCTGCAGGGGTGCACCATGCTTCCCGGCACGCTTGATGAACTCTCGCTGGACACACTTTCCTGGATCATGCCCGGCCTCGGCACATCAACATGTCGCAGCCCCACCTAAGCTCAACTAAGAGTCCAGCCCGCCAGTCTAAATCCTAAGCGCAGGGGTCATGGGCCCATCACCCTTTGCACTCCTGCACGATGCGTGGGCGGTCGTGGTCAGTCCTAGCACCCATTATTACAAGCGCGATGCATATCCGGACCACTCGGGCGCACGCCACTCCATTGCTGATGTCTAAACAGATTCGGATGATACCACGACGTCGAGAACCCATAACTACTCTCACGTAGACGGTTAGTGCAAAAAGGTCTCCGACCAACCTAGATCAAATACCCAAATCCTTAGTATTTTAATTGAACTCGAGGATGTGTGGCAGGGACCAGAATGCCCAGCCACGCCTCGTCACATTCACACGGGAATCCACCAGCCAAACATTGTCCATCAATGTTCCCAGTAGCAAGGTCAAGTAATGGTGTGGTTGTAACATCAGAGGGATCCGAGGTATCACCCTCGATGGATGTCGTACGATGTAACCGTCAAGGTGGCTAGGGAAGAATCACCCTTATTGGACCAGCTTGAAGGGTTGTACGACACGGTCATTATCGGAGGTGGGGGACGAGGAATCACCCTCCGAGAACCACCGCCGGTCAACTTCACTACAATGCTAACATCGGGGTATGTAGCGATCTGTCAGCCTCGGTAGCCGATAGTAACCCTGCAGCGTCGTACAACTAAGGGGATGTAAGTGCGGTGTCGGGTCTTGGCTCGTCAATCAGTTGATCGAGACTGGATGATAAAGCGGGGCAACTGGTCTAAGAGGTCAGAGGGGATGACTGAGCCACCTATACTAAGCAGTTTTTAAAGTGAGGTACTCAAAGTAGCAGTTCATCAAAAGTAGGCTATGCATCATATATAGGAGCTAACTACAACAGTAACAAAATTCTAATGCAAGCAGGAGGGAGAAAGAAATGGGCGATATATGGATGATCAAGGGGGGTTTGCTTGCCTTGTTGCTCTGCGACAAAGGGTTGGTCGTCAAGAGGGTAGCCATACCCGGCAACAGCGTCAGTCTCGGGGTCTACCGGAGAGAAGAGGGGGAAGAAACAATAAATACAAAGCACAGATGCAACACTAAGCATGACATGGCAATATGCAGGGCTAGGCATGAGCTAACACAGTAACATCCGTCATAGACGGGTCGGGAAAATATCAGATGAGATTTCACGTGTCTCTCGCTACTACCTGTCACACGAAAACGATGGAAAAGTTCCATGTTTGCTATGGTAGGGACGCGTGAGAGGCGAATGGACAGCGTACCCGGGTTTGTCTCGTTTTGCTAATCCACTTTCATGTTCAAAATCATTTCATCGGACTTACGATTTATTTTATATTAATTTTTAAAGTTTTAGTGAATATTAGGAATTAAACAGAATTAAATAATTCATATATTTCGGTATTACACCATTGTGATGTGAGCATGACATGAGCAGTCAACAAGGCTTTGACTCGTCAAAGATGACTAGTGGGTCCCATGTGTCATAGGCACATTTGTTATTAGGGTTAAATAAATATTTAATAAAGTTAATTAGTGGGGTGGGACCCACCAGTGATACACTGCTTAGGATAATTTATTTATCTTAATTAATAGATTTAGCTAACAGTTTAATTATTTAATTTGCCTAATCTTAATCATTACAATTAACTAAATACTTATTTATTTATTATTATTATTAATGTTAAATCCTAATTATCCAAAACAATAATTACTATTTAACTAAATAATTAATCAAATTAATTAATTTATTAATATTATATATTTATAAAACTATTTTAATTAATTTTAATTTTTGTTTTTAGGGGTGTGGGCCCCACATGTCATTGAGATAGCGAGCACACACATACACTACACGCACACACACAATCTGTACACACATATTTATACATACATTCATACATATATTTTTACATACATTATTTCGCACATACATACACACATGCATACATACACTTCAAGTGGTGTGTATTCATTCTGAACCTGGGTATTCATTTTGCCAAAATCCTTGGTCTTTTTGCTAAAACTTACAATGATCTACTAAGAAATTCCAAGGTTCTGTCAAAATCATGGGTATTCACTTGCATGCAGGTGCATACACCTGTCGCCGCCCCTGAGGCGAGCTTGGTGCGGGGTGGCCGCCGGGGTGCGGCGTGCTGGTGCGGGCTAGGAGGTGCGCGCGCGGGACTGGATCTACGGGGGGGCAGAGTTGCAGGCCGCGGTTGGCCACGCAAAGCATGACCGGAGGGCCAGGCACAGGGCCGCGGAGGCGGGGTGAGGGGGTCGGTCGGGGCTATGCAGAGGAGGGGTGTCGGGACCCCGATCCTAAGCCATAGGAATCCAGCCTGTAACACATCGCATCCCTCTGCGGTCTCACGCACGGTTAACCCCACGGCTGCAGCCTTACCTTAGCCGGGACCGTTTGCGCCTTTTGACTCACGTATGCAATTGTGTCGCTAGTATTCCAATGACAAAGAACCCGGATCGACATGTCTAGTCATAAACCAAAGTGGCAGTACCGCACAAGGAAAGACGTACATGACCCAGCAAGGCAGGTGTCGGTCACCAGCGAATGTAGACGAGTCGTAGCAAGCTACAAGGACTCCATTACATCGCGTGATATTTCCCCAAAGGGGACAGACACAGCAGCTAAGAAGGACACACGCCGGTCAACCAATGTGTCCGGAGCAGTAGCAAGCTACCATGGCTCGTTGGATCACAAAGGGGCATTTCCCTGTAAGGAGTGCTACTAAAGTTTACGGCTAGGTAATCGAACCCCATACATATCAAGTACGGCACACGTACGCATGGCATACCGATATGTATAGATACATCGATGGCATCACAACATAACCATAAACATACAAGCTTTATTTAAGAGGCTCGGAAGAGCCACACACATAATATTACACAGTAAAGGTCTCACGACCCATCATAGCAGTCATTTAGTTACAAGCCAGCGGAAGTGTTTAAAACTGTCTGAGTACAGACAGGTGAAACTAGAAGGCACAAGGCCTGACTATACTACAGACCCAACCTAGGGCCAGATCGTAGCTGGGACACAAGCTACTCGTCGTCGTCGATGTCTATGAAGAATCCTCCATTAGGGTCATTAGCAACCTCTGAAACATTTATTAAGCAAACATGAGTACGGAGGTACTCAGCAAGACTTTAGGATAACTATCTACTCATGCAATGTATCAATAAGGTATTGTGGGGTTTCATGCGGAAAGCCAGCATTTGACTCATGGCTAGACAACTTGCATTTTTAAATAATTTTTACAACTTGATTTCTCGCACACGAGTCCACTAACACCACAACAATACTCCATCGTGGAATCATTCCGTCTCCACAAGGAAATGCCGTCCACGACACTCACGCTTATCTAGACAATTTTATGAGTAGCCATTGAAGTTATCTATGAACAACATATGTCTCCAAGTAGTCCATATCCACGGACGCGGCTATTCGAATAGATCATAACCCTGCAGGGGTGTACTTCGTCACACACGCTCTCGCCACTTATCGCCATGTGCACGTCATGCACCTCGGCAACCTTCAAGCGGAAGCCCAGAGAGGGAGTCGGCCACGACCATTAACCACATTAGTACCTAGTCCAGGTCTATCGCCTATCTGAGGGTAACCCGCACGGAAGTCCGGCCGAGGTTTCCGCCACGGCCCCAAACGATGTGTGCAGGGTTCCCAAGCCCACCATCCGGGTGCTACTTGGTACACCATGCCACTGCCTACCGCATCACAGCCCACCTCTCGGGTCAGCACCATGCACGGCCTCCAACATGACTATAAACACCAGAAACTACTTGCAACTCCTGGACCGAGTACTAAGCGATTAATAAGTCGAGCGGGGTCATATTTCAGGGCCCAGCATGTGGTAGTATCTCATCTTGGATTACATACACGGAACTCAGTTCCTAAGGACGGTTCCAATGAAACAACCCGCCATGTACTCCTACACAGCCTTTCACCGGTACCTTTACCAAATCAGGTTCAACACACAACCTTTGCTTACCGAACACATTCTCACAATTCTGTTCATCTCCCAGATGACAGACCATACACAACTCTAAGCATAGCATGCGTAGCAGGATAAGGCACATCATGGCTCAAGCAACTACCAAGTATGCTAGGTTGCAAGGTTCAGCTATTTACTGTGACAAGGATAGGTCATGCAAAGGAAGTGGGTTCAACTAACGTTGCAAAAGCATTTGAAGCATTTGATCCTAATGCAATAAGTAAGTGCAGGAGCAAGAACATGGGATTTATCAGGATGATCAAAATGGTTGCTTGCCTTGTTGCTCAGAGGAGTGACAATATCCGTCAGACGGATATTCGGTGGAATCCGGGGGAGCGGAGCCTACCGAAAGAAATGACAACAATCAATAACAATCATGTGCAACAAGATGATGCATGAGCATGGCATGAGGATGCAAGGTGGTATACTATTATAGCTAACATGTATTAGATTTGAAGTTGATTTGAATCAAATTCGAATATCACTTAAACGAGGTATTCTCGGATACCATTTTAATTGATTCGACCCGATGCTCAGATCAACTTGCTTTTATCATGCATGGAATGACATGTTAGGTTGCTGGTTTGTGATTTGGACAGTGTTTGATCATATCATTTGTAGTGAAATTTAATTATTTTCCAAATTCCATCTCCAAAGTATTTATAAGAATTAAATTAATCATTAATCTACATGTTTGGGTTCAGTAACATTTTCAAACATGTTTGAAAATGACATATTCAGATTCCTTGAGATTTTCTGATACTTTTTCATATATAAATTATTTTCATTGGAGTTACAGATTAATTTCTATGAATTTTAGAAGTTTTGGCATTTTTCTGGAATTCTTTTAAATCAGAAATTCACTTATTGCGTCATCACTACATCATCATGGCGTCAGCAGGTCAACTGACCTGATCAGGTCAAACCTGACAGGGGGGACCCACTGGTGAGCGTCTCACGAACTAATCCCGCGCTGACCAGCCCCTAAGTGGGTTTGACTTGGCCTTGGGCCCACTGTAAATGAGCGATTAGGGCTGAGCTACTCGGGTTAAGCCGGCCACGTCGTCCCCCGCCGGAGCCTGACCGGCGGCGACCAGATCCGCGGCAGAACCTCGCCGGAGACACGCTATATCGTGATGTGGTGCTCGGAAAAGGTTGCCGAGAGCACTGGGATGATCCCCAGGCTCGACCTCATCCAGCACTGGCCTCACGGACGGCTATAGGTGGCCGGAGCAAGCCGGTGATGAGCCGAGGCGGCTGTCGGAGTTCGGGCTCGATGGTACAGTGGGTAGAGGGCACGGATCCGAGGGGAAGAAGAGGGGAAAAAATCGCAGGCTCACGGTGGAGGTGAAGCTAGGCTCAGACTGCTCGGGGAGGGGTTGTAGCCGGCGTTTCACCGTCGATCTGCCGGCGACCGAAGGTTGAAGACGATGGCGTTGGGGACGTTGAAGTGGTCGGGGAGGCTTCGGCCTTTGCAGAGAGAACCAGCTTGTCGAGGCGGAGCTATTGGACTACTCGGGAGGAAGGTCCTGTGGCTAGAGGCACGACGGCTCGAGCTCGAGCTCTGGGCAATGGCGGCATAAGGAGGGAGGAGAGATCCCGAGAGGAGGGGTAAACTAGAGCAGGGGAACGGATAGAGACGGGCTTGGGGTGGATATCCCCGCTGTCGCGCTATCCTGGGGAGCACCGGAGCGTGCCACGGCGAAGCAGGAGGTGGAGGAGCCGCCGTGGGCGTTCGCTCCTCTGCCAGAAGGCAGGAGGAGGAAGACGCCCTTGCCCCTGGTGGGCTGGGCCTCCTCAGGGCGACAGGTAGGGTTTTTTTCCCTTTCTTTCTATTTTCTTTCTGTTTTGTTTTTCTGATTTGCTAACTATTTTGGTTGCTTTTTATTTCAGCTCCAAAATAGTTTATAAAAATATTTTGAACACACCAGAATATTAGTTGGAATATATCCAACCATTCCTGAAGTTCTCAACATTTTTGAAAACTTGAAGTTTTTGAATTCAAATTTTAAACTTGAAACCAGTAGCGTTTTGCATTTATTTAAAATGCCAAAAGTATAAAAGAAATGGTTTCCTTCATTGCTTATTTGTTTCCAAGAATTATCAGAAAAGTTGAACTTTTCTTGAGGCCATTTTGGGTTCATTGATTTGAATAAATTTATAATTCCTTTGAAATAAGAAGTGGCTAGGGTTTTGGAGTTTTCCTTCACCACTTACTTTGATCTTGTTGCCATTTTCTTGGATGCAATGCAAAGAAAATATGAGCACAATGCTAAACCTTGGTTAGAGTTCCAGGGATGTGACAACTCACCCCCACTCAAAAGAATCTCGTCCCGAGATTTAGAAGTCGTCAGGAATAACGCAGGATACTAGAGTCAGAGACGATCCTCTCTTTCCCAAGTTTCCTCCTTTTCAGAATGATTTGACCATTGAAATTTAAGAAACTTGAGGTTTCGACGTCGAGTGGTATGCTCAGCTTGATCAAGAATACGCACGGGGTATTCTCGGTATGAAAGGTTATCTTGGAGATCAAGCGTTTCGTGGTCCACTTCACGGATAGGATCCGAAAAGCAACACCTGAGTTGCGAGACGTGAAAGACATCATGAACCTTGGAAAGATGCGGAGGAAGTTCCAACTGGTAGGCAACTTCTCCTCGTTTGGCAAGAATGCGAAAAGGACCAATGTAACAAGGAGCCAACTTGCCCTTGATACCGAAACGATGGGTACCCTTCAAAGGTGTAACCCGAAGGTAAGCCTTCTCGTCAACTTCAAAGGTCACAGCCTTATGATGACGATCATATTGGCTCTTTTGACGAGACTGGGCTGTTTTCAACTTTTCACGAATAATGTGAACCTGCTCTTCTGCATCGTGGATCATGTCCGGGCCAAAGAGTTGCCTCTCTCCGGTTTCTGACCAATTAAGAGCTGTTCGACATCTTCGTCCATAGAGAACTTCAAAATGAGCTTTGCCCAAGCTTGATTGATAACTATTGTTATAAGTGAATTCGGCGAATGGGAGGCACTTCTCCCAATTCATACCGAATGATATAACACAAGCTCGGAGCATATCTTCTAGGATTTGATTCACTCTTTCTACTTGACCACTTGATTGAGGATGGAAAGCAGTGCTAAAAGATAAGTGAGTCCCCATGGCATTCTGAAAACTTTCCCAGAAGCGAGAAGTAAAGATACTCCCACGGTCCGAGTTAATCTCCAGGGGAACACCATGAAGAGACACTATTCGAGAGAGATATAACTCCGCTAGCTGGCTAGCTGTTATACTCTCACGAACGGGGAGAAAATGAGCCACTTTGGAGAGTCGGTCAATGACCACAAAGATAGCATTATTTCCTTTCTTGGTCTTGGGAAATCCGGTAATGAAATCCATACTAACTTTATCCCATTTCCATTCAGGAATAGCTAAAGGTTGAAGGGTGCCAGCAGGCCTTTGATGTTCTGCCTTAACTCGACGACAAACGTCGCAGTTAGCAACGAACTCAACAATTTCTCTCTTCATCCTAGTCCACCAGAACCTCTGGCGTAGGTCCTGATACATCTTAGTACTACCGGGATGAATGGTGAGAGGAGAATCATGGGCCTCCTTAAGAATTAACTGCCTTAGATGTAGGTTCTTAGGAACCACTAGACGATTCCGGAAGAACACAACACCTTGATCATTCATGGAAAATTCTTTAGCGTTTCCGCTAAAAATATTCTCCTTGATCCGTGATATACCCTTATCACGCTTCTGGCCAGCTATAATTTGATCCTTAAGGGTAGGCTTCGCCACCAGGGTAGAAAGGAATCCTTGAGGAACAATATGAAGATTCAACTTCCGAAAGTCCTCATAGAGATGTGGTTGACCTTGTTGTAGCATCAAATTGTTACAATAAGATTTACGACTTAGTGCATCGGCCATAACATTGGCCTTCCCCGGGGTGTAAGTTATCCCTAAGTCGTAATCCGAGATCAATTCAACCCACCGTCTTTGCCTGAGATTCAAATCCGGCTGGGTGAAGATATATTTCAGACTTTGGTGATGAGTGAATATTTCGCAATGATTACCCAGAAGGTAATGTCGCCAGGTTTTTAGTGCATGGACCACAGCTGCAAGCTCAAGGTCATGTGTGGGATAATTATCCTCATCTGGACGCAACTGTCGAGATGCGTATGCGATCACATGACGATCTTGCATGAGAATGCAACCTAATCCTTGTCGTGAGGCGTCGCAATAGATAACAAAGTCCTTAGAAAAATCTGGTGGTAGCAACACAGGTGCGGAAGTCAGGCGTCTTTTCAGTTCCTGAAAACTATGCTCACACTGTGGTGTCCACTCGAACTTTTTATCCTTCTTGAGGAGCTCAGTTAGAGGCTTTGCAACCTTGGAGAAATTCTCGACAAAGCGGCGACAATAGCTCGCTAGACCAAGAAAACTCCTCACTTGCTTAACCGATTGAGGTTGAGTCCAATCAAGGATAGCTTGAACTCTCTCGGGATTGTCAGCAATACCCTTACCGGAGATTACGTGACCTAGATAGGTCACTTCTGGTAACCAAAATTCACATTTTGAAAACTTGGCATAAAGGCGATGCTCTCGAAGTTTCATCAATACCAGCCATAGATGCTCAGCATGTTCTTGTTCGTTCTTCGAGTAGATGAGAATATCATCGAGGTATACCATGACGAATTTATCCAAATACTCCATGAAGATTGAATTCATCAGACGAGAGAAGGTGGCTGGGGCATTGGTTAAACCGAAAGACATGATGGTGTACTCGTATTGGCCATAACGAGTAACAAAGGCCGTTTTTGGAATATCCCCGTTCTTGATCTTGATTTGATGGTATCCCAACCTCAAATCCATTTTGGAGAAGACTGAGGATCCAGCGAGCTGGTCGTACAGATCGTTGATCCTGGGGAGCGGATACTTGTTCTTTATGGTGACCAGATTAACTGGTCGGTAATCTACAACCATCCGATCCGTTCCGTCTTTCTTCTTGACGAATAGGACGGGGCAAGCCCAAGGAGAAGAGCTAGGACGAATGAAACCTTTATTCAAGGTCTCATCTAGTTGCTTCTTAAGTTCGGCTAGCTCCAGGGGTGCCATCTTATATGGTCTTCTGGCTATTGGAACAGTTCCCGGAACAAGATCTATCACGAACTCTACATCTTTGTCAGGTGGAATTCCTGACAGTTCCTCTGGAAAAACATCCGGAAAGTCACGGACTACCGGAATGTCTTCAAGTTTGAAGAGGGTTGGCATTTAGGGAATAGAGTTGGCATTTGGAAACCCGAGTAGAGACATTGACTATCTCACCCGATGGATGGGTAAGCTGAACATTTCTAGAATGAGTATCAATCTTGGCATAGTGAGCTGACATCCAGTCCATACCCAAGATGATATTGATATCCGAAGATTTCAAGGCTATCAATGAGGCTAGAAAAACTAGTGTGTCTACTAGAATTTAATTGTCATAGGTTATCCTAGAGGTTTGCCATTTACTACCAGGAGTTTGGACAACCAATGGAATTGGCATATCACAAAAAGACATGTTATGCAACTGTGGATAACTTTTTGAAATGAAGGAATGAGAAGACCCAGTGTCAAAGAGAACAGACGCTGGGTGATGATTAACAAGAAGCGTACCCAGTATGACGTCGGGATCCTCTGCAGCTTCTTCTGCTGAGACATAGTTCACACGGCCACGTGCAGGAGTTGGCTTCACGTAGTAAGCTTTGCCCGACTTGCCTTGCCCGACGGACTTTCCGGGTTGCTTGGGACCCACATTTTGAGGACACTCACGTGAATAGTGCCCTGGTTCTCCACACTTGTAGCATATCACTTGGTTGGCACGTGGTGCAGCATTGCTAGCTGGACCACCATAAGTTTTCGCTGGAGGGTTGGTCTGATTCGTCTGAGGCGCCACGTAGGATGGCCTCGGAGTGTATCTTGGCGGCAGAGAACTGTTTGGAACCCACAGCCTGCGTTTTGGAAACGCGGAACCAGATGACGAGCCAAAGTCATGGGAGTGCTTCCTTGTGGCTTCAAAGTCTGTATGACCATTCTCAGCACTGATCGCCTTGTTGACCAGGGCTTGGAAACTTGCACACTCGTGGAGGCGCAGATCACGACGAAGCTCAGGGCTCAGACCCTTACGGAATCTTGCTTGCTTCTTGGCGTCAGTAGACACCTCTTCTGTTGCATAGCGGGCGAGGTTACCGAACTCGCGGCTATAGGCATCCACGGTCAACTTGCCCTGGGTGAAAGCACAGAACTCCTCTCTCTTTCTGTCCATCAGGCCCTCTGGAATATGGTGCAGACGAAAGGCTGCACTGAAGTCTGCCCATGTGGCTGCTGGTTCAGCGGGACGCATAGCTTCAAAGTTCTCCCACCACAGATTGGTGGGTCCTTCCAGGAAATACGCCGCAAAGGTCACCTTGTCGGCCTCAGAAACATTCGCAGAGTGATGAAACTTTGGAGGATTCAGCTTCACAAAGTTGTTGAGGGACACTGCAACATTCCTAGGCTGGCGAGCCGTATTCTGCTCAATACGCTCTAACAGTCGGTTGGTCTCCCTTTTGTTCCTCTCTACCTCAAGCATAACTTCCGCCAGAGAGGGCGGGTGAGGCAGGTCTTCCTGTGACGCTTGACTACCCTCGCCTTGCTCATGAGCAGGGGCACGGTTCAACCTAGTGAACACCATCCTGACAAACAAACTCACAGCTTAGACCAATATCATATCAATACTAGCTATGGATTAAGAATGTACTGAACACACGGAATGCGGAAATGAATATCCGAACAACATGGTAACAAGCAACTGCTATATATACACCATGGTTCATACACACCCTTACATAGTTCAGTACAACCTTAACCGAAGAGCAACTATTGAAATTATGAAACTACTCATCAGAGGCTTACAATCTTCCTTTACATTATTTATCTAGGCCTCCGGAATTCATTTCACATCACAGGCATACTTCACAAGTCACGCAGGACTGTGAACGTACGGCTACTACCATACTATCCTTCCGCTCATAGCTAAGGCATCCGTATAGAACATCTCATAGAGATTACCTCCATGGCCTGGAAGCTCAACCTGCGGATCAGGAAACACTCTGGCCTGAGATCCCTGGGATCCATAAGGACACGGATGTGGCCTTGGTCCCCTGACTGGTGGTAATAGGGGTCCCTGAAGAGGGGTGACTCCTCCTATAGCTGGCCAGTCAACGTGGGCCGGAAGATGGGTCCTAACAGGGTTCAGCATCTCCATATCTCTGTACCCTGTCTGGACTACCGGTGCCAGCTGTGTCAAAGCCGTCCACAGACGGGCACGGGTAGCGTAAAGCTCCATGCGGAGAGCACGAGCATCCCTGTCTCTGTTCTCTAGCATCTCAGCAGTGGACTGCAGTAGTGGATCCTCCATAGAAGAATCAAAATAGACTCCACTGAGGTATCCCTCTTCACCAGGCTGAGAGGCCAGAACATAGCAGAACTCTGAATTCTGCAGCAGTGCATGTCTCGCCCTCATAATGGTCAACATTGAATAGGCAGCATCTTGTACTGCCATGTCAACAGTGACTCCCAACCCATAGGACCAATGGATTGGCTCCTCAGCTCTAGGGTAGTTTGGAAATACCCTAACAGTTCAGATATACTGGCTCTGGTTGAAGTCTCGGTACTGTTCCTCCACTGTGTACTCGAGGTACCAGCGGTAACCGCACACCGACATCACCCTGACCAGCATGGCCGTATGACCCGGCACATCAATGCACCTGGTCAGACGTACCACTTGACGAGAAGGACGGCCAGGCATCTGAAATAGAGAGTAATGCAAAAGCATTAGAGCTCTGAATGAAAAATTGGGCAGCATAACGGCTGTAAATGCTCAAAAACAAATTTTGAGACAACCCAAAATGGAATAGCGTAACCATTCAACTATCAAGTTAATTCTCTGATCATCAAACTTACTTATTTTTTTCTAGGAATAAAGGAAACCCAATATAACTCTCGACCCGTAGTCTTATAATCTATCGATCACAAACACGAGCCTAGAAGAAGATGAGTAACCTAGTCCTTAATTCCCGAAGAAAAGACGAGGATGACCAGAATAGAATAACTTGAGAAGAGAACAAGAGTCTTACGTTCCCTTCCACAAACAATTCCCTTATATATAACTAAAGCAATTCTAGACTCAACTTCGACCAGTTTGGCTTAGTAATCCTACAGGCAGTCAGGCTCTGATACCAACGTTGTCGGGACCCCGATCCTAAGCCATAGGAATCCAGCCTGTAACACATCGCATCCCTTTGCGGTCTCACGCACGGTTAACCCCACGGCTGCAGCCTTACCTTAGTCGGGACCATTTGCGCCTTTTGACTCACGTATGCAATTGTGTCGCTAGTATTCCAATGACAAAGAACCCGGATCAACATGTCTAGTCGTAAACCAAAGTGGCAGTACCGCACAAGGACAGGCGTACATGACCCAGCAAGGCAGGTGTCGGTCACCAGCGAATGTAGACGAGTCGTAGCAAGCTACAAGGACTCCATTACATCGCGTGACATTTCCCCAAAGGGAACAGACACAGCAGCTAAGAAGGACACACGCCGGTCAACCAATGTGTCCGGAGCAGTAGCGAGCTACCATGGCTCGTTGGATCACAAAGGGGCATTTCCCTGTAAGGAGTGCTACTAAAGTTTACGGCTAGGTAATCGAACCCCATACATATCAAGTACGGCACACGTACGCATGGCATACCGATATGTATAGATACATCGATGGCATCACAACATAACCATAAACATACAAGCTTTATTTAAGAGGCTCGGAAGAGCCACACACATAATATTACACAGTAAAGGTCTCACGACCCATCATAGCAGTCATTTAGTTACAAGCCAGCGGAAGTGTTTAAAACTGTCTGAGTACAGACAGGTAAAACTAGAAGGCACAAGGCCTGACTATACTACAGACCCAACCTAGGGCCAGATCGTAGTTGGGACACCAGCTACTCGTCGTCGTCGATGTCTATGAAGAACCCTCCATTAGGGTCATTAGCAACCTCTGCAACATTTATTAAGCAAACATGAGTACGGAGGTACTCAGCAAGACTTTAGGATAACTATCTACTCATGCAATGTATCAATAAGGTATTGTGGGGTTTCATGCGGAAAGCCAGCATTTGACTCGTGGCTAGACAACTTGCATTTTTAAATAATTTTTACAACTTGATTTCTCGCACACGAGTCCACTAACACCACAACAATACTCCATCGTGGAATCATTCCATCTCCACACGGAAATGCCGTCCACGACACTCACGCTTATCTTGACAATTTTATGAGTAGCCATTGAAGTTATCTATGAACAACATATGTCTCCAAGTAGTCCATGTCCGCGGACGCGGCTATTCGAATAGATCATAACCCTGCAGGGGTGTACTTCGTCACACACGCTCTCGCCACTTATCGCCATGTGCACGTCATGCATCTCGGCAACCTTCAAGCGGAAGCCCAGCAAGGTAGTCGGCCACGACCGTTAACCACATTAGTACCTAGTGCAGGTCTATCGCCTATCTGAGGGTAACACGCATGGAAGTCCGGCCGAGGTTTCCGCCACGGCCCCAAACGATGTGCACAGGGTTCCCAAGCCCACCATCCGGGTGCTACTTGGTACACCGTGCCACTGCCTACCGCATCACAGCCCACCTCTCAGGTCAGCACCATGCACGGCCTCCAGCCAGACTATAAACACCAGAAACTACTTGCAACTCCTGGACCGAGTACTAAGCGACTAATAAGTCGAGCGGGGTCATATTTCAGGGCCCATCATGTGGTAGTAAATCATCTTGGATTACATACACGGAACTCAGTTCCTAAGGACGGTTCCAATGAAACAACCCGTCCTGTACTCCTACACAGCCTTTCACCGGTACCTTTACCAAATCAGGTTCAACACACAACCTTTGCTTACCGAACACATTCTCACAATTTTGTTCATCTCCCAGATGACAGACCATACACAACTCTAAGCATAGCATGCATAGCAGGATAAGGCACATCATGGCTCAAGCAACTACCAGGTATGCTAGGTTGCAAGGTTCAGCTATTTATTGTGACAAGGATAGGTCATGCAAAGGAAGTGGGTTCAACTAACGTGGCAAAAGCATTTGAAGCATTTGATCCTAATGCAATAAGTAAGTGCAGGAGCAAGAACATGGGATTTATCAGGATGATCAAAATGGTTGCTTGCCTTGTTGCTCAGAGGAGTGACAATATCCGTCAGACGGATATTCGGTGGAATCCGGGGGAGCAGAGCCTACCGAAAGAAATGACAACAATCAATAACAATCATGTGCAACAAGATGATGCATGAGCATGGCATGAGTATGCAAGGTGGTATACTATTATAGCTAACATGTATTAGATTTGAAGTTGATTTGAATCAAATTCGAATATCACTTCAAACGAGGTATTCTCGGATACCATTTTAATTGATTCGACCCGATGCTCAGATCAACTTGCTTTTATCATGCATGGAATGACATGTTAGGTTGCTGGTTTGTGATTTGGACAGTGTTTGATCATATCATTTGTAGTGAAATTTAATTATTTTCCAAATTCCATCTCCAAAGTATTTATAAGAATTAACTTAATCATTAATCTACATATTTGGGTTCAGTAACATTTTCAAACATGTTTGAAAATGCATATTCAGATTCCTTGATTTTTTTCTGATACTTTTTCATATATAAATTATTTTCATTGGAGTTACAGATTAATTTCTATGAATTTTAGAAGTTTTGGCATTTTTATGGAATTCTTTTAAACCAGAAATTCACTTATTGCGTCATCACTACATCATCATGGCGCCAGCAGGTCAACTGACCTGATCAGGTCAAACCTGACAGGGGGGACCCACTGGTCAGCGTCTCACGAACTAATCCCGCGCTGACCAGCCCCTAAGTGGGTTTGACTTGGCCTTGGGCCCACTGTCAACGAGCGATTAGGGCTGAGCTACTCGGGTTAGGCCGGCCACGTCATCCCCCGCCGGAGCCTGACCGGCGGTGACCAGATCCGCGGCAAAACCTCGCCGGAGACACGCTATATCGTGTTGTGGTGCTCAGAAAAGGTTGCCGAGAGCACTGGGATGATCCCCAGGCTCGACCTCATCCAGCACTGGCCTCACGGAGGGCTATAGGTGGCCGGAGCAAGCCGGTGACGAGCCGAGGCGGCTGTCGGAGTTCGGGCTCGATGGTCCAGTGGGTAGAGGGCACGGATCCGAGGGGAAGAAGAGGGGAAAAGACCGCAGGCTCACGGTGGAGGTGAAGCTAGGGTCAAACTGCTCGGGGAGGGGCTGTAGCCGGCGTTTCACCGTCGATTTGCCGGCGACCGAAGGTTGAAGACGATGGCGTTGGGGATGTTGCAGTGCTCGGGGAGCCTTCGGCCTTTGCAGAGAGAACCAGCTCGTCGAGGCGGAGCTACTGGACTAATCGGGAGGAAGGTCCTGTGGCTAGAGGCACGACGGCTCGAGCTCGAGCTCTTGGCAATGGCGGCAGAAGGAGGGAGGAGAGATCCCGAGAGGAGGGGAAAACTAGAGCAGGGGAACGGATAAAGACGGGCTCGGGGTGGATATCCCCGATGTCGCGCTGTCCTGGGGAGCACCGGAGCGTGCCACGGCGAAGCAGGAGGTGGAGGAACCGCCGTGGGCGTTTGCTCCTCTGCCAGAAGGCAGGAGGAGGAAGACGCCCCTGCCCCTGGTGGGCTGGGCCTCCTCAGGGCGACAGGTAGGGTTTTTCCCCTTTCTTTCTATTTTCTTTCTGTTTTGTTTTTCTGATTTGCTAACTATTTTGGTTGCTTTTTATTTCAGCTCCAAAATAGTTTATAAAAATATTTTGAACACACCAGAATATTAGTTGGAATATATCCAACCATTCCTGAAGTTTTCAACATTTTTGAAAACTTGAAGTTTTTGAATTCAAATTTTAAACTTGAAACCAGTAGCTTTTGCATTTATTTAAAATGCCAAAAGTATAAAAGAAATGGTTTCCTTCATTGCTTATTTGTTTCCAAGAATTATCAGAAAAGTTGAACTTTTCTTGAGGCCATTTTGGGTTCATTGATTTGAATAAATTTATAATTCCTTTGAAATAAGAAGTGGCTAGGGTTTTGGAGTTTTCCTTCACCACTTACTTTGATCTTGTTGCCATTTTCTTGGATGCAATGCAAAGAAAATATGAGCACAATGCTAAACCTTGGTTAGGGTTCCACGGATGTGACAAGGGGAGGGGGATAGGCGAAGAGGGAAGGGGCCTCACATCGGCTAGTACAGGAAGACGCGACGTGGGGATGTTCGATGCAGACCGGTGAGGGGGGGACGGGGACATGGTCGGCACGGTGGCAAGGTGGGGGCCGGCGGGGCTAGCGATGGGGAAGGTCCGACGGTGGCATGCGTTGCCTGACGTGGCCCTGGCATGGCAGGGCGCGTGAAGGGGAGGGCCAGGGCAAAGAGGAGGTCGGCCGGTGGGGGGGGAAAGAGCTAGCGAAGAGCGCCAATGGCGGGGCCGACACGGGGCGGCCGTGGCGGCGACGAGCTCTCGTGGTGCGGGGCGATGGGGGCAAAGAGGCAGGGGTGAGTGAGGGGCTCGAGCCCCTGGTGGCTGTGCTGGGGGCTGGGAGAGGGAAAGTGAGGGGAAATGGGTGGGGGTAGGTGGAGTTAGGATTTGGGGTGCGTTTTAATACCCGAGGGTAGTTAGGTGGGCTCGGTCTGGCCGGTTGGCCCAGTTGGCCACGGGGTTGGGGTTTTTCTTTTCATTTTATTTTTTGTTTCTTTTTCTTTTGTAGCTTTATTTTTATTTATTTCTAGCAACAATTCCCTTCAACAAAAATGTGTGTTATTGTCCATTAAATATCTTGTAATATTCTGCATTGCCTCACATAGTTTGAGTATTTTTGGAAATTGTTAGAATTATCCGAGGAATTAAACGGCAATTTTGAAAAGCTTTAAAGATCTCTTATTGATGGTGGTGTCCACTCCAACATCAAGGTACATTTGTTTTGTGATTTATAACAAATGTGCAACAATTTTTGTTTTGCTGTTGGCAACTTTATTTTATCACAATAAAATTCAAGGGCCTTTTGAAAAGGAATTTGAAATGAGATATTACTTTTAACTTGATCATATCTTGTTTAGCAAAATGATTAGGCACTGATCATGGTCATCACTGTAGCTTAAATACAATGGTCACTGTAGCAAAAGCTAAGGATGTCACACTCACCAAGGCTTCGCCAAGATCTGTCGCAGACGCATTTTGGAGGAGAAATCGATCTAGGGAGAGAGGTAGGGCTACACGTATGGCTTGGGGTGTTGTTTCCCTCTCTCTCCCTCTCTATATATATGAGGAGGGGGTAGGTAGGGTTCAGCCTTGGCCCCTCCTCCAAGGAGGGCTGGCCGGCCAAAGAGGGGAAGAGTCCACCTCCAACAAGGGAGGTGGACACCCTAGGGAGGACTACTCCTCCATCAACTCTTGGGAGCATGGGCCCTATAGGGGTCGGCTGCCCAGCCCACCAGGGGCTTGTGCCCCACGTCTTAGGCCCATGTGCTCCCCTAGGGTGGATGGGCCCCTCCCGGTGGACCCCCGGAACCCTTTCGTCACTCCCGGTACAATAACGAAAACACCCGGAACTTTTTCAGAATCCGAATACCACTTTCGTATATATAAATCTTTATCTCAGGACCATTCCGGAGCTCCTCACGACATCCGGGATCTCATTCGGGACTCCGAACAACCTTCGGTCATCAACACAATAACTTAGTTATATCTATATCATCATCGAACATTAAGTGTGTGGACCCTCGGGTTCGAGAACTATGCAGACATGACCGAGACACATCTTCCATCAATAACCAATAGCGGGACCTCGACGCCCATATTGGTTCCCACACATTCTACGAAGATCTATATCGGTCGAACCAACGATGTCAAGGATTCACTAATCCCGTTCGTTGTTCCCTTTGTCCATCGGTATGTTACCTGCCCAAGATTCGATCGTCGGTATCTCCATACATAGTTCAATATCGTTATCGGAAAGTCTCTTTACTTGTTCTGTAATACAAGATCCCGTGACTAACTCCTTAGCCACATTGCTTGCAAGCTTACTGTGATGTTGTATTACCAAGTGGGCCCTGAGAAACCTCTCCGTCACACGGAGGACGAATCCTTGTCTTGATCCATGCCAACTCCACGGACACTCTCAGAGATACCTGCAGAGAACCTTTACAGCCACCCAGTTATGTTGTGATATTTGATACACACAAGGCAATCCTCCGGTGTAAGTGAGTTGCATGATCTCATGGTCATAGGAACAAATACATTGACATGCATAAAAGCAATAGCAGTAAACTGGATATGATTAAACGCTATGCTTAAGGTTTGGGTCTTGTCCATCACATCATTCTCCTAATGATGTGATCCCATTATCAAACGACAACTCATGTCTATGGCTAGGAAATCTTAGCCATGTTTGATCAACGAGTTGGTCTAGTAGAGGTTCGCTAGGACACGATGTTGTCTATGTATCCACACATGTATTTGAGTTTCCAATCAATACAGTTATAGCATGGATAATAAACGATTATCATGAACATGGAAATATGACGATGACTAATTTATTATTGCCTCTAGGGCATATTTCCAACAATGTCATCGTTCTTAAAGCGTTACTCCGTTTCTCCATGAACTCAATACACTAGATGCATGCTAGATAGCGGTCGATGTGTGGAGTAATAGTAGTAGATGCACGTAGGAGTTGGTCTACTTGTCTTGGACGTGATGCTTATATACATGAACATTGTCTTGGATATCGTCATAATTATTCGCTCTTCTATCAATTGCCCAACAGTAATTTGTTTACCCACCGTATGCTATTTTCTCGAGAGAAGCCACTACTGAAACCTACACCCCCGCTCTATTTCTCATCATCTATTTGCAAGATCTATTTTGCTATTCGCGTTTCGAATTTATTTTCTCTTTTATTTTCATATCTATATTATCAAAAACCAAAAATACCTTGATGTGTTTTATTTGTTGTTACTTTATTTGCATATATCAATCTATCTATTTACCATTTTATCTTACCCACGAGGGATTGACAACCCCTACGTGCATTGGGTTGCGAGGATTTGTTGTTTGTGTGGAGGTACTGCTTATATAGTCTTGTGGATCTTTCTACTAGTTCGATACCTTGGTTCCAAATTGAGGGAATTCTTGCCGTCACTATGCTACATCACCCTTTACACTTGGAGGGGAAAACCAACGCATCAGCAACACCAAGCATCGTGCCCATCGTAAACATTGGTCCAAGAAGAACGTGTGCTATCGGCCTTCATACGACACATGTAGTAGACTCGAGAGACCCACCCTACAGATGAGAAAAGGGTATGGGGATATGGGATCTCCCTCTCTTTTTCTGGATGACATGTTTGGGAAGTATGAATGACACGTTTGGGACATTTTATAAATAATAAATGTTTATCAAAAGTGCCACGTGTGTGATGGATTCAACCTTCGCATACGGTTTTATAAGGATAAATGTATGCACTCTCATATCCTATGACATACGGTCATAGTGGAACTAAATGTGTGTGATAGTCTCCTTATCATACACGGTTTATAGCTAGGAATTGTTTGTGATGCACTGCACATCGTAAACTATGCACCAGAGAGTGTGCGTGTGATGGTAATGTGATCTGACACGAGCAGCAAAGACGATCCTTATGGTAAATATGACATATCTCAAATGGTTGTCGGATAACTCTCGTTTCTCATAGATGCGGACATCACATACTCTTAGTATTGCCAAATGTTTGCGTTCATCGGTCACCATTGCCAACGATTTTTCAGTGTCGTGTGGGATGGACCCCCCTATCGCTCACAGGCAAAGCGATGGTTTCAAACTACGTCATGGAAAGGGGTTAAAAACCGTTTGTATAGCACGTCGCTGCACGAGTGCTTGCTCTAGGAAAATTTGGACGAAACCTTTCAGGAACTCAGGACAATAAGCATTTATTATATTTCATTGCGATGGCCACTGCCGATGCAGGTACTATGGTCACGTGCAACTTCTATTTCGCTCGCCACTGGAGGCCACCACCCAGATCCATCCCTCCTCAACCATGTTGGCCCGATGGTCAAAGGAGGCGCTTATAGCATGTGAGGGCCTTTGTTCTTGCTGTCGATCCGTGACAACGTGGCCTCCCTGCACCCTCCAAGGGAGAGGGGAACGACCCATGTTCTAGCTGCCGATTTAGGTTTTTCAGCTGAGGGACGACAGTCGTCGCTCCTTCTCTCGAGCCTTCATCACGATGAATCTGTTGGAGGAGAGGGGCACACACGTGATGGATCTGCTCCTAGCACCTCAAGTCGCGCATCTTCGAGGTGATCACTTCGTCCATGTTCAATCTCAGTTCTCGCGTTTACTCCTTTCGTGGGTCGATGGATGCATGATACTCTAATAATAGTAGGTTGTTGTAGTACATACTGCACACTGGCACGTTGAAACTAGCCCGCGGTTTTCTCAAGAAAAAATGTAAGATGCAAGTGGAGAGGATTATAACATTCCAATAGAATAAATTGTAGTTACTTCTTGTTTGCTTCTCAAAGAAAAGGATGTTATATTAACTTGATGATGTTGTTGTTCTTGGTAGGATGAATAAATGGCACCGTGTAGGATCTTGATTTTTTTGTGATTCCCTCTTAAAGGATATACTTTTGCAGCTTATTTTATCAATTCTTCCAAAGCAAACAATATGCGATGGATAGCCATAGTTATAGCTTCTTCGATATTATTGTCCTGATCGAGGTGCTTCCAAGTTTAGATATGCCTTGCCTTATGTATATTGGCTACATCATGCCCTTTCATTTGCATCATTAGACATTTCCTCTTCATATTTGCTTACTAATATTGTACACATTGGGATGAATGGATCAGCCTCATTCTTTTCTTAGAATAATTAGTCTATGGTTGTTCGTTTAGTAGCATCATTGTTCTACAACTTACCTGTTTGTTGGATAATAATCATCTTTCACACATCATCCACTTTTTCATTTTTATTATCTATTTTGGTTGGCTTGTATTCCCAAAGGTATATCTTCATGAGCGTATGCCAATTGTGCGCTTTATGTACTTAAGTTTTGTTGTGGGCTTTCACATCCAGGTATAGCTTGGCTATGTTGGAAGATGGTATGGAAATTTTCATGCCGCTCGAAGCTATTTGCATGAAGCACTATTATTAGTAGTTATAGAAGCTAGCACTTTCAAGGGTGTCCACCTCCTATGATGGATATTTTTGTTGTAGAACTTACGCTATATTCATGTTTAGCTAATGCTCGTGTTGCTGCTTAGATGGTGCAACATTGAATCCTTTAGTGTCCACAACATTGCTTTGCAAACCCTCGCAAAGAAAAAAGAATACTTTGCACATCTCTCGGACACTAGGATTGATTGTATTGCTTGGTTCTCATGTCTGAGGATCATTTATGCAGAAACATTGTGGTGCTTTGCTAACTCATGGTTGTTCATTGTACTTGTCAAGAAAATTTGACGCTAACAGCCATTAGTTCAGTATTACTAGAGAATAAATGTTTTTTTGTGTGTGAAAATGGATGTATGGGACGCAATGAGGTGCTTCGACAAAGCAAGTGCGCCACAAGAACGCTCTCCGGAGACCCACCATTGGCGGGACCCAGCCCCTAGTATAATCAACACTTTACATCATATTGGTCACTAGACTAGCAACCTTGCCACTTTAGCATTCATGTGTGCTTCATAATGCGCATAATGGACTAAGTACACATTAACATGATAAAAAGAGAATTTGTTTCATTCATTCTTCTAAATAAGACTTGTTGTGGCTTAATCAAAGAACCAACATTAGTGTGTGCTTTTCATACTTTCTCCAACCAAGACTTCTCGTCGGTTCCATATTAATTACAATATTAACATACATATTTTGCATAGTACTACGATCTAAGTAGGAAAAGTGAACAAGATATCTCATATTAAACGAGACTTCCATTCTCCCCATAAAATGTGGTCTAAAACCACAACTTCGACAATGTCTCATTATTTACACTTCTCTTACAACTTTAGTTATAACATAACACATATCTTTACACATAATTCATTAAGTGAAAATATAACTTGTCTCATCCTACGGCGGGACTAACATTACATAATTGGAGTTGACTTAATAATATATTTTATAACATACAAAATCATGTCCTTCGCGTGAGAGACAAAAATCAAGGTTCTTCACTAACTAGATCAAACATCATCAATAAGATGAAGAATTAAGCCATCTCCATATGCTAGTGAAATAAATCCAATAGCTTTGAATTTAACCTCATTTGCTTTAGTAATGTGCATGATGGCACATGCCACTTATGAGGTCAGTCCCAATGTGTACCTTAACATCAAGATTAAATCCTTAAACGCTACTGGTAGAAACATTGGGAGTTTTCTTACACGAGACAAAGATTTCTACTCTCCACGCAAAAACGTTATTTGTATAAAGCTCGTCCATGCCAAAGCAAAAGTTTGGCATCATTATTAATATTCATTGCTCGAAAAGAGGAGCCAAATTTATGGACATCATAATAAAACAGAATGTATGGATTAACCATGCAATGGGATGAATTAAGGACATGCTTTATTCAAATCTGTATCACCTTTGGATAGAAGACGGGAAATAACCTTATATTAGATGACACATGAAATCATATGCCATTAGAACATTTGCTCATTAAATCTCTAATCAAAACTTCTCGTTGGTTCCATTTTGTTTAGAAAGACATAAAATCACATAATGACCATCAAGAACTTCAGCTAAAATAATAGCCACATTAGCATAAACAACATAATCTAATCATGTTTGCCATCAAAGACAATGATACTTTTTTTAAAGTTGGCACCTATTGTAACGATGAACATAAGTTTCAAAACTATCAACAAAATTTTGAATGGCGCATAATGAAAATGACATTGGAATTTGCATAAAAATATAAATATCATTGCCACCAAGCAAACATTAAACTCAATATTCACACTGAAAATGACACTAATATTATTGTGAGGGTATCATAAGATTTTCGAAGAATAAAATTTGGGCATCAAATTACTTAAGGATTCACCAAATAAAATATTTGGCAATAAAAAATGTAAAACAAATGACAACGCGTACTTTGGAACAGTTCCCTAAACAAAATTCCTTTGCTAAGTGTTGAATATGTATTTGTGTTGCACGTGTATTACAGTTGTGGCCCACCTCCTAGTCTTGTATAGTTGAGGTAGAGGTCTTTCCTTGTATTATATATACGTGCACCACCACCCCTAATGAAATCATCGCATTACAATTCATCTCTCTAGATGGTATATGTTCTTTCGTTCCAACCCTAGGGTAGCCGCCGCCGCCGCTGCCGTCGCGCCTCCCCGCACCGCCGCCACCGCCGCGCCGCACCTCCTCGTCTAATCACTGCCGCTGCCGCGCCCCTCCTCCTCCTTCCCCGCGCCGCCGCCGTCGTATCGCTTCCGCCCTACCTCACACACGCGCCTTCTCTGCAGTCACGACCGCCCGCCCGCCTGCCCGATCGCGCGCCTCGCTAGCACCGCGCCCTCCCGCCCGCCTGCCCGATCGCGCGCCACGCTCGCGTCGCGCCTGCCCGCCCGCCTGCCCGATCGCACGCCACGCTCGCGCCGCGCCGGTTCCCCGCTGCAGCCGCGCCTCGCTACTCCCCCGACTTCCTCTCCAACCCTAAACCCTAGCCGCTTCCCCACATGCCGCCGCCATGTCGTCACCCCACTCCACCGGTTCCTCCACCACCCACTCCTCCAACCCATTTGCTGGTCCCGAACCCTCCGCCGCCGCCAACCGTGACCTCAACATTGAGGCCCGGGTCCCCATCCGTCTCGACAGCTCCAACACGTCCTATTACGCGTGGAAGACCTACTTCAACCTTGTCTTCCGCGAGTACTACCTCACCGAGCACGTCGACGGTTCTGTGGACACCGCGTATATGCGCGGTGACCCGGAGTGGTCCGCCATTAAGGCCACGATCATCCGTTGGTTCTACCAGATAGTCTCGAAGGACATCTTCCACACGGTTGTCACCGAGGACGACGCTGCCTGCACCGTGTGGGCCAAGATCAGCGCGCTCTTCACCGACAGCAAACTCCAGCGCCTTGTTTTCTTGCAGCAGGAGTTTTTCGGCTGTCACCAAGACAACGCCACCATCGAAGACTACTGCATGAGGCTCAAGATGCTCGCCGACGAGCTTCGCGACATCGGCGCCAAGGTATCTGACGACCTCATGCTGAGCACCCTCACCGCCGTTCTTAATGAGGACTTCGGCAACGCAGCATCCAACCTCACCCTGATGCCGCAACCCACTTTCCAGCGCGTCGTCGCATACCTCAAGCTTGAGGAGCGCCGGATGACGAAGCTGAAGCAGCGGGTTCCGCACACCGCTCTCGCCGCCGGCACCACCCGCGGCGGCCTTCCCCCTCCGGCCGCCCCTCGACAGTCCGCGCCGCCCGCACCCGCTGGCTACTACCCGCTGCCGCCCGCTCCGCCCGCGCCTCCCCAGCAGCCGCAAGGTGGCGGGGGACGTCGCAACCGGCGGGGAGGTGGGGGCCGCCGCAGCAACAGGCGCCGGGCACAGGGGGAGCGCCACACTTCCAGCCGCCGCCTCCTCCGTGGACCGCCGGGCAGAATCCGTGGACGGGCGTCGTCCACGCCTACCACATGCCCATCCCGTGGCCTCCTGCTCCGGGCCTCCTTGTCCCCCGTCCCGCGGGTCACCAGGCGCTCCTCGCCGCCCCCTACCAGTCCTACGGAGCCTCGCTCGCGCCACCACCCCTCGGTGGTTACGGCGCGCCCACACAGGCGCCACCTTACGGACGCCTGCTGCCGCCCCCGACACCTGCACCATGGGACCCGGCCCTCCTCGCCGCCCTCCCCTCGGCGCCATCACCGACCAACTATGGTGGTGGAGGTGACTGGTACATGGACTCGGGTGCTATCGCGCACATGACAGCTCATCCCGGTAACCTTTCCTCTTCCACTCACGTTCACACACCCGCTCGTATCACCGTTGGCAACGGTTCTTCTTTACCTATTACCCACGTCGATAGCACCAGTTTTCCCTCCAGTTCCACACCTATCACCATGTCTAATGTTCTTGTCTCTCCTGATTTAGTCACTAGCCTAGTTTCCGTTAAATGTCTTACTCGTGAGAATCCACTTACTGTTGAGTATGACGGTGTTGGTTTTTCTGTGAAGGACGCCCGTACCCGGATGGTGCTGCACCGATGTGATAGCCCTGACGATCTTTATAACGTGCACGCCGGCGCCTCCACTTCCACACCCGTCGCTCTCTCCGCCGGCGTCGACCTTTGGCACGCTATCTTGGGCCACCCCAACCTTGCCGTTTTGCGTCATATCCTTAGGAGTTTCTCTTTCTCATGTAATAAGCTCGATAAACATACTTGTGAGGCTTGTCGCTTAGGCAAGCACGTGCGTCTTCCCTTTAGTGTGTCTACTTCAGTTTCTACCTTTCCGTTTCAGTTGGTTCACAGTGATGTTTGGACGTCTCCTGTTGCGAGTAACACGGGCTATCTATACTATTTGGTGATCTTAGGTGATTATTCTCATTTTCTGTGGACTTTTCCTCTTCATCGTAAATCTTATGCTTCAGCCACACTCACCGCCTTTTATGCCTACGTCATCGCCGAGTTCGATCGCCCCATCCTTGCACTCCAAACCGACAACGGAAAAGAGTTTGACAACGTCGCTCTTCGCTCACTTCTCGCCTCTCATGGCACTATCTTCCGCCTAACTTGCCCTTACACCTCACAGCAGAACGGCCGCGCCGAGCGCATCCTCCGCACTCTCAACGATTGCGTCCACACGTTGCTTTTCCATGCCAACGTGCCCGCTCGGTTCTGGCTTGATGCTCTTGCCACCGCCTCTCTCTTAATCAACATTCGTCCATGTCGTCCCCGATGGAACTATGCCCCTCACCACCTTCTCTTCGGTACACCACCATCCTATGACGGTCTCCGCATATTTGGGTGTCTCTGTTACCCTAGCACCGCCGCCACCACGCCACGCAAACTTGCACCCCGCTCCGTCCCATGCATCTTCCTTGGCTATCCTCCCAACACCAAAGGTTAACGGTGCTATGATCCTGTCACCCATCGTGTGTACACCTCGAGGCACGTGTACTTCGTCGAAATGGTGTTTCCTTTTTTTCAGGTTCCCCCGGCCACGGCTACTTCGGCTCCGGCCTCCGCGCCCCCTACCGAGAGCGCTGCGCGGCGGCACACCCCGGCGCCAACCCCGGCTCGGCGTCTTCTGTTGGCCCCTCCCGGGTCCTCGACTCCCTCACCCGAGGTTGAGTCCGACCGGGCCCCCGGGTCCCCGGCTCCCTCGCACAAGGTTGACCCAGCGGGCTCCCCACCAGCCACCCCGGCCGGCGTTGCTACCCCTGCGACGGGCTCCTCCTCGACCTCGCCCGTCGCCTCCTCCGCGGCTGGTTCGGCTGGCGTCGTCGCCGCTCTCGACGTCGTGCTACCCGACCCTGTCGCCGGAGCACCTGCTGTCGCGGGCGCCCCTGCTGTGGTCGCGGCCCCTCCCACCGCTGCAGCACCCGCCGCCGCGCCTCCCGCCCTCGCCGGCCCGGTCACCCGCGCCCGTGCAGGAGTGCATCGGCCGAGCACACGCTACTCCTCCAACGAGTATGCGTGCGCTGCCTCGACATCAGCGCCTTCACCCATTCCTACCTCCGTTCGTGCCGCTCTTCGGGATCCCCATTGGCTGGCAGCGATGCAGGAGGAGTTCGACGCCCTGCAGCGCAACCGTACGTGGCAACTTGGTCCGCGACCCTCTCGTGCCAACATCATCTATGGCAAGTGGGTGTTTCGCCAAAAGACTCGCCCGGACGGTTCTCTCGAGCGCTACAAGGCTCGATGGGTGGTTCGCGGTTTTCGGCAGCGCGCGGGCATGGACTTCACCGACACCTTTGCCCCGGTTGTGAAACCGGGCACAATCTGCGCCGTCCTTCAGCTAGCCGTCTCGCGCGCATGGCATGTGCATCAGTTGAATGTTTCCAACGCCTTCTTTCACGGTCATCTCGCCGAGCAGGTGTTCTGTGAGAAGCCTACTGGTTTCGTCGACGCCGCGCACCCTGATTTTGTGTGCTTGCTCTCCCGTTCTCTGTACGGGTTGAAGCACGCGCCTCGGGCCTGGTACCAGCGTATCGCAGCCTTTCTGCAGTCTATGGGCTTCCGGTCCACTCGCTCCGATGCTTTACTCTTTGTGTATCATCAGGGAGCTGCCACTGCATATTTGCTGCTGTACGTCGACGACATCATCCTCACGGCATCCGCACCTGATCTCCTTCAGCGGCTGACTGCTCGTCTTCGTGATGAGTTCGCCCTCAAGGACTTGGGGCCTCTGCACTACTTTCTCGACATCGCGGTGATCCGTCGGACCGACGGTTTCTTTCTGCATCAGCAGAAATACGCCCACGAGCTTCTCGAGCGTGCCGGTATGCTTAACTGCAAACCGGCGTCTACTCCCGTCGACACAAAGGCGAAGGTCTCTGCTTTGGAGGGGTCTCTTGCGTCCGATGGAGCGTTTTATCGCTCTATTGTCGGTGCTTTACAGTATTTGACGCTGACTCATCCCGACCTCCAGTACGATGTTTAGCAGGTGTGCCTCCACATGCACACCCCGCGTGACTCTCACTGGACTCTGGTAAAGCGTATTCTCCGTTATATACGCGCTACCATGTCCATGGGACTTACCCTGACGGCCTCCGCCTCCACCGACCTCGTGGCCTACTCGGATGCTGATTGGGCTGGTTGTCCTGACACGCGGCGCTCTACGTCAGGCTACGGTGTCTACCTTGGGCCCTCGTTGATCTCTTGGTCATCGAAGCGGCAACCCACGGTCTCCCGCTCCAGCGCCGAGGCAGAGTATCGCGTCGTGGCAAATGCCGTAGCCGAATGCTCTTGGATACGGCAGCTGCTACAGGAGTTGCTTTGTGACGTTCACAAGGCCACCGTCGTCTACTGCGATAACGTCAACGCGGTCCACCTCTCTGCCAACCCGGTGCACCATCGACGGACGAAGCATATTGAGCTTGATATTCACTTCGTGCGCGAGCAGGTTGCCCTTGGACGAGTTCGTGTTCTCCACGTGCCGACATCACAACAGTTTGCTGACGTCATGACTAAGGAATTGCCTGCTCCTGTCTTCGAGGAGTTTCGGTCCAGTCTCTGTGTCTCCAGTGATGCTTCGACTGCAGGGGGTGTTGAATATGTATTTGTGTTGCACGTGTATTAGAGTTGTGGCCCACCTCCTAGTCTTGTATAGTTGAGGTAAAGGTCTTTCCTTGTATTATATATACGTGCACCAGCACCCCTAATGAAATCATCGCATTACAATTCATCTATCTAGACTAAGGAAATTTTGATCACATTTTCTTGTAAGGTACGCAAAATGTTGAGTTTTGCGCAGCACATTTTTCATGCTGCTTAGTAGTCACACTTGACACTGAAGAATGAGCACACGAATGAGGTAGAATAAAAAAGCAAAGATGCTACACTTACGGGAACTTTTTAAAGGAGTTTTACGGACTGGTCTTTCTCCTCACTAATCTCTCCTTGATTTTTGGAGTGGGGTCCGTTTTATCTTAATCACCAATCAATACATTCCACCTCAGCTCAGCCTGTAAAACTCGCGTAAAACTCCCGTAGGTGTAAGATTGCTCATAAAAAAGGCTACGGAATCGGCTTCAGTTGGACACCATGTTTCTTCGTTCCGGTCGACGCCGACCAAAGGCAGGCGGCAGCCGAAGCCGCTACTAAAACGAACCCTACGCAAGCTGCACCATCATCATCATCATTGTCAAAGCGATAATGATCGGAGCGCTAACCCGCAATGAATGCGGCCTGCCTGCATCCCAAGCTTCCCTATCCTGAAAGCCCTGCCGCTCTTTCCGTGTGCGAACTGAAAAAGTCAGTGACCTTGTCGGCGAATCAGTTCGCCGTTGGCCGTTCGAGGCTGGATGGAGGCACGAAGACGATGACGCAGCAGCAGTGCCACGAAGGGGATAGGCGCCGGACAGAATGTGGCCGCGGTTTGAGTCCAGGGCCAGGAATGCACAGGGTTTACCTGGATGATTAAATGCGCTCGTTACGAATAGTTGGAGGGTTGACACTATGCCGGAGACGATCATGGGTCGGCCAGGCGCTGGACGATGTCAAACAGACGGGTGCAGTGCAGAGACGGGCCGGCGACCCCTGCCCGTACAGAGAGTCCAGCGAAATGGGAGCGGGAGTTTGACCTGGGCGCGCCGCTCTTCAAGTCGTGTCGCTCTCCTCCATGGGACAGCACACTGTTTGCATGATTGGCATTGCCAGAGTTGTCATGCACTCTCCGGCCACAGGTTAAGTTGCTCCATAAACCAAAAAATGGAGCATACAAACGGCATCGCCATCCTGAGAGCGACACTGAGGCAACGAGACGCGAGCCCACCAAATCATTAACGCAAAAGTCAGCTGCCTGCCCGCTGGCAGCTTGAAGAAAGTCTTGAGCCAGACGGGACGGGAAAGACGGACGGTCACTGGCTTAAATCCGTGATGTGGATAGGAGAAATAGGACGTACGTACTACCGTACGAGCAGCTAGCATACGGGGTGTGATGCCCATCGTTTTCCGTCGGCGCGCAGAGGCGGCAGCGCGGTGCGAGCCCATTGATGGCTGCCGCGAGAGCCTGCACCCGGTCAACCCCGTACACACGCCCGATCCTCCCCGGCCAGAGGCTCGCTCTCTCCGCTGCCGAGTCGCTGAGTTCGTGATGGGGTATGATCGACGTCTCGAGCGCACAGGTGCCGCGACGGGGTAAAACGGTGCGATCTGTCAAACGGCACCGCGCGCCGCCCGTCAAATGCGGGTAGACCTCGCTGTTGGATCGTGACGCGGGCGCCGCGGAGTTGAGGCGGGTAGGCGACAGAGGGAACCAAGAGCTGAGCTGAGGTCGGGCGGTGCGGGAGACGCGACGCAACACCAGGTGGCGCGACCCGTCGTCGTCAACTAGAGAAGGCGGTCGTGCCGTCTTCATGGGCTACGTCGGTGTGCCGAGACTGTGAGTGTCACCACAGAACAGCTCAGCAGCGGCCGGAAAGCTCGTCGCTGTATACACACTGTGGCGCGACCTGGGAGATCACCACAGGTTAGGCCCCGCTTGGGATGAATGTAAATTTATACACCTGTATTTATTTTACAAGTATTTATAGACTGAGAAAAAAACGAGGCATGTATCTGAAACCGGCCGAATACGAAAAGAGACGCTAGAGGCGTGTATCTGAAACCGGCCGAATACGAAAAGACGGCTAGAGCAAGCAGGGCCTTAGTGATTTAGAATCAGTGGAGAAATAAAGTCCAGGATAGTGCTATCCCAAAGCAAGGCCATATGCATATTTCAGATGATCTTTCTCTGTAAAAGGAAGACAAAAATTAACTTATTATTTTCCCCATCGCTTCCATAAATACAAAAGAAAGCGGATTTTCCTTTCCTCGCTGAATAGGAACGCCAAAAGTGACTGAATACAGTCCACCACTGCAATCAATAAACATAAGCTAGTGCTTGATTACACTTTTTTTTAACAGGGAGTACACTTAACTTGACATCAAAGATAACAGGTGTAAACAAGACTATTACATGGGTGTAACACTCACTACAACAAAGTTCAGCACTCTCGAGCCTAGTATTACTGGTACAAGGCAATGTCAAAGTAGTAGCAAAACTGCTGGACAATCACACCTCCAGAGAAGTGCAAAGACTCTTATTCATAAACCAGTCTTACTTGCCACCCGCAAGCGCTCAACTAATCTGACAGCAGATCAAGCTTACCTGGAGATGAATGTCACATTGTTAGCATTACACACATATGATACACAATAGTACGACTATGGGGAAGGACTTGATCATAAAATCTGGAGGATACAGTTCAGTGTCTACTGTCATAATATTAATACCTGACACAGCAGCAGATGTTTATCATTCTAGCTACGAAAACATGTTTCTATAATCAAGAAAATGAAAGTTCAGGCCGATTTAAATGAAATTGAAATACACGTGAAGTTTCTTCAATCAGCTAAATCAGTTGATAGTTCAAAGCTCAAAGAAATAACCAAGTATCTATGTTTGCCCGAACAGTCAGTCAATGGTGATGTTAACGCAAATTTAAACAACAACCTTATTAGCACAATCATGACTCATGAGTAATTTGTGACATTGGGTGGGATATCAAACCCCTGCAACTTCATATACAACTAACAATTCACGCAAGCTATATCTTGCACCAATTCTAGCCGATGTTGATGTTATTGCTCAAGCCAGGTCAAATAAACTCTGAACATCAGGACACTAACAAATCTCATGAAGACTGGATTATCTAACTAACTTTCTGGTTTTGTCCCTATTTTCCAACAGCATGTTATAAAATAAGTTCAACACAACACAGCCCAGCAACCACAAACTGAGCCTTAGTATATGTGGTGACCGGGTAGGATCTCGAGTCTCAGTGTTTACCGTGCTATTGCCTAGATCAATCGCTAGCATGCACAGTTGCGAATATGAAATATGAAAATACATGTCATGTTTTACATCGCAAACACAAATCCAAATTACTACATTATATGACACACCATCCAGAGGCCAGTTCAACACAAATAAAAGAGTTCATCAACACCACACAGCACACGCAAGTGAAGACTCGCTACCCTAACCTATTATTCCTTTTCACACATCTTGCTCTGCACGTAAAACGTAGCAGGTGAGTGAGTGAACTGAATGTACTCACAAGTTGATACCAGGAGAGATAACAGAGGTGCTTAGGGGTATGTCCTATGTAGGCTTATGGGGTTTATTTTTGCATAAATCCTGTTTTGAGTTTGAAATATCAATAATCCTTGGAAATGACTTGATAGTTTCCAAAATACATTATCAAGTAGTCTAGAGCCAATGTACAGTCTTCCAACTAACCTAGAAATGAGAGCCGTACTGGATCATAGGGTCCCAAAACATCACATCCGGCATGAGTTAATAACAGGTATACAGCATCAAATTCACTAGTGTACTACCAAAACATTTTTATTTTGAAAACAAGACGAGAGAAGATCCTCCAGCTCTTCCAAGACTTGCTACAGCTCAAAATGCTTGTAACCAGGGCATGACTAATCGACTAGATTGACACTCGGCAGAGGTTCTATACTAAACCCACATGACACAACCAAACCTTCATGAAAGGATCTTTCCTGATCACCATATACTTAAATTAGAGCCGCCCGCGGCTATGGAACATCGACCTCTCCGAATGGCAGAACTAAGGGCGCTAATTATTTGACCTAAGCTAGAGCCCATATAAAATGTGGCTGTACGATAAGCTTTTGGGTTCTACTGAAACATAAATCATTCTTTTTTTTACCCTGGGTAGCGGTCCCCACCAATTCCTGAGCCTACACACGCTTCCGTTCTGCAACTCTTGTCGATGCTCCGCCTCAAGAAAAACATGATTTTCTTAGGGCAGAGTGGTAGGTCGGAGAGTTGAGAAGAGCTATAAGCCAAAAACAAGTGCAGACTCAGGAACACACGACGACCGCCGCCGAGGGTCAAAAGATCAACGATATTTCAATGGAGCCCCAAAGGTTACCAGACAACAACATGCCATATGGGCTCTGGCTTGTTCAAGTACATAGCTGGAAACCATTACTAAAGTAAGGACATTCGGAGAGGCCAAGGTTAGATAGTTGCGGGCGGATCTAATACAAGTATAGGGTGCTACTTTGGAAAGACCTCGCATGGTCTTTATCCGAGCCGCAAGTGCACCAACACAAAAGATTGCCTGTGTCATGTGGGAAAAGTGCACAACTCTGCAGAGTGTGAATTAAGGCAATTAGCCGTGACCCCTTACGGGCATTTTGAGCTACTAGGTCTAGAACAGATAGATGATCTTCTCTCATCTTGTTTTAAAACTTAATGTCTTGGGAAAACACTTGGGCTCAAGAAGTACAATTGTAGTGAACTCATGTTTAAGTCATGAGCATTGCATAGTTGATGTGAACCCATACTGGGTAATTTAGTTAGAAGATTGTCCATCAAGCCATGTACTCTTTAACAAAGTATTTTTGAAAACATAGAGATAAGTCATTTCCAAGAAAATATATTATTGGTACTTCAAATTCAAAACTGCATGTACACAAAAGAGAACACCTAGAAGCCTACATAAAACATCAAGCATGTATAGCTTATGAGTACAATCAATGTACTCACCCGCTACGTTTTATGTGCAAAATCCGACCTTGAAAGGATTAACGACCTAAGGTCACGAGTCTTCACTCAACTTGTGTGGGATTGATGGACTCTCTTATCTTATTTGGGTTGAACTTTCGTTGTTGACAGGGCCGGCCCTTGGGGGGGGGGGGGGGGGGGGGTCTGCGGGGGCGGCCGCACGGGGCCCAAAAATTTTGGGGGCCCCTGTATATATATATGTATACTAAGTATAGTATTTAATACAGAAAAAATAAATGGAAATCAGGGCCTATTTCGTGTCAGGTTACATGGGTCAAGAGGTATTTTATTATTACATGGGCCAGTTAATATAGCAACCCGTACGTGAATATTTTATGGTCAATCGCTATTGTCAGGATCCATCTGGCATCTGTACGCTGCACGACCGCCGGAAATTCCTACCTGATTGTTGCACGCACGCACTAAGCCAAAACGAATCGGCTCTCTCATCTCCCTGCAGGCCTGCACGCACGCCGCTGTGAATCCCTGCAACGACACGCCGCTGTGATGGACTATTGATCTCTGGCTCTGGCTCTCTCGTCTCCCTGCACGCACGTCGCCGTGACGGACTGACGGCCTGCCGCTGTGCCGCGCACACCGACGCTAGCCTCCTGATTCCGATCTCATCTTTAGAGTCGTCCAACTGTCCAAGACCAAGATCCGCCGGGCTGGGCACGCCGTCATACTAGTAGTTTATGCCCTAATTTTGATTACTTTTAGTGATTCGTTTTTAATTTATAGGTAGTTTATGCCCTAATATTGTTTCGTATTTATTTATTTTCAGAATTATTATGAAGCCCAAATCAGGTGCTGCTAAAAGAAAAAAGAGGAAAGCAGATCAAAAATTGGTAGATTCACAAAGAGGATCTCTTCCTAAGTTTTTTAAGAGTAACCCGTCCACTTCAAAAAATCCAGATGAGTTGGCGTTAGTTCTTGTGGAAGAACCAAGTAATGTGAATCTAGAAGATGATATCCATATAGAAGACAATGTTGACATCGACGCGGACGATAACAATGTGAGTGATCATGACCATAATTCATCTCCCACGGAATCTGCTCAAGCATATGTTCTTGTGTATAGAGAAGCAACATTGCATCCAGAAGAAATACTTAACAAGGCATCCAGAAGCAATACTTAACAAGGCGTGCAACTATTATACTGTAAGAATCAATAGCAAGATCCATATGGCTCAAGCATATGTTTCTACTAGTTAGAAACATAGACAAGCCTCACAATGGTAGGTGTTTATTGCCTGCTTATATGATCAACTGAACGAAACCTTTCTTCAGGATATAAAGGTTTGCCTAATCGGCAGAAAACTGATGTTCGTCTGAGTATGTGATAATCTTAGGTTCGAGTCATAGTCACACACAAAGCACATCACCAATTCGAATCGAATCAATAACGTTGAAACTTCTGTGACTTCATATGCAGGTAGAAGAATACTCACTTTTTGTTCACGCAGATTTGGACGCGATCATTCCAGTCTTCCGAGCATAAGCGAAGATCCCCCCGGCCTCAATAACCGGGCCTGCATCACCAATAGGCTTCAGCTTGTACTGCTTGCCGGATGTGTGGTTAATCAAGACCGAGTTATCGAGGTCGACTGTGACCACATCCTCGGTCTTGCACTCCTTGCTGGCACCGCTGTCCGCGAGCTCCAGGGGGTACACCTCCCCGGTGGCCACGGAATTGCGGAAGAAGATGCGGGCGTAGCCCTCGGCCACAACGGCGCGCGCGCCGGCGGCCCCGAGCGCGACGGGCGCGTGCTCGCGGGAGGAGCCGCATCCGAAGTTGGCGCCGCCGATGATGACGGCGTAGCGTGACGACTCCTCGCCGGGGGCCACAAAGGGAATCGGGTAGGCCGCGGAGGGGAGGCCCACGAAGGCGAAGGAGCCGAGCTTGCGGTACTCGTCGGGCTTGGACGGCACCAGGGTCAGGTGCTCGGCCGGGATGATCTGGTCGGTGTCGATGTTGTCCCCGACGACGAAGCACTCGCCGTGGAACGCGGCGGACGACGGCGAGTCGCCCGTGGCGGCGGCCGCGGTTAGGGGCCGAGAGCGGTGGCATCTCAGCGAGACGGTAGCGGGGTGGCGAGGGGCGGCCTGAATGCGGGCTCTGGTGGGCGCTCGGCCGGGGGCTAGCACAGCCGTCGCCGTCGCCGTCGCCGCATCCGTCAACGATAAAAGAGGAGCCGCCGTCATGGTGGCAAGTCCGTGTGGTGGAGACTGCAGAGGCGAGGCACTGAAACGAGCTAGGGCCGGCGGCTTTCCTTTCGTTTTGCAGTCTGCTGGTTCTTCTGGGGTGCGGCGAGGGCTCTAAAAACCTCCCATTTCGTAAGGGCCACGAAACGCTAGCCCGTCGGCCCATCATCATGTTCTGGGCTATAAAACTATTCGGATGTTGGGCTAGTTCTTTCTGGATTGGGCTTCAATTTCGGCTTTAAAAAAACATGTAAGTACAAAAACAATTTGAAAAAGCCACAACCCATTTGTTGCACCGCTCCTCCCCTGCCGTTATGGTTTTCGCTCCTCCCGGCGGCGCCTGGCGATCATCGTGGAGACCTTTTTCCCCTGCCTTCTCCCTCAACGGCTGTAGTCGTGGCCTGGTCCTGAGCCGTAGCGGAGTGTGAGGAGGGACATAGGGTTTTCCACACCCGCGGAATAGATCTCTTTCACGGTCAAGAGTTCTCGATGGATGGTTCGGCGTCAGGTTCGGGCGCTGGCTCGACAAACAATGACCTCGAATCGATGATGAAGGAGCTGGGTCTTCGCGAGGAGGATCTGGACGATGTGGCGGTCCAGGAGGACGACTTGCGAGAAGAAGCAACCAGATGGATGGCGGTGGCTAGGGTGCATACAGATCGCCCCTACAGTCAGTATTGGTTCTATAGAAACATGAGGGTTGCTTGGGACTTGGCTCGGGAGGTGAAAATCCGTCCACTCAGCGATAATCTCTACACCATGCAATTCTCGTGCATGGGCGATTGGGAACGTGTTATGGAGGAAGGACCCTCGGCTTTCAAAGGGAAGGTTGTGATCATAGCGCCATATGATGGTCTGACCGCCCATCAGCCATTGCCCTAGATAAGATGGACATGTGGATTCAGATCCATGATCTACCTGATGGCCTCTTCCAATATATTAAGCCTCTAGCGGGAACGGTGGGGGATGTCATCTATGCTGAGCCAAAATCCCAAGACTTCGAAGGAAAAAATTCAGAGTTCGGGTGAAAGTAGATGTCACACAAAGGTTGAAGAATGTTGTCTCACTCATCATCAAGAAGAACAGGGAGATTTTCAAGGTCAAGTATGAGTGTCTACCAGATTGGTGTGCGGTGTGTGGTCACCTGGGGCACTTGTTCAAGGAGTGCGGCAATGGAATCCACCCTCCAGCTGCCCTAGTTTTCAAAAACTTACAAGCTGAGTGGTTCAGAGGACCTGGAAGGGGTTGCGATGCTGACAGGAACTTGGGCGGCAACCATGGTAGGGGACACGGTGGTCGGTCACGGCGTGGACCTAGCCGGGGCGCTCCGCAAAACCCTACTAATCTAGTGGACTCAATGGAGGGAGAGGACCAGGATGCTACCATGGTAGAGGCTGACTTGAATAGGAAACGTGGTTCGGGAGTAAGCCATTTGTTGAACCTTCACTCTGTGAGTCTTCACGCACAAGATTCGGATGCCCTCCTTGCACTACCATCTCCACAAATTCCAGAAAGCCCTTCACCGAAACAGGAACAGAAACATCAACGGGAAATTAATGACAAGAATTCCACGACAAACACTTCTTCTCTTGGCAAGAGCATTGAAGGTAAGCTGGCGGCCTCCATGTCGGAGCGTCGCTGGGGCTAGTGAGTATCCAGAGCTGGAACTGCCGCAGGGCTGGCAAACCCACGACAGTTCGAGATCTTCGTGATCTAATGAAGCAATATGCCCCCTCTATCCTTTGTATCCTTGAAACTCAAATAGAGGGAAGTCGAGTGGAAAATCTAGCATGCTCTTTGGGCTTTGATAAAAGCTATGATGTTAGAAGTTTAGGACGTAGTGGAGGCCTTGGCATATTTTGGTCAGATGATATAAAGCTAGAAATTTTGGGTTATTCAGAGTACTTATTGATACATTAATCCCAGGGATGCATGACACACAAGTCAGAGTTACTTTTGTATACGGAGAGGCCCAAGTACCGGAACGATATAAGACATGGAATATGTTGAAAAGTATCATTGGAGACAGTAACCAACCATGGGCAGTCATTGGAGATTTTAACGAGGTTCTGCATGCTAATGAACACGACGGCATAGGCAGCACGAGTCAATCTCAAATGGACGCTTTCATAGAAACATTGGATGTGTGCGGACTCTCTGGCATCGGATATACGGGAGCCACATGGACCTTTGAAAAAAGAGTTGCAGGGGGCACATACACCAGGGTTCGTCTTGATAGGTGTCTGGCCAACCCGATATGGATGCTTACGTTCCCATATGTCGTGCTTGAGCACAAAACAGTAGCGGGAAGCGGTCATGTACCAATTTTCTTGCGACTGGCTGATGTGCGTGCGTGCAGACCAGGACCTAGGCACTTCAGATATGAGCAGATGCAGGATCGGGACGACACGCTGAGGACCAATAATCCTACACCTACGTAAGGTTTTTACGTAATCTTACTTACCCTTCACTAAATACTCTTTGCCCCCCTGATTTCAACCTGGGTGGGCCCCAACCATTAATCATAATCCAATTAACTACCTCTAAATCAGCCTTTACGTAGAAACCTCACGTAACATTACGTGGGTGTAGCATTTCCCCGCTGAGGAGTGTTGTCTCTAGTGCATGGAACCAGGGGACAGTCAAGTCAGTGGATCATCTGCGCGCATGATTAGGCTCTCTAGCGGGAGACTTGACAGCATGGGACATGAATCACTTCAGAAATGTGGGTCAGGAGATTCGACGATTAAAGAAGCAACTCGAGTCTGCCCGTGCGATTCCGGGATGAGTGGGTCCATCACGAGAGGAACCTAGATTTATGATCGCCTAATCGAGCTCTATCACAGAGAAGAAATTCTTTGGAGGCAACGTGCGCATCTAGAGTGGCTAACACATTGGGATAAGTGATAGATCTCGTGGATCGACAAGGCTAGATGCGTTTGGTAAGAGTAGAGGTATGTTACCTTATGGAGTACTTGATGAGTTCCCTCCGGCGACCGTCGTGAGAAGGTGACGACGGTGGGGAAGGAGAGAGAGATCCGGTAGTGGCGGTGATGGACTTCCCATCGCTTCAGTGCATCCCTCTAGATCGGATTAGGGTTAGAGAGTGGGGAACCAGTGGCGGCGGCGAACCTCGTAATCTGTGCCATGGTCCCCACCTACTCTACATATAGCACTGCGCGACAGGGGCCCACCAGCCTTGCTTGGGTTGGACGCCCCCGATCAGGGCGTGAGTCAAGGTCCAATGGGCCGTTGGGCCCATTAGGCAAGAGATCAACCTAACATTCTCCCCCTTGATCTCATCATATATACTTTTAACTTTACCCGTTTCGTAACAGATCAATACATAGGGCATGTTTCATCGTCATGGCTCAATTGCCGATGGAATCAGACAACCACAATGTACCTCTCCATTTTTGAGACAGATTCTTTAACCTTGGGCCCTTTGTTGTCCGGAAATATTAGACTATACCATAAAACCCATGTCAACTGCGTGTTCTCCGAACACACTGGGCGGTAAGCCTTTGATAAGCAGATCTGCAAACACTTGTTTGTTGCTTTTATGCTTAAAGCATTTTTCCATAATTCCAGACTTTCTCCTTCACAACACGTAACTCTTTGTCAGTGTGTTTGGCATCAACACTTGACTCGTTGTGACAGGAGCGAAAGAATTTAAAATGGTTATCGTTGTTGTCAACCATTATCAACTCCGGGTATAGGTAGCCATTAACCATTTCGCCTATCCCTCAGCCTCATATCAAGCTATAACATATCATTGCATTACATTGATGACAATGGTTTCACTCATTTGGAGATTTTCCACACAAAACTCCGAGTATGAAAGTTAGCGACAATTGTGGATTTCGCTATACATTTCACAAGTCCTCCTTTGTACTCACAATGTTTTGAGAGCACTTATTTCTTTCAGCATGAGGCTGATATCTTTGAATCCATTCCATTGATTTATCTATGGACTGGACATTGCCAAAACAACCCGGATATATACGTGAACTGTGTCAGGGTAATATCTTGAGCTTCCAACAACTGAAGCATATGGTACCATATCTGTTTACAATCTTTTCTTATTAACTTTTGGAACACCATAGTTTCCACTTCCATTACCCTTGACTATAAGAACAGGCGTAGGTTTTCTCGTATGCATACTTTAGAGATCTTTCTTAGCATGTCCATGCGACATTCCTAATACCCCCTTTTATTCTTTTGAACTTTGAGGACAAGAACTTCTTTTCTCCTCCTGCAGTAGATTGACATCACCACTAGCAAGTAGGACATCATCCACATGCATAGGAATTGGGAAACGAATTTCCCATTCTATAACTTTGCATGAATGCAATTGTCCTCTCATTTTCTTTGCACAAAATCTTTCGATTTAAGTCATGTTTTACACCTTTACATATTTCCTTTGGAGTCACATTTGCCTTGTAGACCCTTCATAAAGTCTATGTTAGTGAAATTCGAATGATGGAATTTCACTAACATAGACTTTATAGTAGTCACAAGTATCTGATTTTCTCATTCCTAGAGACCATCAAAATCTCAGGTACTGGCACTTCTTTCATATGGGGTAGTCGTTGCTCTGTCATTGCCAAGAGGCAATTAATTCTATAGTCACCCATTTCCAAAAGGCAATAGGTTTTACAGGGACCTGTATCACAAGATCCCTTGTAGAGCTAACAATAGGTGTTGTATAAGTCATACAACATGCTCCCCCAGATTACTCCATCTTCACTGAAGAAATGGCGTATCTTTAAACTTTCTTCTTTATGACACTTTAAGTACCACTGTTGTATTCCTTAGTCTGCTTTCGGAACTATAAAAGATCCGAAAATACAACTGTTTCTTTTCTTTAGGGGTATCATAATGTGGGTATTCAGATGACTGTCGTACTGCCCTTGACAATCATATTCTTCATTAATGGATCACTTTAGATGCATAATGTGCATCACATCATCTAAAGTACAGAGGAGTCATGAAATACATTACAATGTATTTCATGTCTCTTTCTCCCCCTTGAAATGTGGCAAGAACTTTTCTGCCACAATTTCGAAACCCATTCATCGCTCTTGTGAAATGATGAAACTTCGATTATCTAGCTCATTCATCTTATCACTTCATGTAAAATGAAGTTATAAGTTAACTAGTATGGGAGTACTTTTTCCTCATTTCATTTCAGAAACTCAACATAGTTCTTTATCATTGTCTCTTTTGCAAGTCACACTTGCATATCATTCTTGTCTTTAGGTTCGTCTGTTACTTTTATCCTTTCTGGATTTAGTGATTGCATAATGACCGTTACACATAAAGTGTACGGTCGATAATAGGAAAGCTTAATAGCTACTCCATACTTTTCTCCCATAGTGGGACACATTAACCGCACATGAGTCATCATAACTTTCTCCTGTCATACAGGATAAGACCTTTGCCAAAATTTCTCCTGCCATACACGGATTGTTGACATAATACAATGTCAACTTTACCCGGTTACGCAGGCATTCTTCCCAGAATTTTCCCGCCATGCGGGTAATTCCCTTTAAGGGACATCATAAATGCCATAATTGGCTCTTTTGAATGCATCAAATTCAGAAATAAATATGCATTATCTTTGACACACATGTTTGATCCGACGTTGGTCAAATTAAACATGCATGTTGCTTGTTTCATTTCAATCATGTTGACTGAAAAAAGGAGACTCCATCATAGAGAGTACATGAAAGACATTCGTCAACCAAGACTTTCAATGATCTATCTCTTTTCTTTTCTTGAATTAATATCCAAGAGTTCTTTTCTTTTGAAGCCATTCTTTAGAGAGAATTTATTCCCTCAAGTTATGACCTTTCTTTTCCATCTTTCAGGTCACTAGTACCCAAAACATTCGCTTTCATGAGTGAAAGCTTGAATAACTTTTAGTCTGAGAAAACTTAGCCAATAAACAACGGTAATGAGCATAAAAATAACCCTCCGTTGGTCTGATTAAAATCATGCACATTAAACCTTTTTGAACTTTCTGGAATATTCTAAATCACCGTGGTGGCAGGATTAGAATAAAACATCATCCTTCTACATTAATTCCATATCACCGTTGGGCAGAAATGGAAATAATGCATATGACTCATAAACAATGTGATGATAGTATTCTTATTGAACAACTTTGCTAAGACATAATCATCATCATTAACCATATTGCATCAGAAACATGCGAAATATGCATTTCTTTATCTGTGCTCTGAAAATTGATCACTTTGATACAAAATTTATCAGAGATTTAAGCTTTGAACATAAGATGACTCATACAAATATAGTATTGTTATCATCAACGTTGGTCACAAAACAACAATACCATATTTTAACTTTAAAACAAACTTCATTCTTTTGTCATAGCGGAAACTGTTTGAATCTTATTTCACCCACAAGGGAAAAAACTTTGCTAATAACATTTCTTCCAATTAAATTTTCCCGTTGGTTCCAATTTAATTGGAGGACTAAACCTTTTTACTTTGAAGCGGAAATACGCGAGTATGAAAATACATACACCTTTACAGAAAAATATTCTGTTAAAATTTAAAAATTCATGAACTTTATAATCTCATTGTAAAATCCATAAATTTTTCTTTTTCTGAAAATCTTTCTTTTATTTCCAGAACCTTTTATTTTTCTTTTCATAAAAATTAACATTGTTCATGTTGTAAACTTTATTCATACTTTTATAAAGGCCATGAACCTTTCTTTTTGTGAAAAATATTATATTTTCAGAAACTTTTATTTTTCTTTGCAGAAAATAATGTTAGTATTCTGTCTATTTTACAGAAACTTTGAACATTTTCTTTACTATTTTCTAAACATGTTTTCGTAGGAAAAAATTCCTAGAAAGAACCTTTGAACCTGCCTGAATAGTCAGAAACTGAAAAACCCCTTTAAAATAAAAGGCCAGCATGGGCCGGCCTGGCTGCCGCCTGCCTGAGTCGGCCCGCCAGCTAGTTGCCTCGGCCTGGGGCCACCTGGCGCGGTGCGCCTTCATGCGGCCCGACGCCTCCGTGCGCCAGCGCCACTTCGACAGGCCTTTGGGCCTTGCATTGGCCGGCCTGCCTGCCCTAGGGTTTCGTTAGCGTCGATCGGGGCCGTCGGATTGAATCCGACGGTTGCCCGTTCTCCTCGGTGAAACAAAAAGGGTGAGCCGGCAGTGGGGTGAAACCCTACCTTCATTTCCTCCCCCACAGCCGTTCGGTCTCTCTCTGTCCTCTCCTCGAGCGAGACGCGCTCCCGCAGGGCGCTCACCGCGGCGGCCGAGCCTCCCTCGCGCGGCGGTTATCTGCCCCGCCGGCGAGTCCCACGACGGTGGCCTGCGGTGTGCCATTCGCCCTGCGCCTCCCGCCTGTGGGTCGTGCAGCCTCTGGCCTTTCCTCGCGCGGCGGCCAACTCGCCCCGCCGAGGAGGCTCAGATCTGCCCGGCCCTTCTCCTTTCCTCCTGCAGATGCCCTCTGCTCCCGTCTCGGTCCTCTCCTCCCTCTCGAGAGAAAGGTCCACGGGACCTTGCGGCGACCGAGCCGTGCTCGCGCTGTGGCCGAGCCGCTCGCCGAGCGCCTTTCCTCTTTCCCCGTGGGGTGTTCTTCCTTTCTCGAGCAGCTCCTCAGGCCACCGGAGCAGGGTCTCGTCGTGGGTGGCAGAGCGACTGCGGGGGCTTCCCTTCGAGCGGTGGCTCTCATGCCCCGCCGAAGCTCCCGCAGCCCCTCTGCTGCTTACCCCGAGGCCCTTGTCTCTCTCGCAGCGGCCGGAAACCGCACCATATGTGGCCCTCGGCCGGTCCTCCCGTGGTGGCAGCCACGCCCCACCGAGGATCCCCTCTTCCTTTGCGCAGCGGCGGCCTCCTCCGCTCCTCTTGCTGGTGCGCGCCCCCTCCCAAAGGAGAGTGCGCCGCCGTCAAGGGGGGTGTTGGAGTGCCAACCACGCTGCCATGGTGTCAATTTGTCCGATACTCGGAATATAACTCCGTTGCCATCCCCCTCACCGGTGGCGCGTCCGCCTTACGGTGGGTGCGCCGCCATCGAGGGATTTGGTGATGAAGTCCTATGCCCCCGTGGGTGCCTTTGATTTTCTTTGCATGTTCCCCTCATCCCGTTTCCTTTTGCCTTTTCGGATCGGATCCGATTTATTTCTTTGTTTTTCTTTTGGATCTAGGTCCATTCTTTGCCTCCGAGGAGGTAGGTTCTTCTTCCCCACACCTTGGCTTGCCGATGCGTGTGGGGATCGAGAGGAACAGGCGCGGCCGAGGCGGCGCTTCTTTGCCGGAGAGAACTCCGGTGAAGCTTTCTTTTTGCTTTGAACTTTCCCCTTCTAGGGTTCATATCGGGGAGGGGAAACTTTTTTCGCTTTCGTTATCTTCTTGCAACCGTAACAACATCTAAAGCCTCATGTCTCTGATACCATTGATAGATCTCGTGGATCGACAAGGCTAGATGTGTTTGGTAAGAGTAGAGGTATGTTACCTTATGGAGTACTCGATGAGTTCCCTCCGGCGACCGTCGTGAGACGGTGACGACGGTGGGGCAGGAGAGAGAGATCCGGTAGTGGCGGTGATGGACTTCCCATCGCTTCAGTGCATCCCTCTTGATCGGATTAGGGTTAGAGAGTGGGGAACCAGTGGCGGCATCGAACCTCGTAACCTGTGCCATGGTCCCCACCTACTCTACATATAGCACTGCGCGACAGGGGCCCACCAGCCTTGCTTGGGCTGGACGCCCCCGATCAGGGCGTGAGTCAAGGTCCAATGGGCCGTTGGGCCCATTGGGCAAGAGATCAACCTAACAATAAGAACACATGTGTTTTTTCATCTCCGAGCGAGCCGCGGGCAAAGGAAAAAACCAAATTCATGCATTGCAAAAACTGGACGGGCGGCTAACTGAAAATGCAAGGGAGATGGAGGAACTAACAACGACCTTTTATAAGAACCTTTACACATTCGAAGGGGTTGAGGAGATGGCTCAGGTGCTCGATACTATACCTCGCAAGGTACACCGACTATGAATGATTTTCTCAATGCCCCGTACGCGCAGCAAGAGGTCAAGGTGGCATTGTTTGAAATGTTCCCAATCAAAGCTCCCGGATCCGACGGTTACCCTGCACATTTCTTTCAGCGCCATTGGGATGTCTGTGATGGCGATGTAACCAAAGTGGTGCTTAGAATTGTTGACGGCTCCGAATTGGCAGAGTGCATTAACGAAACCATCTTGGTGCTGATCCCGAAGGTAAAAAATCCCACATTGTTGACTCACTTCCGCCCAATCAATTTGTGTAATGTGCTTTTACAAATTTGCATCCAAGGTGATTTCCAATAGATTGAAGGTAATACTGCGAGAGAGAATCTCAAAGGAGCGGTCGGTTTTTGTCCCAGGGAGACTGATTACGGACAACGTAATAACAACTTACGAGTGTTTGCACTTCATGAAAAGGAACAGTTCCAAAAAACACCAATTCTATGTTCTTTAAAACTCGACATGATGAAAGCCTACGATAGGGTGGAGTGGGCGTATCTACGAGCAATCATACTTAAGCTGGGCTTCACTGTTAATGGGTGGAGAATGTTATTAATCTGGTAAGCTCGGTTAAATTTTCAGTGATGCTTAACAGGAAGAAATTAGAGGAGTACAAACCTTCTCGAGGGATCCGACAAGGGGACCCGATATCTCCATATTTGTTCTTCCTTGCAGCAGAGGGCCTTTCTTGCCTCCTTAAATCCAAAAGAGAGTCATCAAACATGGATGGGATACTAGTAGCGCATACGGCACCGCGAGTTAACCATCTTTTATTTGCACATGACAGCCTGTTGTTTTTCAACGCTAATAATATTGGAGCTACTCAGGTGAACCAGGTGTTGGACGTCTATAGTCAAGCATTGGGTGAGAGGATCAACTACTCCAAATCGTCTATCTTTTTCAGTAATTGTGTTCCAGATAATGTTTGTCATGAAATTAAAGGACTGCTCAATGTCCCAAATGAAACCCTGAGTGGGAAATACCTAGGCATGCCTTTAGACATAGGGTCTTCAAAAAACGGTGCCTCCAAGTACCTCAAGGATAGGCTGTGGAGCAAGATCCAAGGCTGGATCGAGCAAACACTATTAGCTGTAGGAAATGAGGTACTTGTCAAGTCAGTTGTGCAGGCAGTGCCAGTTTATTCCATGTCATGTCTCAAACTCCCAAGAGGCATGTGTGAGCATCTGAATATGTTGATATGGAAGTTCTGATGGGGGAGTAAGAACGGACAACGCAAGCCACATTGGGTTTCATGGAAGGCAATGACTCAACCAAAAGGTATGGGGGGACTTGGTTTTAAGGATTTCGAGTTTTTAATCTAGCTATGTTGGCTAGGCAGGCATGGCGCCTTCTTCAAAACCCTGACTCCTTGAGTGCACGGGTGCTGAAGGGTATATATTACCCGAACACTACATTATTGCATGTGTCCTTGGGTAATCACCCTAGTCAAATCTGACAAGCGATGGTGGAAGGTATAGACACTCCGAAACAAGGTCGGATCAAGCGGATAGGCAATGGAGAATCTACAAACATTTGGACCGACAACTGGATCTCCAGAGAGGAGATGATGAGGCCCTACGGGTGTCTATCTCAAAACCCCGTGACGCGGGTTTCAGAGCTCACTAACGCTACCTCGGTGTCATGGAACCACCAACGGCTGGAACAAGCTTTCTTTCCATTTTATGTTGCAAGGATAGTGTCTATTCCACTATGCACTATGCAATTAGTTGACTTCTAGAGTTGGCACTATGAAAAGAAGGGCATATTTTTGGTCAAATCGGCGTACATGATGTTAGTTTCTACTCGACAAAGAAGAGAAGCATGGCTTGAAGGAACTATCAGATCTTCATGAGCTCATAGAGAGGAGGGTTCATTGAAATCTTTGTGTAAAGTTCTAGTTCCAGGAAAAGTCAAGATGTTTCTGTGGAGACTATCAAAGCAATCCCTCCCTATGGAAGATGTCCGGGCACACAGAAAGATGTCGACAACGAGCTCCTATGGTTTGTGCGGCTCCCCTGACTCATGGCGTCACTCCTTACTGGAATGTACGTCATCAAGATGCTCGTGGGTTCTAGTAGATGATTCTCTCAGTCAGACCCTGATAGCAACCAACGAATCATCGACAAAACAATGGTTGTTCTCTCTTTTGAGTTCATTATCACATGAGCAGTTTGTCAAGGTGACTATGACGTTGTGGGATATTTGGACATCACGACGCAAGACGATTCATGAGGGAATCTTCCAGACTCGAGCGGAAATTCAATCCTTTGTCTCAAGGTTCGTCTTTGAACTCCAAGTTCTGCAAAACAGAAAAACTGGGACTGCAGAGGTAGCTCACGCTACCAATGCTACCTTGCAACGGCTGAGAGCGTCGCCACCTGGTTTCGTGAAACTCCATGTGGATGCGGTAGTCAAGGCTGGTAGGGGAGGCTCAACAGCGGTAGTTTGTCGGTAGGATCGAAAGTTTGTCTATAGGGGGTGATTAGACTACTTGACCAATAAAAACTTAGCCTTTTCCCAATTTTAGTTGTGGGCAAGTTTTATCAATTATGGCAAGTCAAGAACACCCTACACATGCACATTTAAGAATATAGCAGCGGAATGTAAAACATGCAACTGTAAAGTAAGGGGAGTAAGGGAGGGATATCAAACGCAAGAGGTATACACGACGATTTTTGGCACGGTTCCGATAGGTGGCACTATTGTATGTCCATGTTAGTGGAGACTTCAACCCACGGAGGGTAACGGCTGCGAGATTCCATGGAGAGCTCCACCCACAAGGGGTCCACAAAGAAGCGGCCTTGTTTATTCAATCATGGCTCCCGTCCACGAAGGACTAGCCTCACTCACGGTAGATCTTCAGGAAGTAGGCGATCTCCTTGCCCTTACAAACATCTTGGTTCAACTCCATAACACGAAGTAGGACGCTCCCAAGCGACACCTAACCAATCTAGGAGGCACCACCCTCCAAAAGGTAATAGATGTGGTAGAACGATGAACTCCTTGCTCTCATGCTTCAAAAGATAGTCTCCTCAACACTCAATCACTCTCTCACAAAATAGGCATGGGTAGGAGAGATTGATTTGGTGGAAAAGCAATTTGGGGAGGCTAGAGATCAAGTTTCAAATGGATGGATTGGAATATATTGATCTCAACACATGAGTAGGTGGCTCTCTCTTAAAAGAATGGTTCTGGCAATGAAGTGTGTGTTTTGAGTGCTTCCTTTATGAATGAGAGGTAGGTGGAGGGGTATATATAGGCAGCACCCAAAATCCAACCATTACACCTAAAGTGATCAACTCGGTGACACCGAAGTCATAAACTTGGTGGTACTGACTTGCACAAAAGGCAACAACTTTTGAATCTCGGTGAGACCGATATACACAACTCGATGGAACCTAAAAGGTCGCTAACGGTCAGATGGCACAACTCGGTGACACCGATACCAAGACTCGGAAATTCCAATTTTGTGTACCAAGGCAACAGAAAGCTGGTCACCTGAACTCGGTAGCACCGATGCAGAATCAGTTGTACTGAAATGGTAGGTTTGGCTAGGGTTCTGTCTAGATTGAAAATCGGTAGGGCCGAATCTGGAAACTTGGTGGCACGATTTTGGATATGTGGCTCTGGATAGAAGTGTTATATGGGAAAATGACTGAGTATTTTTGGTGGCTATGTCTAAGCACTTGAGCAACTAGTTCATTTTAATACCTCACCCCCTTTTAATACTATTGGCTTTCCTATGGACTCAAAAGTGATTTCTCACAAATATAAAATCAAGAGTCTTCTTGCTTGAAGCTTGAGCCAATCTTATTCCTTTCTTGCACCAAGGGGCTTCTCCACATAAACCTTTAGCCGATGCATCTTTTGAACTTTTTTGAAATATACTAGGATAAGATCATTAGTCCAATGATGCATATGTTGTGATCAATTATCAAAACCACCTTAGGGAGCAATTGTGCTTTCAATCTCCCCCTTTTTGGTAATTGATAACAACATATAGATCAAAGCTTAGACAAAAGATATAATCAATGATTAGTATCGACGCTTTGAGAAGTATGCGAAAAGCAAGAGCTCCCCCTAAATTTGTGCATTATTCATAATTTGCGTTTGAATGCAAATGCACAATCGATTAGGATCATGGGTCACTCTTTCATGTCACATACATCTTGGTGGTGTGCATACATGATATGAATGAGCAGTAATGCACACTGCATCAAAAGAATGAGCGAATGATCATCATGTATATAGCTCAAAGATAATAATGTAGTAGCATCAACCAAGCAAAGCGTATGATTGGACAAAGGTAACTAGATAAAGTCATTCAATGAGACGAAGTTTTGTAAAACCCAAACGACCAAACGAGAGCAAATAAAGTCAAAATCTCTCTCTCACTCGAAGCCCTAAGATCTATACATTTATCCCCCTTTGGCAACAAGTTACCAACAAGTTCAAAAGTATAGAGCTAATCGTCTATCTCAATCAATTTCTCTCCACTTTCTTAGCCATGTATCTTTTCTTTTCTTCATGTCCTCTGCTACTGGGTGAGTAGCATTATGCAGTGGCAAATGAGGTCTCAGCTTCATGAGAATGGGTGCATCCTCATCTTCCTCTGTAGCAAAGGCACTAGAAGCTGGGCCTTTCTCCTTGGTAGCTGCAGGAATGTCCTTTGTAGTCCTCTTGGAAGCTACATCCTTCTTAGCTTTAGTAGGAGGATTTGGAGCATATTTCTTGGGCATGGCATCAGCCACAAGCTTCTTCTTCTGAGGAGGAGGAGGAGCTTCAGCTGGGATCTCTTCTTCTTCATCAACAGTATCTGGGTCCTCATACATTGAGGTTCGTCTCCCAATAACATGAATCACTCTCTTCCTCGCTCTCTTCACACCATCCTTCTTAGGAGGATTGTCAAGGGAAAGTGTCATCCCTTGCCTTGCAGATTGAGGGGCTCTAAGATCAGTAGGCTTTGCATACTATTTCGTGACAATATTCTTGGCAGGAGCCCTGTCCTTCTATTTTTGAGGAACAAGATTTTCCTTGTGTCAGAAGGTGTCTTCTCAGGACTTGTTCCTGAATCCATCTCAACACTGTCCTCAGTGAAATTGTTTTGGCTATCTTCACATCCTGACAGTCAAAGCATATTAGCAACCAATAGACTAGCAGACAAGCATCCCTGTGAAATAGATATAGAAGAGCAGGAAGATTGATCATCACAAAACACAAAAGGTTTTAATTTTTTTTAAAAGAAGTCCTTAGTTTTAGCTTTCTGTAGAGCAAATTTTGGTAGTACCGAGTCTAAATTTCCGGATTCACCGAGACAGATGAACTTCTTCACAGAGACTTGGCAATCACTTTGGTGGAACCAAAAGTGATCACTCGGTCTCACCGAGTCCATTCTGAGGAAACCTAGACTCAAAATCAGTGGAACCAATTTTTGCGATTCGGTGTCACCAAGATGTGTTCTGCGGATGGCTAAACCTAAAAATCTTTTGTTCGTTGATCTACGAGAACTTCTGGTGGAGAGGATAGTTTGCACATGGTGCATTATGGATAAAAAATTTCTAATGCGCATGAATTAGAGCAATGGAGCACAAGAGAAAAACGAAACCATACCCTAGCTTGGTGACGGTCCGACTACGGTGGCGAATCCCAATGGTGGAGGTGATCGGGGATGCAAAGGCCACGACGAGGGGTCCAGGTGTGGCAGATTAGGGTTTGGGGTCGAGGCGTTTGAAGAGGTATTTTCAAAATGCTCGGTCCGCTAGACTATATACCCGTCACTGTCGGTGTCACCGATATTACAATTTCGGTGTCACCGAGTTCCTCTACTGTCAGTTGACAGGGAAACTCGGTGTAACCGAGATGATGTTATTGGTGGTACCGAGATGGAAAACACTGATCAGCTTTCGGAATTCAGTGAAACCGAGTTTTTGGGGTTGGTTTCACCGAGATTCTCAAAGGGGTTTTGGAATGTAGCCTTTGTCGATACGGAACTCCGAGTGCTCCTTCACACAGAGGGATCGAGAAGTGCTTGTTCAAGTTTTGTGATGAAGCATGAATAGAACTTGAGACGAGAAAGCATAGATAGCTAGATGGGGGTCCTAGGCATTCTTATCCATTCAATTGGCAAAAGATGAATCAAAAAGCCAAATAACAACAACTGGATGTCCTCGAATGAGAAAAATATGCACACCAACATGCTCACACAATAAGATGATGGGCAAAACAAAGTGAACATGCATGAACATCCTAGCATCTATCAATCACTTTGGCAATGATGAAGTCATCTATATATGAGTATATTGGCATAAGAGTCAAGTAATAATACTTCATAGGTCATACTCATCGATTAAGCACAAGTGGGATTACCACTTTTACATAAGCATTAATGTTTTCATATCCTTAGGAGACGCTTATACTCAGGATTTAGAGTAAAGCTCCCCCTTTATATGACAACCTCCCTTAGGAGGGATAAACTAACCTTGGGTTTTGTCGTAGAATACTTCAAGTAGGTGAAGTAGTGGTGGATGCTCAATGTTGATGAAGATCATCTTGAGTTGGGAGCAATCCTTGTTCCTTCTTACTCTTCTCACCTACATGGGTTAGTCCCAAACACAAGGAACATATGCAAGAATATCTATGGACATGAAGTGAATAACATGTGGGATGATGTCCAAAGATACATTAATTACTTTGTCCCTTGCTTACCTTTGAGGGAACGTGTGACTCCTTTAACTACTGCATATGGTTGAGGTTGATTGCATATAGTTCTTGCCAAAATGAATAAGAGTGAATTTCATTTGCGGAGTCACCCCTCAAGAACTTTCTAGTTCTTCCTCTTGGGGACCCACATCAATTTGATGGGAATCCTTGGAGTTGTGGTAGCACTAGATGAGGTAGTACTAGTTGTGTCCTTGGGAATCCACTCAACCTTGGCTTGGGCTCTTCTTCGAATGAGTCAATGTCCTCTTGAAGCTTTCCCTTTCCCTTGTGTTCTTGTGATAGAAGGCCATCTTGTGAGCTTGTTTCCTTGGGAGGAGTAGGATCATACTTCTCTTGAGGAACAAACTTGGGAATGGGATATGGACCTTCTTCCCAAACATCTTCGTCGACGTTGAAGTAGCCAACACCTTGTTTCTTACGATTTCCTCCTTGCTTGTGCACAATTTCCTCAAATTGCTTACTTTCGGCAAGGCTCTTGAAGACACCTCTCTCTATAATACCTTTCAATAAAATCATTTTCTTGGTCAAGTGTAACTGTTGGGGAACGTCGCATGGGAAACAAAAATTTTCCTACGCGCACGAAGACCTATCATGGTGATGTCCATCTACGAGAGGGGATGAGTGATCTACGTACCCTTGTAGACCGTACAGCAGAAGCATTAGAGAACGCGGTTGATGTAGTGGAACGTCCTCACGTCCCTCGATCCGCCCCGCGAACAATCCCGCGATCAGTCCCACGATCTAGTACCGAACGGACGGCACCTCCGCGTTCAGCACACGTACAGCTCGACGATGATCTCGGCCTTCTTGATCCAGCAAGAGAGACGGAGAGGTAGAAGAGTTCTCCGGCAGCGTGACGGCGCTCCGGAGGTTGGTGATGACCTTGTCTCAGCAGGGCTCCGCCCGAGCTCCGCAGAAACGCGATCTAGAGGAAAAACCGTGGAGGTATGTGGTCGGGCTGCCGTGGAAAAGTCGTCTCAAATCAGCCCTAAAACCTCCGTATATATAGGTGGGAGGGAGGGGGCCTTGCCTTGGGGCTCAAGGAGCCCCAAGGGGGTCGGCCAAGTCCAAGGGGGAGGACTCTCCCCCCCAAACCGAGTTGGACTAGGTTTGGTGGGAGGGAGTCCCCCTTCCTTCCCACCTCCTCCTTTTTTTTTCTTTCTCTCTTGATTTTCTTCTCCTTTGCGCATAGGGCACTTGTGGGCTGTCCCACCAGCCCACTAAGGGTTGGTGTGTCTCCCCAAAGGCCTATGGGCTTCCCCGGGGTGGGTTGCCCCCCCCGGTGAACTCCCGGAACCCATTCGTCATTCCCGGTAAATCCAAAAACCTTCCGGTAATCAAATGAGGTCATCCTATATATCAATCTTCATTTCCGGACCATTCCGAAAACCCTCGCGACGTCCGTGATCTCATCCGGGACTCCGAACAACATTCGGTAACCAAGCATATAACTCAAATACGCATAAAACAACGTCGAACCTTAAGTGTGCAGACCCTGCGGGTTCGAGAACTATGTAGACATGACCCGAGAGACTCCTCGGTCAATATCCAATAGCGGGACCTGGATGCCCATATTGGATCCTACATATTCTACGAAGATCTTATCATTTGAACCTCAGTGCCAAGGATTCATATAATCCCGTATGTCATTCCCTTTGTCCTTCGGTATGTTACTTGCCCGAGATTCGATCGTCAGTATCCGCATACCTATTTCAATCTCGTTTACCGGCAAGTCTCTTTACTCGTTCCGTAATACAAGATCCCGCAACTTACACTAAGTCACATTGCTTGCAAGGCTTGTGTGTGATGTTGTATTACCGAGTGGGCCCCGAGATACCTCTCCGTCACACGGAGTGACAAATCCCAATCTCGATCCATACTAACTCAACGAACACCTTCGGAGATACCTATAGAGCATCTTTATAGTCACCCAGTTACGTTGCGACGTTTGATACACACAAAGCATTCCTTCGGTGTCCGTGAGTTATACGATCTCATGGTCATAGGAACAAATACTTGACACACAGAAAACAGTAGCAACAAAATGACACGATCAACATGCTACGTCTATTAGTTTGGGTCTAGTCCATCACATGATTCTCCTAATGATGTGATCCCGTTATCAAGTGACAACACTTGCCTATGGCCAGGAAACCTTGACCATCTTTGATCAACGAGCTAGTCAACTAGAGGCTTACTAGGGACAGTGTTTTGTCTATGTATCCACACAAGTATTGTGTTTCCAATCAATACAATTATAGCATGGATAATAAACGATTATCATGAACTAACAAATATAATAATAACTAATTTATTATTGCCTCTAGGGCATATTTCCAACAGTAAATTGGCTAGGAGAATCATTAGTGGAATCAAGAGATCTACTAGCAACAACATCATTAGATTTAACTTTAGAATTGTTGTTATTAGATGAAGAATCTTTCTTGCTTTTGTTACTAGTGTTCTTAGGTTTAACTTGTGGAACAAAAGTAGACAAGAGTAACCGTTTGGCTAGATAAGAATAACTCTTCTTTCAAAGATCATCATTTATTGCTTTTAGGAACTCATGCTATTGCTCCAAGTTGAGCTTCTCGAAGCGTAGATTCTCATGAGTTCTTGCAAGCTCTTTATGATCTTCTAGAGTAGTTTCATGAGCTAACTTAAGAGTGTTTAATTCTTTAGTTAGTCATTCAATCTCTTTATTATCATCATTTGATTTCCCTTGACTAGCATGAAAATTAGCAAGTTCATTTACAGCATTAACACTAGTCTTATCAAGAAGCAAGTAATCTTCTCCTAACAACTCATCCTCATTGCTATCAAAATCAAGATATTCGGGGTGTGATACCTTGGGGCCTTTAGCCATGAAGCAGTTTCCAAACCCCTCATTTGGTGAGTCAAATAAGTCGTATGAGTTGGAGGAAATGAGTGCAATGCCGGCAACAACTTCATATTGACTATATTCGGAGTTGGAGTGGTAGTGTAATGCCCGAGATGTAACCCTTGGCATATTTGGAAACCTTTCCTTATTTGGACCATGATGTCAATGCTATGGAGTTATAATTTCATGTGGTCATTTCATGTCATCACTTTTGCATCATGCCATTCATTGCATTCATGTCACTTCCTTTGTGTTGTTGTTTTTGTTTGATCCATGTTGGTGCAAGTGTGAGTGGTGATGTGATGAGGGGTGAATCCCAAGCTATGATCAAGCTATGTTTGTTTTTCAAACTAGGTTTCAAAAAAAAAACCTTCTCCGTGATTTATTTGAGCTCATGTTTAACTTGCTCAAAACCTGTTTTAAAAATGTTGTTCATTTTGTAGTTTTACCTTGTGTTTGAGGGGTATTGTTTTGGGGTTTTAAAACTTAAGTGAAGTGGGAGTTTAAATACAAAAACATCATAGATATTCTATTATTGCATTTAATTTAGTTGCTCCAAAATTCTGGTTTTCATTTTATTTAAATAGGGCATAATTCCCTTATGCCCTAGATAATTTTGGTTGGTTTTTCTTCAAACCCCATGGGACTGTGTGAATTTTGTGTGAGGTTGTATTTAAAAATAAACAAAACTCTTTTGTTTTAAACTGGGTGGTGCAACTGGGCTGGCTCCCTCCTTCCCAGGTCCAGTACCTTTCTCCCTCGCGCGCGCAGCCCATCTCCCTCTCCTCTCTTCTCGACGACGCCGTTCCTTTCTTCCCCCCTTCTTTCCGTCATAGGGAGCGACGCCTGTGAGAGAGAGTGCCCGACGCCGTGCCCTCACGGAAGTCGAGGCCCCTTATTTAATCCCTCGGCGTGCGTGCCCTGCTACTGCAACAAAATACCTTCCAATGGCGCCAGAAATAGGTGTGTCGACGGCACCAGGAATCCTTCTGCTACGGCTACACCTTAAGGGACTTCCTAGGCAAATATGCAAAGGATTTCCCCCGTGGCCTTGGAGCCTTGTGTTGGTGTTCCCTCTAAGCGGAAAGGGTGATGCAGCGCAGCGGTGGTAAGTATTTCCCTCAGTTTGAGAACCAAGGTATCGATCCAGTGAAGGAGTATCACAAGTGCCTGCACAAACACAAAAAGCTTGATCCCAACGCTATAAAGGGGTTGTCAATCCCTTATAGATTGTTCACCAAGTGAGAACTGAAAGCAACAAAGTAACAAAGCAAAGTAAAAGCGCAAGTGGAAACGATAGGTGTGAATAGACCCGGGGGCCATAGTGTTTACTAGTGGCTTCTCTCATGCAAGCAAGTAGACGGTGGGTGAACAAATTACTATCGAGCAATTGATAGAACCGCGCAAAGTCGTGACGTCATCTATGGAAATGATTATATCTATAGGCATCACGTCCAAAACAAGTAGACCGATACTTTCTGCATCTACTACTATTACTCCACACGTCGACCGCTATCCAGCATGCATCTAGTGTATTAAGTCCAAAAGAACAGAGTAACGCCTTAAGCAAGATGACATGATGTAGATGGACAATCTCATATCTACGACAGAGCCCACCTTGTTACCCTTGATGGCAACTACACGATGTGTGCCTTGCTGCCCCTACTGTCACTGGGAAAGGTCACCACACAGTAAGAACCCAAAACCAAGCACTTCTCCCATTGCAAGAATCATAGATCTAGTTGGCCAAACAAAACCCAAGAGTCGGAGAGACTTACAAGGACATCAAATCATGCATATAAGAAATCAGCAAAGACTCAAATATATATCATAGATAATCTGATCACAAATCCACAATTCATCGGATCTCGACAAACACACCACCAAAAAGATTACATCGGATAGATCTCCATGAAGATCATGGAGAACTTTGTATTGAAGATCCAAGAGAGAGAAGAAACCATCTAGCTACTAACTACGGACCCGTAGGTCTGAAGTGAACTACTCACGAGTCATTGGAGGGGCGATGATGTTGATGTAGAAGCCCTCCAACTCCAAAGTCCCCTCCGGCAGGGCACCGGGAAGGGTCTCCAGATGAGATCTCGCAGAAACGGAAGCTTGCGGCGGCGGAAAAGTATTTTCGTGGATCCCCTGATTTTTTGCTATATTTTAGGGAATATATAGGCGAAGGATCCAGGTCAGGGGGCGCGAGGGAGGCCACAAGCCTGCCCACCACCGCCCCTGGTGGCGGATGGGGGGCTTGTGGGCTCCCTATAGACCTCCTGGCTGGCCCACAAGCCCCCTGATCTTTTTCCGTTCATGAAAAAATCATTTCGGGGATTTTATTCCGTTTGGACTCTGTTCATCAGATCTGAAAAGAGCCAAAAACACACAAAAAACAGGAACTGGCACTTGGCACTGAATTAATAAGTTTGTCCCAAAAAAGATATAAAAGGTACATAAAACATCCAAAGATGACAAGATAACAACATGAAACCATCAAAAATTATAGATACGTTTGAGACGTATCAAGCACCCCCAAGCTTAACTCTCGCTCGTCCTCGAGTAGGGAAGTGATAAATAATGAAATTTTGATGCTTTCATGCTACCTAGCATAGATGTCCTTTGTAACTCCTCTTATGTGACGTGAATGTTCAGATCCATTAGATTCAAAACAATAGTTTGCTATTGACGTGGAAACAATAATAATTCAAGCAAACTAGCAAGGTAATCATGAACTTTCAAAATAACAAGGCCAAAAGAAAGTTATCCCTACAAAAGCATATAGTATGGCTATGCTCTATCATCATTGCACAACGAATTTAAATCATGCACAACCCTGGTATTGGCCAAGTAATTGTTTCACACCTTTTCTTTCTCAAACCTTTTCAACTCTCACGCAATACATGAGCGTGAGCCATGGTTTTAGCACTATAAGTGGTGTGGAGTGTGGTGGAGGTTGCAAGACAAAATAAGGAGAAGATGATCACATTAACTAGGCATATCAATGAGCTGTGGAGATGCTCATCAATAGATATCAATGTGAATGAGTAGGGATTGCCATACAAATGATGCACTAGAGCTAAGAGTATGTGAAAGCTCTTAAAGAAAACTAGTGGGTGTGCATCCAACTTGCTTGCTCACGAAGACCTAAGGCAATTTCGAGGAAGCATATCATTGGAATATACAAGCCAAGTTATATAATGAAAATTTCCCACTAGCTATATGGTGGTGACAAAACGAGAGACTCCCAATCATGAAGATCATGGTGCTTAATATGCACAAGTGTGGAAAAGTGGTAGCATTGTCCCTTCTCTCTTTTTCTCTCATTTTTTTTATTTTTTTGGTGGGCTCTTTGGCCTCTTATATATATATATATATATATATATATATATATATATATATATATTTGGTGGGCATCTTTGGCCTCTTTTATTTCCTCACATGGGACAATGGTCCATCAATGATGATCATCACACTTTCAACTCAAAACTTAGAGCAACGATGACTCTATATGGAATGCCTTCGGTAGTGTACCGTGACAATGATCTACCATGGCATAGACATTTAATGGAAACATCATGCTAGCTATCTTACGATCATGCAATGGAAATGTAGACGTGATGGCACATGTCATGGTGGTAGTTGCATGGCAATATATCTCGAAATGACTTTGAAAAAGCCATAGTAGGTAGGTATGGTGGCTGTTTTGAGGGAGGCTAATGGTGGGTTTTGTGCACCGGCGAAAGTTGCACGACACTAAGAAGATAGTGATGGTGGAAGGTGAAAGTGCATCTAAACCATGAACTCAACATTAGTCATGAAGAACTCATATACTTGTTGCAAAAGTTTTATTAGTAATCGAAACAAAGCATTCAACGCATACTCCTAGGGGAGAAGAAGAAGGCAAAGGATGACAATCAATAGACTAATCATGCTCAGATTTCATCACATAGCGGTTCACCATACGTGCATGCTACGGGAATCACTAACTTCAATACAAGTATTTCTAGATCCACAACACCTTACTAATATAACTTCAATATTACCATAACCACAACTCAAAACTAATTGAGATGAATCAAACTTCTCTAACTATTCAATGCACATGAAGGTGGAAGTTTTCGTATCCCTTTGGATAGCTACCCCTTTTGAGACTACTTTCAAAGCATAGATCAACTACCAAGCCACACACCGCTGCGCTCTAAAAGATATAAGTGAAGGACACAGAGCAAAAGTATCTAGCTCAAAAGATATAAGTGAAGCATATGTGAGCTGAATTGTCTACCAAAGGATATAAGTGAGGCTCGACAAAATCACGGTGAGTGCATGTCTCTCTCTCTAGGTGTGCAGCAAGGATGATTGTGACACAAAAAAAATAAAAGACTCCTACGATACAAGACGCTCCAAGCAAAAACACATAACATGTGGTGAATAAAAATATAGCCCCAAATAACGTTACCAATGGATTGAAGACGAGAGAAGGGATGCCTTCCCGGGGCATCCCCAAGCTTAGGCTTTTACGGCATCCTTGAATCTCTTGGGGTGCCTTGGGAATCCCGAAGCTTGAGCTCTTGCCACTCTTTATCTCTTTGTCCATAAGAACTTCACCCAAAACTTGAAAACTTCACAACACGAAACTTAAACAGAAACTCGTGATAACATTAGTATGAGAAAGCAAACCACCACTTCCTTAGGTGATGGGGTCATAGTCCTAGGGTAGGGTCATAGGCCTGCCATGCAGGTCCTACCCAAGGACTACCCCACACAAAGGACAGGGTCTTAAGTCTGCCCCGACTGAATTAAGGAGTCCCCATTATCCAGTCGGCAACAGGTCCTGTATCATCTAGTCGGATACTAGCATTCGGAGAATACCAAGCTAACCGACTGGATACACTCGGTACATCGTAACCTCTCTGGAGGGAAACGGTCGTACATTTCCGGGTGCATTTATTAGCATTTAGAGCATACGTTACCTGTAACGTATGCATTCAATCCCCATTACTCCGCCCTCATACCGGAACCGTTGTGGAGGGCAGCGCACTCTATATAAGCCGCCCTCCCCCACTGGTAGAGGGGTTAGCAAATCATTGTATTCCATATTACACTCGGTAACAATCTCCGAGAGCACTGAGACGTAGGGCTGTTACCTCCACCGCAAAGGGGCCTGAACTCATACAACCTCGCCGTAGCTAGGACTCTGCCCATCTCATTCGTACCCTACACATCTACTGTCAGGCTTATACCCACGACAGTTGGCGCCCACCGTGGGGCAGGCGTCTAAGCGACTTCCGGCGAGTTTGCGACTACTTCTTTTCGTCATGTCGTCCGGTGGAGATTCGAGCATGGGTCATCAGATCTTCTTCGACACTCTCTCCTTCACCGTCGATGATTCGACGTGGCTTCGGGAGGCGCCTCTCGACGTCGAGGCGCTTCCCCGTCGCGGGGCCACGCACTTCCGTGCCGGCGCCCGCGGTGTTCCTTCTTCTCCAACAATCGGCTCCGTTGTCGACCTGCACCTCCGTCATGCGCCGCAACAAGCGGTCCCGCCGTCCGCGTCTCCAACGTTGGGTGCAGCATGCCCGAGCGCGTCAGATCGCGTCTTCTCAAGTGGCAGTTCTAGAGTCTGTTGTGGTTGCCCCGCGTTCCCAGCGCTCGGGCTCAGTTCCGACTGAGTTTCCTTCCGAGTATGCGGGTCGCGGGCCTGCAGCATAAGTACACATGGCCAACTCCCATGAAGATCCCCGTCAGGCTGGCCGGAACGAGCGTGAGATCGGCGAAACGTCCGGCGCACGTCGTCCACCTCGCCGTTCTGCTAGTCGGCACACTCGGCGGAGCAACGTGGAGCTGTTCCGCACACCTCTCCTCAACTTGGCTGCAGCTGCCAAAATAGCCGATTCTCTCCAGCCGACTGATTCAGAAGCTGGCAGAGGGATCGAGCAGATCCGAGCCTTGTTGCACACGGCGCAACAGCAGAATTCGGCAGTCTCCCAGTCGCACAACCGGATCTATAACAGCTCCGTCCACGCGAACACGCATCGGTCGGTTCACAGCCCTGGATCCCATCAGCGCCACAGGGGAGGCAGCCGTTCCGTGATCCATGAAGATCGCCGCCGCTCACGCACCCCTCCGCGGGGTGGGCCCTATGGGTCCCGACATCATGATGATCGGCGTTCAGTCGACGACACTTACGACCCAAGACCCGACGCAAGAGGACGTATCGCCTAGCAAAGAGTCGACAGAGGTCGAGCCCACCGCGATGGTTGCGATATCGACCGTCCGAGTGGAAGCAGGGCCATCGTGTCCGGTCCCGAGTGTTTTAGTCGAGCCATCCGCTCGGCTGACATCCCTCCCAACTTCCGATTGGCAGCGGGAATCAGTAAGTTTACAGGAGAGTCCAAGCCGGAAACATGGCTGGATGACTACCGAGTGGTAGTCCAGATCGGAGGAGGGGACGACCATGTCGCTATGAAGCACCTCCCTATGATGCTCGATGGCTCGGCGCGAGCGTGGCTAAACCAGTTGGCCCCCTCGAGCATTTACAGTTCGGCAGATCTGGCCCGAGTATTCATCAGGACCTTCGAAGGGACGTGCAAACGCCCTGCAGGCCTTGTGGAGCTCCAGCAGTGTGTCCAGAAGCCGAACGAGCCCCTGCGCGACTTCATCTAGCGTTGGACAACTCTCTACCACACGGTGGAGAACGTCACCGAGCATCAAGCAGTCTGCGCCTTCAAGATAGGCGTGCGGTACAGAGAGCTGTACCTAAAGTTCGGTGGAACAGGCGAGATCTCCATGAGCAAGATGATGGAGATAGCGGCTCGCTATGCAAACGGCGAGGAAGAGGACCGCATCTGGAGCGGCAAGCACAAGACAGTCGGTGATGTTGACGGAGGCAACACTCGGAAGCAGAAACAGAAAGCTCCGCCCACACCGCAAGCACAAGCTGCAGCCGTGACCAATGCCAAGTTCAAGGGCAAAGGGAAGGCGCAGTTTACCCCCAAGAAGAAGCCGTTCAACAACCCCATCCTGGACCAGCCTTGTCCAGTTCACACGAAGATGGACGAAGAAGGCAACCCCATATATGCGAAGCATACCACTCGACAGTGTCGCCTCCTGATCCAGGGATTCAGCGAAGGGCAACCGAGTGAGAAGGACCATGAACAGGATGAAGAGGATAAGGAGGATCCGTTCCCCCAAGTCCATGCAACCCTGATGATCTTTGCTGACGTCGAGAGCAAGAGCCGACTGAAGCTAGTGAACAGAGAGGTGAACATGGCCACTCCTTCCAACCCCAAGTTCCTCAAATGGTCCCAGACTGCGATCACCTTCGACCAGTCGGATCATCCGGCACATGTACCCACCCCGGGAAGACAGGCCCTGGTCGTCGACCCGGTGGTAGAAGGAGTCCGACTGCGCAAAGTCCTCATGGATGGCGGCAGCGGCTTGAACATCATGTACGCCGACACCCTCAAGGGGATGGGCATCCCGATGTCCAGGCTCAGCGAGAGGAGCATGCAGTTCCATGGAGTCATCCCAGGACGGAAGGCCAAATCACTCGGCCAAATCGCGTTGGACGTCGTTTTCGGCTCCGACAAGAACTTCCGCAAGGAAAAGCTGACGTTCGAAGTGGTTGACTTCTAGAGCGCTTATCATGCAATTCTGGGTCGCCCAGCGTATGCGCACTTCATGGCCCATCCATGTTACGTATACCTGAAGCTGAAGATGCCCGACCCGAAGGGCGTGATCACCATCACACGCAATCGGCAGCGGGCTGAAGAGTGTCTGCAGCAGGGATGAAGAATCGCCGACCAGCAGATGGCCGTCCTCGAGCTGGACGAGTACAAGAAAACAGTCGACCCCGCCGACCTGATGCGCTCGAAGAAACCAGCTTCTGAGTCCGCGTTCCAGTCGGCAGGAGAGACGAAGAAGGTCAGCATCCACTCGACGGACGACTCTGCTGCCCCGACAAACATCTCCACCACCGTCGATCCTAAATAGGAAGCCGAGCTCACCCAATTCCTCCGTGAGAACTGGGACATCTTTGCATGGAAACCCTCTGACGTGCCAGGTGTACCCAAGGAGTTGGCTGAGCACCGACTGCACGTGGATTCCACGGCTCGGCCTGTCCGAGAGCGCCTGCGCCGGTCCGCCGCGCACAAGAGGAAGGCAATCGGGGAAGAGGTGGCCAAGCTGCTGGCAGCCAACTTCATTCGTGAGGTTCACCACTCCGAGTGGCTCGCCAATGTTGTCATGGTGCCCAAGAAGGACAAGTCGCTCCGAATGTGCATCGACTTCAAGCACCTCAATAAGGTCTGCCCGAAAGACCATTTTCCGCTCCCCCGCATAGATCAAATTGTCGATTCGACTACGGGTTGCGAGCATCTGTCGTTTCTCGATGCCTACTCGGGCTATCATCAGATCCGTCTGTATGGTCCCGATGAATTAAAAACAGCCTTCATCACCCATTCGGGTGCTTCTGCTACATCACTATGCCTTTCGGTCTGAAGAATGCAGGAGCTACCTTTATGCGCATGATCCAAAAATGTCTCCTCGACCAGATCGGTCGCAATGTGGAGGCATATATGGATGATATCATAGTCAAGTCACGCAAAGGTTCCGACCTGCTGACTAACTTGGCAGAAACATTCGCCAACCTTCGTAGGTACGATATCAAGCTCAACCGAGCCAAATGTTCATTCGGTGTTCCCAGCGGAAAGTTACTCGGTTTCTTCGTTTTCGAACGAGGAATCGATATCAACCCCGAAAAGATCGGGACCATCGTACGAATGGAGAGGCCGGTCAGAATACACGATGTTCAGCGGCTCACAGGTTGCCTAGCGGCTTTGAGCAGGTTCATCAGTCGACTCGATGAAAAAGCACTTCCTCTATACCGACTCATGAAGAAATCAGATACCTTCGAGTGGACAGACGAAGCCCAAGTCGCATTCGACGACCTCAAAGTCCTACTTTCCACCCAGCCGGTTCTTACTGCTCCGCTCAGTAAAGAGCCCCTTCTTCTATATATCACGACTACAAATCAAGTCGTCAGTACTGTTCTTACAGTCGAGCAAGAAGAAGAAGGCAACGCATACAAAGTTCAGCGGCCAGTGTACTACGTCTCCGAAGTCCTGACTCCTTCCAAGCAGAGGTACCCCCATTATCAAAAACTTATCTATGGGATCTATATGACTGCGAAGAAGGTGGCTCATTATTTCCAAGACCACTCGGTATCTGTCGTTTCTGATGCTCCGTTGTCGGAAATTCTCCACAATCGAGACGCATCAGGCCGAGTGGCGAAGTGGGAAATGGAGATGCTGTACTGTGACATAAAGTTCGAGGACAAGAAAGCTATTAAGTCTCAAGCCCTGGCTGACTTTATAGCAGAATGGGTAGAACAACAGCAACCGACCCACATCTACTCGGCTCATTGGACAATGTTCTTCGATGGGTCTAAGATGTTGAATGGCTCCGGCGCTGGTGTTGTGATCATATCACCTAAGGGCGACAAGCTCAAATACATGTTGCAGATACACTTTGATTCCTCCAACAACGAGGCAGAGTATGAGGTTCTCCTCTACGGATTGCGCATGGCCATCTCACTCGGCATCCGTCGCTTGATGGTCTACGGCAATTCGGATTTGGTGGTCAATCAAGTGATGAAAGAGTGGGACGTCAGGAACCCCACCATGACCACATACTGCAATGTAGTGAGGAAGCTCGAGAAGAAGTTTGAAGGTCTGGAGCTCCACCATGTTCCAAGACTGAAGAACCAAGCAGCTGACGAGTTAGCAAAACTCGGATCCACTCGGAGACCAGTCCCGAGTGACGTCTGCCTCGAGCACCTCCACCTCCCCTCAGTCAAAGAAGATCCTTTCACAGAGGAATCGGTACAACCCAAGAGCGCAACAGATACGACTGAAGTCGATGTACCTGCGGTGGTTGATCTGGTCATGGAGATTCTGGCTGTCATTCCCAATTGGACTGTGTCGATCATGGCATATATCTTGAGGCAAGAACTTCCAGAAGACGAAGTCCAAGCCAGGCAGACAGTCCGCAGATCGAAGTCATTCACTGTCATTGAAGGCCAGTTGTACAAGGAAAGTATCTCGGGTGTTCTTCAACGATGCATCTCCCCAGAGGAGGGGCAGCTGATTCTGGAGGATATTCACTCGGGAACCTGCGGTCATCACGCTTCTTCGAGAGCAATCGTAGCCAAGGCGTTCAGGGCTGGCTTCTTTTGGCTACAGGCTAATGAGATGGCTAGGGATATGGTTGATCGATGTGAGGGCTGCCAGTTCTACTCCAACAAGTCCCACAAGCCAACGTCTGCGTTGAAGACGATCCCTCTTGTGTGGCCGTTTGCAGTGTGGGGATTAGATACAGTCGGCCCATTCAAGACAGGCCAAGGTGGATACACACATCTGTTGGTGGCAGTCGACAAGTTCACGAAGTGGATCGAAGCGAAGCCCATCAGGAAGCTCGACGCTTCGACAGCCGTCAAGTTTGTCAGGGACATCATCTTCAGATTCGGTGTACCTCACAGCATAATTACGGACAACGGGACAAACTTCGACTCGGACAGATTCAAAGGCTTCTGTTCAAGACAAGGCAACCGAGTGGATTTTGCTTCCGTAGCACATCCCCAGTCCAATGGACAAGCAGAGCAGGAAAACGGACTTATTTTGCAAGGTTTGAAGCTCCGACTCCTACGAGAGATAGGACATGCCGCTGGCGCTTGGGTTACCGAGTTACCTTCAGTGCTTTGGGGCCTCCGCACCACTCCGAACAGATCAACGGGGCGATCACCGTTTTTCCTTGTTTATGGAGCAGAAGCGGTCCTTCCGAGTGACCTGCTTCATAATGCCCCACGAGTCGAACTCTTCTCCGAAGCTGAAGCAGAACAAGCAAGGCAAGATGGAGTAGATGTTCTAGAGGAGGAACGCGAGATGGCTCTAACTCGCTCAACAATTTACCAGCAAGATCTGCGACGCTTTCATGCGTGTCACGTCAGGAGTCGCACATTCCAAGCAGGCGACTTAGTGCTCCGAGTGGATCAGCAAAGACCCCACAAGTTGGCTCCGGCCTGGGAAGGGCCTTTCATCATCTCCAAGGTGCTGAACAACGGAGCATACAGACTCTACAACATTCAGAGGGAGACAGACGAGCCGCGCGCATGGAACGGAGACCTCCTCAAACGCTTCTATACGTGATCGTCGACTGAAGCAGTGTAACGAACAAGCATTGATGAAATAATATACAACAGATTCAGTTTTTTTGCAGATTCAGAGTTTTTCCACGGTCGCAGACTCCGGTCACACACACAAAAAAAAACTTAGCTGCGACCCTGAATCGCCTAAGTATTAACTTTCTCCGAGTGTGCACTAAACGTCGCACTCGGGGACTTAGCTGCGACCCTGAATCGCCTAAGTATTAACTTTCTCCGAGTGTGCACTAAACGTCGCACTCGGGGACTTAGCTGCGATCCTGCATCGCCTAAGTATTAACTTCCTCCGAGTGTGCACTACACGTCACACTCGGGGGCTTAGCTGCGATCCTGCATCGCCTAAGTATTAACTTCCTCCGAGTGTGCACTACACATCACACTCGGGGGCTTAGCTGCGATCCAGCATCGCCTAAGTACTAAACTTCTCCGCGTGTGCACTACACGTCACACTCGGGGGCTTAGCTGTGATTCAGCATCGCCTAAGTACTAACTTTCTCCGAGTGTGCACTAAACGTCGCACTCGGGGACTTAGCTGCGACCCTGAATCGCCTAAGTATTAACTTTCTCCGAGTGTGCACTAAACGTCGCACTCGGAGACTTAGCTACGATCCTGCATCGCCTAAGTACTAAACTTCTCCGCGTGTGCACTACACGTCACACTCGGGGGCTTAGCTGCGATTCAGCATCGCCTAAGTACTAAACTTCTCCGAGTGTGCACTACACGTCACAATCGGGGGCTTAGCTGCGATCCAGCATCGCCTAAGTACTAAACTTCTCCGCATGTGCACTACACGTCACACTCGGGGGCTTAGCTGCGATTCAGCATCGCCTAAGTACAAACTTTCTCCGAGTGTGCACTAAACGTCGCACTCGGGGACTTAGCTGCGACCCTGAATCGCCTAAGTATTAACTTTCTCCGAGTGTGCACTAAACGTCGCACTCGGAGACTTAGCTGCGATCCTGCATCGCCTAAGTACTAAACTTCTCCGCGTGTGCACTACACGTCACACTCGGGGGCTTAGCTGCGATTTAGCATCGCCTAAGTACTAAACTTCTCCGAGTGTGCACTACACGTCACACTCGGGGGCTTAGCTACGATTCAGCATCGCCTAAGTATTAACCTTCTCCGAGTGTGCACTTCACGTCACACTCGGGGGCTTAGCTGTGATCCAGCATCGCCTAAGTATTAACCTTCTCCGAGTGTGCACTTCACGTCAGACTCGGGGGCTTAGCTGCGATCCAGCATCGACTGTTTGCCTTTGTCTTCACCAAGAAACGCCAAACAAAAACTCGAATCAACATTGCAACAGAAGAGCCAAAATCGGATTCCAAAATCCTCGCAAAGATAGCTAACTCGGTGCGGATCAAGTTTACCCGCACCGATTTAAAAGTGTGACGGCCAACAGAAGTGGCCAAAGTACCTTACAGATAAACACTCGGCATACCGAGGATAAAGTTTCTTACGCATCAGCTGGGCCGGCACCAGGACTGGAGGGCTCCACGAAAGTGTCCAAGTCGATTCTGTCGGCGATGCGGGTAGCACTCTCAAGGAACGTCTCCATGATGTCTTCGAATCGAAGCTTCTTCGTGTTGGCGACCTTCAGCGTCTTCAGTTTTTCCTCACGCACCTCCTTGCAATGGACTCGGACCAGGGACAGACCAACATCTGCACCGCAACGAGCTGCAGATTTCTTCCACGACTGCACTCTGTTGGGAATCTCCGCCAGTCGGGTCATCAGGTTCTCCATCTCCTGCCGCGACTCATCTTCTGGCCAAAGCTCCTTGTCGATTCGGCCGACGACTTCTCTCAGTCGACCGACGAAAGGACCAACTTTGCCCATGCAGATGTGCGCACGGAGCAGATCCCGATTGGCGTCGTCGTCGAGTGGAACGTTCTCAAGAATCGAACGCTCCATGTCAGCCGCTTCAGCTTCGGCGTCAAAGCAAAAATCTGCGACAATAGGACAAACAGACAATAAGCGCCGAGTGCTACGCGCATAGCACAACCACTCGGAAAAATAAGGACTTACCAGCCAGACGCGTCATCATCTGCTGAGCCCAGTCGCTCACATATTTCTCTTGTGCTCTGCATCGTTTGTTCAGCACGTCCATCTGACTCATCAGCGCAGTCCTCTGCTTCCCCATCCTTTCCACTTCCTCAGTCAACACCTTGTTCACTTCACGCGCCTGCTCCAATGACTTCTCCCGTTCCGCCAGAGCTTCCTTCATGCCGACCATTGCAAGCATGGCCGCATCAAGTTCACCAGCGAACTGATTCCTCTCCGCCTTGAGAGCCTCATAGGCCGTCCCCATTTCACAAGTTTTCTGCCAACAAGAAACAAGGGACAATCAGAAAGTTCAACAGTTAACAGTCTAAGTTCTTCAGACCCCTGCCGACGCAAGCAGTCGACAGCGGTCTCGGGGACTACACCCAGTGGGTTCACTAAGAGTGACCCCACTGGCATGCACCTCAAGCAGGCCTGCCCTATTGAAATGCATGTTATCACCTACGCCTCCGAGGCCAATACTACCCGACCTGAGTACAACTTACTCTCGGGGACTCTTACTGTAAGTGCACTCCGACTGCAAAAATTACTCGCACTCGGTAATCATATTTACAGACACAACCAAACTCAAGGCAAAGTGTATAAAGACAACTGTCGGTGCAAGCACTCGACAGAAGTCTCGGGGACTACACCCACTGGGTTCACTCAGAGTGAACCCATTGCAAACAACAGCTGATATTCAATAACACCCAGTGGGTTACAGGGGAAAATAAAATACTGACTAGACCACTTACTCAGATATCATCACGCAGCTCCAAGCTCCGCTGGTACAAGGCCGCAATGGAGTCATAAGCCCTCTTGGCTTCTCCAGTCATCAGCTCCGCCTGCACCATAGCCCCCTTGGCCGCTCCCACCTGCTCCTCCAGAAGACGCTGGATGCTGAATTCAGCATGCGACGAACCTGGAATCGTCGGAGGTTCCTGAGGCATCCCAAGGCCCGCCCCAGTCGGCTCCTCCTCCACCAACACTGGTTCAGTCGGTGGCGGTGCCTCTGTCGGCAGCACGTCGGCGGCGAGAGCGGCAGCGGGAGGAGCAGCCTCAAGAACAGGCTCCACAGCTGGGTCGGCTCTCCCCTGGTCGCCCTCATCCAGGCAGATCGCCCGTGACAGGCCAAATGACACGAGGTCTCAGAAAAAGAAAGAAGCGATGGTATAAAACACTCGACGTTCCTACAACGCACCTGGCTGAGACGAGACGACGTTGTCCGTGTCCATGGGGTCGTCTTCCTGACGCGCCGGGGAGGTAGCAGAAGTAGCGACCCTGTCGAGTGAGATCCATTCGGCCAGTAAGCAGAAGCTCACTCGGATATCAGAAAAAACTAAAAGCTGAGTACACTTACGTGGAGGTGACGGGGACAGCGACCCTCATTCGCGGCAGAGCCTTCCGAGGTTTAGGCCCACTCGGCTTGGGCGCCTTAGAAGGTTGGCCCGCAGGCTCAGCGGTGGCATCCCTGGTCCTCTTAGCGCTTCGGACACTCGGGATCACTGGAGCAGTCGGCGGAGCACTCGAAGACGCGGGAGGAGCTGAGGTGACAGCGAGCTCGTGTCGGCGCTTAGTCCGATGCTCCGGTTGCGGGGGTGGCGAGTCCTGCTCCTCGTCTTCTTCCTCTTCCTCGCTAGACTCTTCCTCCGACTCCCCACTATCGGAGACATATTCAGCGCTCTCCACGCTGCCCTCCTGGCTGCCCTCCTCCTCCTCGGCCGAGTTCCCGTTCGAGACGGGAGAAAACCAGTTGGTCCACTCCTGCATAAAATTTAGTCGGCGACATCAAACATCACACAGAGATTCAAGCAAACGACAAGATTAAGACAATTTGGAGCACTCGACAAGAGTCTCTCACCTGATTCGGCGGAGGATTATCCGCGTAGAAGGGTTTCACTCGCAGCGATCCTTTGGGATTCTCGCAGGGGCCCGTGATCTGGAGCACCCACGAGGTCACCCTCTCCTCAGTCACGCCCACAACATTGGTCCGAGTGGAATCCTCGGGCCCCGTATAATGCCAAATGGCATGGTCGCGAGCCTGCAGAGGCTGGATCCACCGACCAAGGAAGACTTCCAACAGGTCTATTCCGGTGACCCCCTTCCTGACGACGTCCACGAGTGCCTCAACCAAGGGCTGGACGTCGTTCTTCTCCGCCTTCGAGAGCGCGAGTTGCTTAGGCGGGGCGGGCCGGTCTAGACTAAAAGGAGGCAGACCAGTCGACGCATTCGGACAGGCCATATCCTGGCAGTAGAACCACGTTGACTGCCAGTTCCTAACCGACTCACTTAACTGGAGAGCAGGATAGCTACTCCGACTCTTCTTCTGGAATCCTAAACCCCCACAGAGCTGGAGGAGGTGCGTCTTATCATCCGACTGGCTAAGTCGTTTGATGGTTTGGGATTGGACGGAGAAGATGTGTTTGAACAAACCCCAATGGGGAGGGCAGCCGATGAAACACTCACATAAGACTATGAAGGCAGAAAGGTGCGCGATGGCATTCGAAGGGAAATGATGAAGTTGGGCACCGAAGTGATTCATGATGCCCTTGAAGAAAGGATGTGGGGGCAAAGAAAAACCTCGGTGGACATGGCTGAGGAGCAGGACGCGCTCCCCCTCCCGAGGCGCTGGCTCGACCTCGTCCTCCGCCGGCAGTCTCCAGGACTTGTGCACGAGCATTCCGTTCTCCACCAGCTGCAGCAGATCTCCCTCCGTCACCGTGGAGGGGAGGAAGTCTCCTTGGATCCACCCCGCCGGCAGCGGCCGCTGCCGCCGCTGAGCAGGCGCCGCCGCCTTGCCCTTCTTCTTCCTCGCCTCTATCTTGCTGGTCTGACCCTTGGTCATGGAGGCGACGACGAACCCTCGAGAGGAAGGAGAAGGAAGGAGTGTAGGAGTGCTGGAGGTGGCGAGGAAGACGGAGCAGGCGAGAGCGAAAGATTCGGCGAGCGTAACGAAGAAGCCTCGCCGCCCAGATTTAAATAGGGTTCCGACTGGGTCACTGGCAGGTGGCCCCGAAACCTTATCCGCCCGACCGGCCGCGGCGATATCAGTGGAGGAGTTGAAGGCGCGAGAATCGAGGCGTTAGGCGCTACTCGAGTGCGCTGACGTCGTCCCCGCTGAGCGCGCGGAACCCGAAATTTGAGATCCCGGAAAATCCGCCGCTGTCAGTTGACCGGTCGCGTCAAAAGATGCCGCAGAAACACTCGGCTCCCGACAGTCTGTTTCGCAGGCACTTCCACTCGGATCGTCAGTCATAAAAGGTAAAATGGATAGAGGCAAGCAACGCCCAAGCCGAATCTAATCCGGTCGGATCCGAACTTCAAGCACCACTTCGTCGTTTCAACCCCAATCCATTCGGGAACTAATGATGGGGTCATAGTCCTAGGGTAGGGTCATAGGCCTGCCATGCAGGTCCTACCCAAGGACTACCCCAGACAAAGGACAGGGTCTTAAGTCTGCCCCGACTGAATTAAGGAGTCCCCATTATCCAGTCGGCAACAGGTCCTGTATCATCCAGTCGGATACTAGCATTCGGAGAATACCAGGCTAACCGACTGGATACACTCGGTACATCGTAACCTCTCTGGAGGGAAACGGTCGTACGTTTCCGGGTGCATTTATTAGCATTTAGAGCATACGTTACCTGTAATGTATGCATTCAATCCCCATTATTCCGCCCTCATACCGGAACCGTTGTGGAGGGCAGCGCACTCTATATAAGCCGCCCTCCCCCACTGGTAGAGGGGTTAGAAAATCATTGTATTCCATATTACACTCGGTAACAATCTCCGAGAGCACTGAGACGTAGGGTTGTTACCTCCACCGCAGAGGGGCCTGAACTCATACAACCTCGCCGTAGCTAGGACTCTCCCATCTCATTCGTACCCTACACATCTACTGTCAGGCTTATACCCACGACATTAGGTACTGTAGCAAACTTAAATTCTCCTTATGCTGATGTTGGGTTACTGTTTTTTCAATCTTCCATGGCTAATACCCCCTGATACTATCCATAGTTTCATCAAAATAAGCAACAAACACAACAAAAACAGAATCTGTTAACAGCAGACCAGTCTGTAGCAATCTGTATATTTCGTATACTTCTGGTACTTCAAAAATTCTGAAAAATTACGAAAGTCTTAAGAATTTCCGTAGAAATCAGCAGCAAAAAAATATCAACTCAAAATCTCTTACAGAAAAAAAATGAAAATTCTTTTCGTGAGCAGAAAGTTTCTGTCTTTTCCAGCATGACCAAACGATCATCCCCAAGACTAATCATAACGGTTTTGCTTGGCACAAACGCAAAAATAAACACAAAAAACACAATCATAACAGAACTATGGAAGTGTGGAAAACACAAAACAGAAAGAAAAATGATAGATTCGTTGGGTTTCCTCCCAACAAGCACTTTTGTTTAACGCCCTTAGCTAGGCGAAAGGTGATGGAATCACGTACAGTCATCTTTGGTGCTCATACCATAAGTAGTGTGATCATTTATCATCTTAAGATCTTCATCTTTATTGGATGACTCACCACTAGTTTTAGGAACAAAAACAGACTTGACGGTCTTTTTGAGAGTGAGATTTGGAGTATTTTGCACAGCGGCAAAAGTGGAACCCAAGTTGGTTATGACATCTTCTAGTTTGCCAATTCTAGAAGAATCATTAACTATAAGTTCCTTCTCCCTTAAAATTTTCACAACATTTTCCCACTTTGGATCCGTACTGAGTAATTTGATTGTGGATCTTTCTGTCCAAACCCTCAATAAGTTCAACTGTGACAATTTTGTTTTCAATAGCGTCAAGCCTTTGCATCACGTGTTCCAAGGTCAAGGTAGTTCCATTAACCATGAGCGGGGGTGAGCCTACCAAATTCATGATAGCTCCATAGGAGTCAACAGTATGGCTCCTCAAAAAATTCCCACCTACAATGGTATCAAGGATGTACCTATTCCAAGGAGAAATCCCAACATAGAAACTGCGAAGGAGGACGGTAGTGGATTGCTTTTGAGTAGATCTACTTTGAGCATTGCAAATCCTGTACTAAGCGTCCTTTAAATTTTCTTCCTCATTCTGCCTGAAATTGAGAACTTCATTCTCAGGAGTATTGTTTGGAGTGGTGGGTCTAGCCATTGATGGACTATCTCACACACAAATGAGCAGGAAGAGAGAGAGAGAAACGGGCAAAAGAAAACGACAAAGGAGAAAGGCAAATGAAAACGGCAAATGTGAAGTGGGGGAGAGGAAAACGAGAGGCAACTGGCAAAAAAGTAAATGCAGGAGATGAGTTTGTGAGACCTACTTGGATAGATCTCTCCTTCCCTCGCAACGGCGCCAGAAATACTTCTGCTACTACAACAAAAGACCTTCCAATGGCGCCAAAAAATAGGTGTGTCGACGGCACCAGGAATCCTTCTGCTACGGCCACGCCTTGAGGGACTTCCTAGGAAAATATGCAAAGTTTTTCCCCCGTGGCCTTGGAGCCTTGCGTTGGTGTTCCCTCGAAGCGGAAAGGGTGATGTAGCGCAGCGGTGGTAAGTATTTCCCTCAGCTTGATAACCAAGGTATCGATCCAGTGAAGGAGTATCACGAGTGCCTGCACAAACACAAAAAGCTTGCTCCCAACGCTATAAAGGGGTTGTCAATCCCTTATAGATTGTTCGCCAAGTGAGAACTGAAGCAACAAAGTAACAAAGCAAAGTAAAAGCGAAAGTGGAAACGATAGGTGTGAATAGGCCCGGGGGCCGTAGTGTTTACTAGTGGCTTCTCTCATGAAAGAAAGTAGACGGTGGGTGAACAAATTACTGTCGAGCAATTGATAGAACCGCGCAAAGTCGTGACGTCATCTATGGCAATGATTATATCTATAGGCATCACGTCCAAAACAAGTAGACCAATACTTTCTGCATCTACTACTATTACTCCACACGTCGACCGCTATCCAGCATGCATCTAGTGTATTAAGTCCGAAAGAACAAAGTAACGCCTTAAGCAAGATGACATGATGTAGATGGACAATCTCATATCTACGACAGAGCCCACCTTGTTACCCTTGATGGCAACTACACGATGTGTGCCTTTCTGCCCCTACTGTCACTGGGAAAGGTCACCACACGGGAAGAACCCAAAACCAAGCACTTCTCCCATTGCAAGAATCATAGATCTAGTTGGCCAAACAAAACCGAAGACTAGGAGAGACTTACAAGGATATCAAATCATGCATATAAGAAATCAGCAAAGACTCAAATATATATCATAGATAATCTGATCACAAATCCACTATTCATCGGATCTCGACAAACACACCGCCAAAGAGGATTACATCGGATAGATCTCCATGAAGATCATGGAGAACTTTGTATTGAAGATCCAAGAGAGAGAAGAAGCCATCTAGCTACTAACTACGGACCCGTAGGTCTAAAGTGAACTACTCACGAGTCATTGGAGGGGCGATGATGTTGATGTAGAAGCCCTCCAACTCCAAAGTCCCCTTCGGCAGGGCACCGGGAAGGGTCTCCAGATGAGATCTCGCGGAAACGGAAGCTTGCGGCGGCAGAAAAGTATTTTCGTGGATCCCTTGATTTTTTGCTGTATTTTAGGGAATATATAGGCAAAGGATCTAGGTCAGGGGCGCGCCAGGGAGGCCACAAGCCTGCCCACCGCCGCCCCTGGTGGCGGATGGGGGGCTTGTGGGCTCCCTGTAGCCCTCCTGGCTTGGCCCACAAGCCCCCTGATCTTCTTACGTTCGGGAAAAAAATCATTTCGGGGATTTTATTCCGTTTGGACACCGTTCCAAAATCAGATCTGAAAAGAGCCAAAAACACACAAAAAAAAGGAACTAACACTTGGCACTGAATTAATAAGTTAGTCCCCAAAAAGATATAAAAGGTACATAAAACATCCAAAGATGACAAGATAACAACATGAAACCATCAAAAATTATAGATACGTTTGAGACGTATCATGCCCTCCTCCTAGGGTTCCTCCTCGCCGCCGCCACATCTTCCTTCTCCCCCTTTGTAGTCAGATCCGATGAGAGCCAGGTAGGTTCAGTAGTGCAGGAGGGGTTTAGGTTCAGGGATCAGCAGCAGCAGGTCGTCGCTGGCTTTCCTCCTCATCGCCGGCCGATCCCCGTGGAGTCCAAGATGGATGCAGGAGGCATCCCCGTTCCGTTCCCGTCGCTAGCAGGGCAGTTCCCCCTCTTAGGCGTCCTCTCCGCAACGCTACCGCCGTAGGAGAGCTTCGGGTGCCGCGAGCGACCACCTTCCCTTCCTCCTCGTCGTCCTCCTCGTCGAGACTTCCTCCTCTCCTCGACGCGCAAGGTGAGCATCTCCCTTTCCCTTCCTTTCCCTCTCCTACCCGTAGGTCCCTGGCCGCCGTTTCTGTCGCCGTCGCCGCTGTGATGAGGTGCTGAGGTGCGCCGCCGTAGCGGGCCTCCTCCTGCTGCCGTTGGCATAGGAATGGGTTCCCCCAACCTCCCGTGTCCCGCACCGTAGCCTGCCGGCTCGAATAGAACGCAGGTGTGCCGCCGATGACCTTCCCCTGTTCCGGTGCCGTTGATCTGCAGTAGGAGCAGAGGGGAATACTCAAAAGAGTAGAGCCCCCTCTTTGTTAAGTTCCGCGTCGTAGTGTAGTAGTAGAGGGGTGGATTTGCCACGAGATGATCGTGGGTTCGAATCCCCGAAGGCCTCTTTTATTTTTCCTGTTTTTCGCGTAGTAGTAGCTCGACAGGGAAGCTTAGCCTGCATAACTCCCCCTCTATGTCGAGCGCAAGGCTGTAGCCAAGTGGCGATTGTGTATGTGTGTGGTGCAGGGGGACCTGGGTTCGAATCCAGGGTAACCCCCCTTTTATATTTTTGCCTTTTGTTCATTTTTTTCCTGTTGCATTACTTGGGCAGCAAGTATGCTTTGGTTTTTTAGCAAAACCAGTTGACACTTGGCTGAAACTGATAGCTTTGTGAAAATATGTGATTTTCACAAAGTCTGAGAATCTGCTGTTATTTTCTTTCCTTGTTTTGGTTGCACAAGCTCATGTGTTGGGAATCAGCCCATGCAACAAACTAAGGTTTGTGAGCTTTTGTGTTTGTCTAGCTCCGTGTTAAATTTCATGCTCATTCACTTCCTGTAGATATCATTTTGGAGGCTGCCAAAATACTTCAGAGCATAAGCAGCTGGTGAAAGTCTTAGATTTTCACTAAGTCCCAGAATCTGTAATGTTTTGTCCATTTTGGTGCCTGTAGAACTGCTCATGTGTGACTCCTATGTATATACTTCTTGCACAGGCTTGTAGATCTTTTGAATGGCTTTTGCCTCATATCTTATTTGGCGCATTTGGGTGGCTGTAGGTACTTTGAATGTTGTAGACAAACTGCTATGATGCTGTTAAAAACAGATTGCATGTGTTAGTTGATTTGAAGCTTGTGTGGGCATTGTTGATGGTGTGGTGTGTTTCCATGCACCTCCCCACTTGTATTTGATTGTTTGATCATGTGGCAACCTGGTAATACCAGGAGAGTGCCATTGGAGTGTGCTTGTGGTGGATTTGAACCGTAGGACTCTATAACTTGTTTTGTAGTTTCCGGTTGATCCGTAGCTCCGTTCTCTACGTTCTTTATATGTTTTTTGCTTCGTTTTCTCATGATGCACATGTTCATGCCATCCTCATGCATGTCAAGGTAACTTAGTGTGAAGTTCTGCCTAGAAGTTTATCGACTCATCTCATGCATCATATTGTTTGTTGCATCATGTTGTGTTGGTGTTCATTGGCTGTTATTTTATCTTGGGTAGCATCGGGATCTGAGAGCGAGTACGTGGATTCTGGAGAGTACATGCAGGAAGATCACAAGCAGTTCCAAGTTGAAGACATCACAAGCAAGATGACCGTCACCTTGATACCGTCTCTAGCTTTGTTATGCTTAGAATCACGTTTCCTTCGATATATGCTCGTTGCCTACCACTTGATATATTGCCTCCTGTCATTGCCATGAAACCCAAACACCTTGCCCTCCTAGCTAAAGTTGTTTGGCTAAGTAGGCTTGCTCAACCTCTAATGAATAGCTTTGCTAGTTGCAGGTGCCAGCTGTCTCATGTGATAACATGAGTATTTTGATATCATTATGTTAAACTGCTATTTTATTAATGCACCTATATACTTGGTAAATGACGGAAGGCCTAGCCTTTTGCCGGGTGACTTGTTCCATTATTTCCGCCTTAGTTTCGGTTACCGGTGTTTGATTCCATAACTGATCGCTCCTAACACGTTCGGGGTTGTTATGGGGACCCCCTTGATAAATTGTGTAGTGTTAAGGCTTGTCCGGCAGGACCCAACATTGGTTTTAATTTGCTAATCACCTAATAATAATTTGCATAGGGAATAGCTACCCCGAGGCTTTAATCAACAACCCGGGCCAGTGCTCCTCATGAGTGTTGGTCCAACCCAGAGCAGCTTATTACGCTCCTCGGGGCAACTTGGTGTTTTGGCGTGGTGACCATCACTCATCCGTCGTGTCGTGGGACTGAGATACGCGGATCTTATCAGGGTCGTCGACATGAGGGAGGTCCTGCTAGATTTGTCTTACCTTTCGATATATCTTGCGTATATGAATCCCCATGGAACTTTGGGTCTCCTCAAAGTTGAGGTTTTCCTCTAAGGAATCCGACGAGATCATGAGATTCGTGCTAGAGGATTACTTTGCGGCCCATGACAGTTTGTGATTGACTAGTTGGAGCACCCCTGCAGGGTATAATCTTTCAGAAAGTCGTGCCCGCGGTTATGTGGCAAACATGGATAATTTGTTAACATCTGGTTCTAGACAACTTAAAGTAACTCTAATAAAATTGCCAACTGTGTGCGTAACCGTGAGTGTCTCCTTCGAAGACCTCTCTTCGATCGGGAACACGGTGGGGTTATGTTTGACGTAAGTAGGTGTTTAGGATCACTTAGTGATCATCTAGTCTTCGACCGCTCGCGTAGACCACCATATCAAATACTCTGATCATCGTAAGTTAGCCAACATACATGCTTAGGTTGCTGCAAACCTATACACTAAACCTTCCTCACCTAATAACTTGACTAGATTCGTTACCAAGGTCACCCGATTGCTGAGTCCCCATGGCTCATAGTTTACAACAACACCCCAACAGGTACAGGTATGCCCGACGCAGGAGATCCTGATGGCACCCAGCTGACGTGGCAGTACGATGAGGAGTCTGACCGACTATACGTGAACTATCCGGAGGACTGAGGCCGTGGTCGTGATCGTGGGCCAGCATGCGGGATGTCATAGTCTTTTACTTGTTTCATGTTGTCCGTAACGGGACTAAATTTGCTCTGAATAATTGTGTGGCTGTAAACCTTATGTTATACTATGTCAGATGGCAAGTGTATGCCCTACTTGTCATTCTTCAGATATGTAATGTTATGATTATCTCGCTTGCGAAATGTTTAGATGCGCCTCTTTCCCTTTTGGGGCATCGCCCCCAAAATAGGAAAGGGCCGCATCTTAGTCGTTACAAGTTGGTAATCAGAGCCTTACGACCATAGGAGCCTTTGTGTGATCGAACTTGGCTGAGTCGAGTCTAGTAAAATGTTTTGAGTCTTAAGTTATATCGGAGAGTAGGTTTCTGTTTTCTCCTCTTCTATGCTCTGGTGAGGTTCTCGACTTAGGAAATCTTAATTCTATTCCTCTTCTTGCTCAAAAAAAATTTAGGATCACGCGGGTATTTTGAAATCTATATGATATCGATGTGACGGAGTTCTGTCTTGGTGCCTCATGTCTGACTTGATTTCTTCCGGGGAGTTGAGCTCCAGGGGATTCTTGTGCACATCGCCATCATTCAAATTTCTTAGTATCTCAGGTCGGAGGATGTTCGTAATTGCTTCAATACTAGTTGTGACGTGAGGAGTCCGGCTTCCCCAGTACTAGTGCATAGAGTTCCGGATGTATCGCCACACTTTGTATCATTGTGATCACGAGGGTTTGTAGTAGATGAAGGTCCGAGATTCTGGTTATATGTTGACGGATGTGATACACTGGACGGGTTACTATAGGAGTTGTGTGAAATGTTACTCCTTGTATCCATGTACCAGATTGCATGACCAGATATTTTGGGAATTCATAGGTGGGATATCAAGTAGTGACTTATAGGACAATCTTCGTGCAGATGCATGATGTGCGGTTGGGATTCGACATTCAGTGGGTACGTTTGTTCACGGCCGTCTTACAACGGTTCTCGTTGTGTCTTAAAGAGTCCTTGTAGCTTGCTACGACTCGGGGATGCTTCGTAAGTCGTGTGCACTGCCTTGCACATGATGGCTACTATAAATTCGAGCCTCTGCGATCATATCCACGAAGATATCGGATGGAATCTCGATCATACGTTTGTTCCGAGCAGTTCTAGCTCATACTTGGTTTGCAAGTGGTCTTTAATCAGAATTTTGTCGACAGTCACTTTGAGAAAGCATTCTTACTATTTTGTTCGAGTGCAATTGCTAATATTCTTGTTCAGATATTCCTGCCTTTTGATTCAACTTTACCTTCAACATTATTCTCTGGGCTAATGTGTTGTCCGTCTTCAGGATAGCTCCACCAACTCGTCAGAATCCGGGTCGTGAGGGTGCTGAGATGCCACCACCACCCCCTCCACCTCCTCCTCCACCGCCGCCTCCTCCTGCAGAGGCTTGGCAAGCGGTGATGGCCGCAACAAATGCTAACACCCAGATGTTAATCCAACTGTTGCAAGAGAGGAGAAATCAGCAGCAGGGCAATTTCAACCATGGTGGTAATCAGTTTGCATCTCTGAGTCAATTCCTGGCAAACCAGCCGAAGACCTTCACGTCGTGTGATCAGTCGTTTGACGCTGAGGACTGGATTCAGGACATGAACAAACACTTTGAGTGCAGCAATGTCCGTCCAGAGGACTTCGTCAAGTTTGCAACGTTTCAGCTCAAGGGGCATGCAGCAGTTTGGTGGCAGCAGTTGAAGGACTCCATGGGTGCCAGATTGATCAGTTGGTATGAGTTCTGCAGAGATTTCAGGTCCCACTATATCCCGTGTAGCTTTGTGGAAGAGATGCGTGATAAGTTCAGACGCTTGAAGCAAGGTGGTTCCTCCGTGTACAAGTACAACGTCGAGTTCCATGAGCTGGCCCGATATGCCTTGGAGGACATTCCAGATCAGAAGAGCAAGATCTATCAATTCAGAGGTGCTTTGAAAGAGGACTTGCAGCTGGCCCTCTCTTTGCACAATCCTTATGAGTTTGATAAGTTCTATAACTTGGCTCTCAGGGCTGAGGCAGCTTTGCTCAGGGTGGATAATTCAAAGAAGCATTTCAGAGATTCCATCTCGTCGTCCTCTACTCGGGTGGTCCAGAAGCAGCAGAAATATTGGGTGTCTCCTCCTCCTCCTCGGCACACTCAGTAGTTCAAGCAATCAGGTGGTCGTGGTTCTTCCCACCCACCCAACCCAGCTTTCCAGCAGAGGTTTCAGCAGCAGAAGCAAGGGAATCCTCAGACGCAGTTCCGTCAGCCGACAGATGTTACTTGTCACAAGTGTGGGTAGAAGGGTCACTATGCCAACAAGTGCACCTCTCATCTACGTCTTCCGCCTCCTCCTCCAGGCAAGCCTCCAAGCAATGCTATAGTGAAGTTCAACCCCAGGTCTGCGAGAGTCAATATGGTGAATGCAACTGAAGCAGAGAACTCCTCACACGTGATTATGGGTAATCTCTCAATTAATGATATTCCTGCTAAGGTTTTATTTGATTCTGGTGCATCACATTCATTCATTTCAAGGCCTTTTATTGCTAAGCATGACATTCCCGCAATTCACTTGGATAGTCCTTTCCGCGTGGTCTCTCCGAGAATGCGTATGAGTTCTCATATGATGGTTCCGGATGTTTCTATCAAGATGGGTAATTATGCTTTTCTGGCTTCTCCTATTGTCCTTGGCAACTCCGATATTGATTTGATCATTGGGATGGATTGGTTGGCCATGAACAAGGCGTCTATTGATTGTGAAGCTAAAGAAGTGAAGCTAACTCATTCTTTGGAGGACGTGATTATCTTCGCAGCGCGTGATGTCACGGTCCGTCTGTTTTCCTTGCATGAAAAGGGTGAGATCTCTCCAATTTTGCAAGTCCCAGTGGTCTGCGAATATGAAGATGTTTTTCCGGAAGAACTGCCAGGAATGCCTCTGCACCGAGCAGTTGAGTTCGTAATTGAGCTTGAATAGGGTACTGAGCCTGTGTGCAAACGATCGTACAAACTAGGTCCAGATGAGTTGATGGAGCTGAAGAAACAACTTGATGAGCAGGAGCGTGTGGGTCTGATTAGACCAAGCTCATCTCCTTGGGGCTGAGGAGTTCTTTTCGTCCAGAAGAAGGATGGTACGGAACGACTCTGTGTCTATTACCGCCCATTGAATAAGAAGACGATTAACAACAAGTATCCACTTCCTAAAATCAATGAGGTCATTTCCTTTCATCCTCAGACTAGTGGGCAAGTTGAGAGAGTCAATCAGGTCCTCGAGGATATGCTAAGAGCATGTGTCATTTCCTTTGGCATGAAGTGGGAAGACTGCCTACCTTTTGCTGAGTTTTCTTATAATAACAACTATCAGGCAAGTTCAGGCAAAGCTCCGTTTGAGATTCTCTATGGCAGGAAGTGCCGTACCCCGCTCAACTGGTCCGAGACTGGCGAGCGTCAGATTCTTGGGAATGACTTGATTGAAGAAGCACAAGAAATATGTCGGGTCATTCGGGATAATCTCAGAGCAGCGCAGTCCCGTCACAAGAGCTACTATGATAGCAAGCATCGTGAGATGTCTTATGAGCTCGATGACTTTGTGTATCTCAAAGTGTCCCCTATGAAGGGCACTCAGCGTTTTTGCATCAAAGGCAAGCTTGCTCCTCATTTTGTTGGGCCTTTCAGAATTGTTGGCAAGAGAGGCGACCTTGCTTATCAACTAGAGCTCCCTTCAAACTTCGCAAATGTGCATGACGTGTTCCATGTCTCTCAGCTCCAGAGATGCTTCAAGACTCCTGAGCGTATAGTTGATCTTCAGGATATCGACCTTCAACCCGACCTATCCTATCGTGAGCATCGAGTTGCAGTTCTTGAGACGACTGATACGTCTCCGTCGTATCTACTTTTCCAAACTCTTTTGCCCTTGTTTTGGACTGTAATTAGCATGATTTGAATGGAACTAACCTCGACTAATGCTGTTTTCAGCAGAATTTCCATGGTGTTGTTTTTGCACAGAAATAAAAGTTCTCGGAATGACCTGGAAATTTACGGGGATTTTTTGTGGAATATATAAAAAATACTAGCGCAAGAATCAACTAGAGGGGTGGAGCTGAGAGCCCACAAGCCCACCAGGCGCGGGCTCCCTGGCCGCGCCTGGCAGGCTTGTGGGGCCCACGAAGCTCCACCGCCTCCAATCTCAGCTCTATTTAGCCTCTTTCGTTCGGAAAAAAAATCAAGGAGAAGAGTTCATCGCGTTTTACGATACGGAGGCGCCGCCACCTCGTGTTCTTCCTCTGAAGGGCAGATCTGGAGTCTGTTCTGGGCTCCGGAGAGGGGAGATCGTTGCCATCGTCATCACCAACCTTCCTTCATCGCCAATTCCATGATGCTCTTCACCGTTCGTGAGTAATCTCATCGTAGGCTTGCTGGAGGTGATGGGTTGGATGAGATCTATCATGTAATTGAGTTAGTTTTGACGGGGATTGATCCCTAGTATCCACTATGTTCTAAGATTGATGTTGCTACTACTTTGCCATGCCTAATGCTTGTCATTAGGGCCCGAGTGCCATGATTTCAAATCTGAACCTATTATGTTGTCGCCAATATATGTGTGTTCTTGATCCTATCTTGCAAGTTGTAGTCACCTACTATGTGTTATGACCCGACAACCCCGGAGTGACAATAGCCGAAACCACTCCGGGAGATGACCAAAGTATGAGGAGTTCATGTATTCACCAAGTGTTAATGCGTTGGTCCGGTTCTTTATTAAAAGGAAAACCTTAATATCCCGTAGTTTCCATTAGGACCCCGCTGCCACGGGAGGGATGGACAATAGATGTCATGCAAGTTCTTTTCCCTAAGCACGTATGACTACATACGGAATACATGCCTACATTACATTGACGAACTAGAGCTAGTTACATATATCTCCGTGTTATAACTGTTGCATGATGAATAACATCCGGCATAATCATCCATCACCGATCCAATGCCTACGAGTCGTTTCCTACTGGTTCTTGCTATGTTACTTTGGTGGTACTGCTGTCACCGCTGCTACTGTTACTCTGTTGCTACTGCTGTTACTTTGCTGCATATGCTAAATCTTTTAGGTGTGGTTGAAATGACAACTCAACTGCTAATACTTGAGAATATTCTTTGGCTTCCCCTTGAGTCGAATCAATAAATTTGGGTTGAATACTCTACCCTCGAAAACTATTGCGATCCCCTGTACTTGTGGGTTATCAAGACCTTTTTCTGGCGCCGTTGCCGGGGAAGCCAGAGTCAAGAATAGTCTCCCGTCAACGTGCCTTTTTCTGGCGCCGTTGCGTGGGAAGCACAGCTATATTCTCTGAGTCACTTGGGATTTACGTCTGCTGGTCACTATGAGGAATCCGAAATATCCAAGAACTAAAGTCTTGCCCTCAACTACGAGGACAGGTAAGAATCTGCCATCTAGCTCCGCACTTGATTCACCTTCAGTTATGAGTAAGTTTGCGACACCACCTCTTGCTAGAAATCTTGATATGTCGTGTGTGCTTAATGATGCTACTTCTGTTGTCCATGATGCTTATGATGATGCTATGCTTGATATTGCTTTGCCACTAGGTGCATTCCTTGATGAACAAATTGCTAGAGTTGCTGTTAGATGTGATGATACTTCTGAAACTGCTGATACTATTGAAGTAGAACTTGCTATTTTGCCTGTTAGAACTAGCTCTCCTAGATATGAATTGTCTGATATGGCCGAGTGTTATGTTATGGAGGGAGAGATAGCTGAGGACTTTCTTGCTTGTAAGGATAGCTATGATGTTGAGAAATTACTGCGGAAGTGGAAAGAAAAATCTTTGAACGCTAGGATGAAATACGACCCAAAGTTTGCTACTTCGCCTATCTTTGTGACCGATAAGGATTATGAATTCTTTGTCGACCCTGAGTTAATCACTCTGGTGGAATTTGATCCTTTTCACGGTTATGAGTATGAAGCGGTTGTAGCCCATCTTACCAAACTGCACGATATAGGCACCCTATTCACGGGTGAGGAAAAGATCCGCCACTACTATATCCTTAAGCTGTTTCCTTTCTTGCTAAAGGATGATGCTAAGACTTGGTTCACTTCTCTTGCTCCTGGTTGTGTGCGTAGCCCCCAGGATATGATCTACTACTTCTCTGAAAAATATTTCCCTGCCCATAAGAAGCAAGCCGCCTTGCAGGAAATATACAACTTTGCGCAAGTTGAAGAAGAGAGTCTCCCACAAGCTTGGGGGAGGCTCGTCCAGTTGCTGAATGATTTGCCTGATCACCCTCTTGAGAAGAATGAAATACTTGATATCTTCTATAATGGACTAACCGATGCTTCTAAGGACCACCTAGATAGTTGTGCCGGTTCTGTTTTTAGGGAACGAACCGTAGAACAAGCGGAGATCCTATTGAATAATATCTTGTGCAATGAGAATGCTTGGACTATTCCCGAACCACATCCAAAGCCAACTCCCAAGAAAAGAGGTATTCTATTCCTCAGTCCTGAAGATATGCAAGAAGCTAAGAAATCTATGAAAGAGAAAGGCATTAAATCTGAAGATGTCAAAACTCTACCACCTATCGAATAGATCCATGGTCTTGATAACCCGATACAGGTAGTAGAAGTAAATTCTCTTCGTAGATTCAATGAGAGTGATATTCCTTTTGATAAACCTGCTAGCTTATGCCTGGATGAATTTGATAACTTTGTTGTCAAACAACAGAGTTTCAATGATTATGTTAGCACACAATTGGAACAAAATGCTCGTATGCTTAGTCATTTAAGTGCTTGTGTGGAAAGAAATGTCAATGATCTTAAGCTCTTGAGTAAACATGCCTCTATGGTTACTACTCAGGTATACCAAGTACTTAAGGCTCAAAATGACTTGCTCAATGAGTTTAATGACAATTCTGTCAAAGTCGTCACTAGAGGCGGTAGAATGACCCAGGAACCTTTGTATCCTGAGGGTCATCCTAAGAGAATTGAACAAGATTCTCAAGGAGTTAGTACTGATGTACCTAGTCATCCTAGAAAGAAGAAGAAAGATGATAGGAACTTGCACGCTAGCAACCCTGTTGCTGTTACACCTGAGAGTCCAAACGATGTCTCTCTCTCTGATGCCGAAACACAATCTGGTGATGAACATGAGGCTAATGATAATATCAATAGTGATGTTCATGCTGATGCTCAACCTAGCAATGATAAGGATGTGGAGATTGAACCTGTTGATCTTGATAACCCACAACCTAAGAATAGGAGATATGATAAGAATGACTTCACTGCTAGGAAGCATGGTAAATAAAGGGAACCATGGGTTCAGTAACCTATGCCCTTTCCTCCCAAACCATCCAAGAAAAAGGATGATGAGGATTTTGAGCGATTTGTTGAAATGATTAGACCTGTCTTTCTGCAAATGCGTTTGACAGATATGCTCAAAATGTCTCCGTATGCTAAGTACATGAAGGATATTGTTACTAATAAGAGGAGGATACCTGAGTTTGAGATTTCCACCATGCTCGCTAATTATACCTTCAAGGGTGGAACTCCTAAGAAACTAGGTGACCCCGGAGTGCCCACTATACTTTGCTCCATTAAAGGCAACTATGTTAGAACTACTTTATTCGACCTTGGAGCCGGTGTTAGTGTTATGCCTCTTTCTCTTTATCGTAGGCTTGAACTGGATAAGTTGACGCCCACTGAAATATCTCTGCAAATGGCCGACAAATCATCTGCTTTCCCTATCGGCATTTGCGAGGATGTGCCTGTTGTGGTTGCTAACATTACTATCTTGACGGACTTTGTTATCCTGGATATTCCCGAGGATGATGCCATGGCGGTCATCCTTGGAAGACCCTTTTTAAACACTGCAGGGGTTGTTATAGATTGCAACAAAGGCAATGTCACTTTCCATGTCAACGGTAATGAGCATACGGTGCACTTTCCGAAGAAACAATATCGAGTACATTGCATCAATGTTATCAAAAAAACTTCATCGATTCTTATTGGGAGCTTTGAATGCCCTATACCTACTGTCAAGATGAAGTATGATTTTCTTGTTGGGGATATCCACATCCCCATTGAGGTAACCTAGTGACTATTCGAAAATTCTCCGTTCTTTTTTATGCGATTCGAAAAAGTTTGTCAAGGAGACTTGATCAACCCCATTGACGGATTTCTTTCAATGACCATGAGACGGATGAATCAAGGAGTCACAACCCTCTGTTCCAAGCTTTCACCTTTGGTTGCTTAGAAGAAAAATGATAGATTTAGTTTAGTTTTCCCTGTTTTCTTCTTCTAGCGTCCCGTAGGAAAGTGCCCCGAAAATAAAAGTTCTCCGAACGTCCTGAAAATCAAGTATGATTTTTTCTGGAATTTTTGAAAAATACTTAGATGGAGAGCTAGTTATGGGGCTGCACCAGTGGGCCACAAGCCCTGGAGGCGCGGGCACCCCCTGGCCGCGCCTACTAGGCTTGTGGGGCCCATGTGTACCCCCTCCACTTATTCTAGCTCCAATCTGCTTCTCCTACCTCTAGAAAAAATCGTTTCGCAGATCAAACCCGCGTTCTTGCTCTTCTTGCTGGGATCTTCGATCTCCTTGTGCAAAGCACCATTCACCAAGCTGTTTTGGGGGAAATTGCTCCTTGGTATGTGACTCCTCCATTGGTCCAATTAGTTTTTGCTCTAGTGCCTTATACGTCGCGTATTTTTGCTGCCTTGGTGACCCCGTTCTTGAGCTTTGCATGCTAATTTTAGCTGGTCCCAAGTAGTTTTGATGTGTGATATGGCCTCTAGGCACTTGTGGGAGTAGTTGCTACGAGTTTCGTTGGGCCTTGTTCACTTTTCCTTATAATTACTAAAATTTCAGAAATTTTCAGAGATAGAAAAAGGAAAAGATGAGGAGGTTCTTAAGAGGCTCTTCAAGCCATGACCCCAAGGATGATGAAAGTGAGAAGAAGAAACCCAAGTATCCGGTCCCCCGAGTTGCAGAAGTTCGAGCGTGCGAGTGGCCAAGCAACGTGTTCTTATGCACCGCCGGACTTTATGAGGACTTTTACTACTTGGTGGAGAACGGAGGCCTTACCGCCCTCGTTGAAGATAAGTGTCCACAATACCTCCTCCTCACTAATATTTTCGTGCAAAGCTTTAATTTCTATCCAAGGAAGAATCCTCCTATGGTTGAGTTCAAATTATATGATATCCCCCAGTGCATGTCACTTCAGGATTTTTGCAATGTTTGCAAATTACCTTATGTTGGGGATATTCATGAACCTCGTCCACGGGACTTGGAGGCTTTCATAGATACTATTGTTGTAGGAGAGGAGAGAGGAGTGCCTTGCGCTAGAGCTGCTAGCATACATTTTCCCATGCTTCGGTACTTCTCATTATTAGTGGGAAAATGTTTGATTGGCCGTGGGAAAGCTGGGGCCCTTAGCTCCACAGATCTTGCAGTTTTGCGCGAAGCCCTTTATAATGATAAAACTTATAGCTTGGGTGCTATAGTAGCTCAACGGTTGAACACGAACCGTTCTGAAGGCGTTGTCTATGGAGGTATCTATGCTACTCGTCTTGCTAGACATTTTGAGATACCTATTAGACTGGACGAGGAAGAAGAGATTCTTCTTCCTGAGAGATATCTAGATTATGATAGCATGGTTCGCCATGACTTTCTTGATAGAGATATAAATAGAAGGATGATTTATAACCTGGTATTTAGTCAGGGCACTTGTGAGACTATTACTTTGCCTGCTCCTTCTTTGTTTAATCTTCATACATGAGGTACATTATTATGCCCTCGGACATCTACGCATATTGGGGCATAGCCCAACCACAGGTGCCCGTGCCCGAGCCACCAGTCGAGTACCAGACGCCAGTTTATCAGTGGGAGCCAGAGGAGCTCACACAGCAGTGGCACCCTCAGTACACTCCGGAGTACCCCGGAGCTGGTTATTTCCCTCCTTGGGAGTACGTGTTTCTCACCGACTTTATATTCTTGCTTACGCTTTCACTTTGTTAGTCGATGTTCACACTTTGCCACTGTATCATCCATGCTAGTTTATTTATTTTTCTTATTTTCTTTTCGTGCGTTTGTCTAGTTTGAGAAAAACCCAAAAATATTTTCTTGTTCTTATTTTGCTTGTTGGGATCTTTCCCGTGTAAATAGTTTTCTTTTTCTTTGGGTCAAGGTAGAAGACCATGGTTACAATGTTTAGTGGCTCTCGCATGCATATCTGTTTATCTGTCAAAGAGCCATATTACTTTGTCTTCTCCTTTGTGTTTGCGTGCAGATTCCAGCGTAGTCCAATGCACGAGCACTCTTATTATTGTTCACATCTTTCGGTCGTGCAAGTGAAAGGCAGTAATGAAGATATATGATGAAGTGACCGAGCCTTGAAAAGCTGGTATGAACTCGATCTATTTTGTTTTTGTAAATATGACTAGCTCATCGTTCCTGATTCAGCTTTGTTGTGAGAGAAACATGTTTGCAATGACAACTTAGAGATCATAGTTTCTGATGCCATGCTTAATTAGCTAGGAGCTTATAATGGTTTGCCTTGGATGCCAACATGATTCTTGAGATGATTATGGTGTAGTATGATAGGATGGTATCCTCCTTTGAATGATTCAAGTGGCTTGACTTGGCGCATGTTCACGCATGTATTTGAAACAAAATCAACATAGCCTCAATGATATTCATGTTCATGGTGATTTATGTTCTACTCATGCTTGCACTCAATGTTGGTTAATTTCAATGCATTTTGATGACTGTTGTCGCTCTCTAGTTGGTCCTTCTGTAACATCCCAATTTTCGTAAATTCGGATGTTAATAGATCATTCATTTGCATCCCACATTTTATGCATCATTGTGTTCCTCTGAAATTTTTTATCGTTATGTGACTGCAGGCAATTTATCGGAGCGGAGATAATATGACTTCTCCCCTGTGAGTTAAAGTCATCATTTTTGATTTTTGCAAATTTTTCCAAACTCCGAATTATTTTAGTCGAGTTTTTTTTCCGATCGCGTTGTGTGATCCTAGTGCATAAAACTTTTTTTTTAGTTGCATTAGGTGGAACTAGGGTTCCTATATATATTATATATGTATTAGTTGTATATGTATTTTGTTTTCCTAAGTATTCTAGCGCATATATGTATATTAGTACTTTTTTTCCTAGTATTTTGTTAGCTAGGAAAATATATTTTTTCTGTTTTGTTTTGTTTTTTTTTATTTCTTTTTGTTGCTGCTGTTTGTTTGTTTTTTTTTCAAAAAAAAAAAAACAGCCCAGCCACCCCATGCATGCACGCATGCCTTGCATGCAGCCTCCCCCACGTCCCCAATCCCTCTCCCTCCCCACGTCTCCTCCTTCCTATTTTCTCTCCCTTTTCCTTATTTCTCTCTTCCTTCTTTCTCCTCCCTCTCTTTCCTATTTTTCTCTCCCATGATCTCCTTCCCAAAGTTCTCCCTCTCCTTCCTTTCTACTCTCCTCCCCTAAGCCTATATAAACCCCCCCACCTCCACCTCTCCCCAACCCTAGCCGCCGTCTCTCCACCGCCGCCTCCACAAGCCGCCGCCGGCGCCTCACCCCACCGCCGCCCTAGCCGCCGCCGCGAGCAGCGGCAGCCGCCCGAAAGCTGCTGCACCTCGGCCTCGCCGCGGAGGAGGAGCCCTCCCCGAACTCTCTCTCCACCGCCGCCTCTTCCCCGCGGAGGAGGAACCTCACCGCCGCCGCCCGACGCCCCACCGCCCGGAGCTACTCCCTCCTTCCTCGCCGGCCATCTCCTTTCTTGCCAGTGCAACACCTCCAGCAGCAGGTAGCAACCTCTCTCTCTCTATTTCATGCACTCCATCTCAGCCATTAGAAGCTTGCCACGTGTGCCTCTCATTAACACTAGCAGTTTCGTAATTTCTGTCCAGATTTCGAAAACAGAAACTTTCAATCTTGTTTTGATCACAACTTTTTATCCCTACGTCCAATGACATTGATTATTTTTCCAGTAGCTCACAAATTTCCTGTAGTTTTTAAAAATATATAATTGTTCTGTGTTGGGAATTTTCAAATATAAGTTAGAGCAGATTTAGTTTAAACACCGTTTTGCCTATTCCAGGAGTTTGAAAAATGATATTGAGTTGATTCTTTTTGCTGCAGTTTTCTAGTGATAAAACCTTACTGTAGTAGAATTTTCAGAATTTTCCAAGTATTTTTACTAGTGTTTTCAACAGAAACAAGTTTCTGTCCTACCGACGTGCGATAAAATTCTTTTGCGTAGTCGTTTGCCAATCTTTGCATGTGATGTTATTTTTTTTTCTCTTGGAATGATTGAATTGCTTATGGTGTGCTTTGTGTTTGTATCGGTAGATCATCCGGAGTGCGAAGCGTGTTACTTAGAGACGCTCGAGCAGGACAACTATCATCAAGGCAAGTCATCTTTGATCATGTTATTTTACCTATGTTTTCAATGCATAGTAGATCACCTTCTTTGCCCTATTTGCATGCTGCCTAGGTACTTGGAAACTTTAGTCATAGGTGTAGTATCATGTGGTAGGAACACCAACACCCCGATACTTGGCCCCGGGACGACAATGTTATATATGCTATGCTCTAGTAGACGGGTTATCGGTTGAGTGTATTCCACGAGTGATGCGAGGTTGATATAATAATCAAGACCGGACTAAGACAAGATTTTCAAGACCTCGGACGCAATGCAACACTGGGTGAAGGACGGTTGATCGGCTCCCTGGAAAACCCAGTGGATGCCCGGGATGCTGGAGAGGCCATGTCATCCTGCGGAAAGCTTCACCCAGGCTCAAAGGGACGGACGGAGACTTCAAGACTCAAGGCTTACCTGCACAGCCACAAGTCATTATGGGCTCTGGCTTGGTTGGACAACGCGGCGACTCTGGACAGGCGGTGCTAGCAGATGTAGACGAACGGTAGGAATGGATGGGCACCGACAGGGATTCAGAGGGACCCGTTGAAAGACCATGTTTTGATCATCCGGTCTTCAAACACCCTGAAGTGCGAGGACAAACCCGGAGGCGATCAAATCTTGTGGGGAACGTGTGCAAAACTCTGCAGAGTACTCAACCTAATCGATTAGCCGTGTCCACGGTCATGGACAACTTGAGCCGAAGGCATTGAATTTCCCCTGAACTCTCGACACAACTTAATAATGATGTGGGTGTTAACAACTATTCGGGTACGAGAATTGGTTGGCGGAACCATCTCGTTAACAACAAACTATGTAGTAATATTTTGCTTTCAAACCCCTTTTGTTGTAGGATAAAACTAGCTTTATGCAAAAAAAAACTTAGCTCCACCGGCCAAATATGCATGTAGAGATAGTGATTATTTTACTCCCTCTCTTGATGATTTGCCAGCATATTCAATATGCTGACCTACACGGCTGCAACGTATCATGTTGCAGAGTACTTTTCCGACCAGGAGTGAGGCTACCGTTCTACGCTCAGCGACATGCCCTTGGAGTCGGATGGACTCGTCTACCTGATGCTTCCGCTTAGTCTTCGTTAGATAATCTCATGAGTTGGCCTTCAGCCACTTTATTGTACTCCTTTATTGTAATAAAGTACTCTTTATGAGATTTCGATTAATAAAGCTGTGTGATTGCACTCTTGAATACATACATTATGTACTGTGTGTGTACCAGCATGATCTTGGGATGGTACAGAAACACCAGAGGCTTGACTCGTTGAGTCGGGTCGCTACAGAAATGGTATCAGAGCACACGCTGACCTTAGGACGTAACCTCTAGGAATGGAAAAGCCTTAGGAAGAAAACTATTTTCTCTAAAATCTTCTATTTCCTCTTCTGATCATTTCTGACTTCTCTCCGATTTTCCAATGTTTAGATGGCCACCTTCATCCCTGTTATGTTCACGGAGTTTTGCCAGCCCGACACCACTATGCCGTTCGGAAAAGAGCTGGTGCAGATCACCAAAGACTTGAGGATTGCTGTGCCGACTATCACAGGGAAGCCAACTTCATCTTACCCGGAGGATTCATGCTACAGGATCGAGGTGCATATTCCCGGAAGGACATTCGAGCCGCGCACTGAGCCGATGGATTTCAAGTTCATCGCACCCAGCTGGATTCTCGGAAGGGACATGGCGATCCATTGTGCACTCGGACGTATCAAGGATAAATACAAAGGCTGCCCTATTTCTCCAGACCTATTCGTTGTATCCTGGAGAAATGAAGACGGAGACATCATCTCAAGCAAGACCAACGACGCTCTCTTATCTTATGCCTAGACCTTGGAGAAGCACAGCGTAACTCTAGAGTATCACGCGATCAAGGACGCCAAGAAGATCAAGCAACTGTCACTCCGCGAGCTTGAGCTTGAAGATGCAGCCCAGGAAGCCCACTATGAGCATGAGCTGGAAGTGAAGGACTTTCTGGAGCGGATCGAGAAGCTGAAGACTCGAGTTGCATACCTGGAGGAGGAACTGGACATGGGCGAGAACCTTCATCCCGAAGGAGACGTAGCCCCCGTGATCAGCAACGACGAGGACTATGAAGAAAGCTCCACCGAAGGACCCGACACTATGCTATTTTGAGGAGGACACTTAGACTAGACCACCAATTTTTACTTTATCGTTTTACGTTTTAGGCCGATGTTTAGGATTATCGATTTTGTATCCTCGTGTGAACCTTTGTGATGTTTGAATAAAATGTGTGGTGTGATATTTGTGTGTTGCATTCATATGGGTAGTGTAATTCCTCTAGACCATTGTTCTATGCTAATCTCACCCCTCTACAAACATCAGATGCCTCCAAGACGCGCCCCTACCTCCAACTTTCCGCCGGAACTCACCCAGTTGATCTAGCAACAAAACACCCTGATGCAACTGATCATCCAGAACCAGAACAACAACAACCATCATCCACCCCAGGCCGACAACCTTACCCGTTTTCTGAGGTTGAACCCTCCAACTTTCTCCAGCAGCATTGAGCCCATTGTGGCAGATGATTGGCTTCGCAAGATGGAGCGTGAGCTCGTCACCGCTGGTTGTTCTGAAGCTGACAAGGTGCGTTTTGCCGCGCATCAACTTGAAGGCCCTGCAGCTGCTTGGTGGGAGAACTACACCACCACTTATCCCATTGCTGGAGTCACTTGGGAGCAATTCAAGCAAGCCTTCCGCACCGCGCATGTCTCAGCTGGTGCAATGAGTCTGAAGAAGCGTGAGTTTCGCAACTTACGCCAGGGGATTCGCACTGTGGCCCAGTACGTTGATGATTTCAGCATGCTCGCCCGTTATGCACCCGGAGATGTGGCCGATGATGCGGCCAAGCAGGAAAAGTTCTTGGAAGGACTGAATGATGAGCTGAGCATTCAGTTGATGGTAGCCACCTTCAACAACTACCAGGAGCTGGTTGATAAGGCCCTCATCTTGGAGGGGAAACATCAGCAGATGGAGAACCGCAAGCGAAAGTATGGGGTTGGAAAGTTCAACTCCGGCACTCAGCAGAAGCCTCGCTACACCCCCTACTCAGGGAATACCGGGACTGGATCCGGTAAGTTTGGTGGACATGTTCAGCATAACCACCCTGTGCACAACCATGGAGGCCACAACCATGGAGGAAATGGGAATCACCGCAACAACAACAACTTCAAGAATGGCGGTACTGGCACTCAGCAGAATTCAACTCCAGCTCAGAAGGATCTGACTCACATCACTTGCTTCAAGTGTCAGAAGAAGGGACACTATGCCACTGATTGTCCCCAGAACAAGCAGGGAAATGGAAACGGCAACGGCAACGGCAACTCTGCAGCAAAGAAGCCCAATCCTTTTCCTCGAGCTCAGGTGAACCACATTGATGTGGAAGAGGTCTATGATCACCCCGATACTGTGGTTGGTAAGTTTTTGCTAAATTCACATCCAGTATTGGTACTTTTTGATTCTGGTGCAACGCATTCATTCATATCAAGGGTAGTTGTGGAAAAGTATAGTTTGCCAACTAGAACACTCAGCCAGCCTATTAAGGTCAGTTCCCCAGGAGGCATGATGACAGCCGGGATAGGATGCCATGCTTTGAGTCTCAACATCGGGAACCATAATTTTCCCACCGACCTCATCGTATTAGAGTCCCAGGGATTGGATGTAATCCTAGGCATGGATTGGTTGGCCAAGTATGAAGGGAATATCGATTGTGCCCTTAAGTCTATTTTGCTCACCACCCCCGAGCAGAAGCGGATTAAGTACGTGTCTCAGTGCCCGACACGGAGTAAGCGAGTAAACTCTGTCACGGGAGTAGTCCAGGAGGAAGTACCGATTGTACAGGAGTACCCAGATGTATTTCTGGAGGAATTGCCGGGCATGCCACCCGATAGAGAGATTGAGTTCTTGATTGAACTATTAACCGGAACAGCCCCGATATCCAAGAGACCCTATCGAATGCCCGCAAATGACTTGATAGAAATCAAGAAGCAAATTAAGGAGTTATTGGACAAAGGGTATATTCGCCCAAGTTCTTCACCTTGGGGAGCCCCAGTGCTCTTGGTTGAAAAGAAGGACAAGTCCTTGAGAATGGTCGTCGATTATCGTGCATTGAACGATGTGACCATCAAGAACAAGTACCCCTTGCCGATGATCAATGATCTGTTTGATCAGTTAGTTGGAGCTCGCGTATTCTCAAAGATCGATCTTCGATCCGGGTATCATCAGTTGAAGATTCGTGAACAGGATGTACCCAAGACAGCCTTCACCACTCGGTACGGCTTGTATGAGTACACGGTCATGTCATTTGGACTGACTAATGCTCCGGCATATTTTATGAATCTGATGAACAAGGTATTTATGGAGTACTTGGACAAGTTTGTCGTGGTGTTCATCGATGACATACTGATATTCTCCAAGAACGAAGAGGAACACAAGGAACATCTGCGTCTAGTTCTGGAGAAGCTTCGAGAGCATAAGCTATATGCAAAGTTCAGCAAATGTGAGTTTTGGTTGAAGGAAGTCGGATTTCTCGGACATGTCATCTCAGGAGAAGGCATAGCAGTGGACCCTGCCAAGGTCGCAGCAGTCACCGAATGGGTAGCACCCACTTCAGTCAAGGAGATCCGCAGTTTCCTCGGACTTGCCGGATATTACCGGAGGTTCATTGAGAATTTCTCAAAGATTGCCAAGCCCATGACAGAGTTATTGAAGAAGGAATCCAAGTATGTTTGGACTGAGGATTGTGAAACCAGTTTTCAAGAGCTGAAGAAACGTCTTGTGACAGCCCCAGTGCTGATATTGCCGAACATTCGGAAGGATTTCCAGGTTTACTGTGACGCTTCTCGTCAAGGACTCGGAGGAGTGCTCATGCAAGAAGGCAAAGTTTTAGCCTATGCATCCAGACAGCTCAGACCTCATGAGTTGAATTATGCCACACATGACTTGGAACTAGCTGCCGTAGTGCACGCTCTCAAGACCTGGAGACATTTCCTGATCGGAAATAGTTGTGATGTTTACACTGATCACAAGAGCCTGAAATATATCTTCACGCAGAAGGAGTTGAACCTCAGACAAAGGCGATGGCTAGAGTTGATCAAGGACTATGAAATGAGATTGCATTATCACCCAGGCAAGGCAAATGTTGTAGCCGATGCGTTGAGCCGCAAGAGTTATGTGAACACGCTCACAGCGGGAGGATTACCCCAGGAGTTAGTCGATGATCTCCGAGATCTCAAATTGGAGATAGTTCCAAGAGGATTTGTTGCCACACTGGAAATTCAGTCTACTTTGACGGAAAAGATCCGTGAAGCACAGAAAGCTGACAAAGAGATAGCTGAGATTAAGCAGAAAATGGAAGACGGGAAAGCTAAAGGTTTTCGTGAGGATGAACACGGAACTTTATGGTTTGAGGATCGCATCTATGTGCCCAATGATCCCAAACTCAGGAAGTTGATACTTCAGGAAGCTCATGATTCCCCGTACTCGATACACCCTGGTAACACCAAGATGTATCTGGATCTGAAAGAAAGTTTCTGATGGACAGGATTGAAGAAAGACATTGCCGAGTACGTAGCTATATGCGATGTTTGTCAGCGAGTAAAAGCCGAGCATCAGAAGCCAGCAGGTTTGCTCCAACCTCTGCCGATACCCGAATGGAAATGGGAAAAGCTTGGTATGGACTTCATCACAGGATTACCTCGGACCCGTTCTGGCTATGATTCTATTTGGGTTGTGGTCGATCGGTTGACCAAGGTAGCTCACTTCATTCCGGTGAAGACTACCTACACTAGTGCCAAGCTGGCCAAGATTTATATGACGAGGATCGTATGTCTGCACGGAGTACCAAAGAGCATTGTGTCTGATAGAGGGACTCAGTTCACATCAAAATTTTGGCACCAACTGCACGAAACCTTGGGAACAAGATTGGAGTTCAGCACAGCATTTCACCCGTAGACAGATGGACAGACCGAGAGAGTTAATCAAATTCTGGAAGACATGTTGAGAGCTTGCGCACTAGACTATGGGTCTAGTTGGGATGACAATTTACCGTATGCCGAGTTCTCATACAACAACAGCTACCAGACCAGTCTGAAGATGGCCCCTTTCGAAGCTCTATACGGAAGGAGGTGCAGAACACCATTGACGTGGGATGGAGTTGGCGACCGACAACTTTTTGGTCCCGACCTCATCCGAGATTCTGAAGAGAAGGTCAAGCTTATTCGTGACCGACTCAAGATAGCTCAGTCCAGGCAGAAGAGTTATGCCGACAGCAAACGCAAGGAAGTAACATACGAAGTGGGAGATCGAGCATATCTTCGGGTGTCTCCACTTCGAGGAATCAAGAGATTCGGTGTGAAAGGAAAACTAGCACCACGTTTCATTGGCCCCTACAAAATTCTTGAACGTAGAGGCGAAGTTGCATACAAACTGGAACTGCCGGAAGGATTGTCCGGAGTTCATGATGTCTTCCATGTTTCCCAGTTGAAGAAATGCCACGCTGAGATGGCCGATGTTCCGTTGAGAGATACAGTGCCCCTAGAGGCCATACAGCTTGACAGCGATCTGACGTATGAGGAGAAACCCGTCCGAATTCTCGAGACCGCCAACAGAGTTACCCGCAGCAAGATCATCAAGTTCTGCAAGGTGTTGTGGAGCCACCACACCGAGGAAGAAGCCACCTGGGAACGAGAAGAGGATCTTCGTCGAGACCAGCCGCACCTATTTTCTAGTCAACCCGAATCTCGAGGGCGAGATTCATCTTAAGGTGGGTAGGTTTGTAACATCCCAATTTTCGTAAATTCGGATGTTAATAGATCATTCATTTGCATCCCACATTTTATGCATCATTGTGTTCCTCTGAAAATTTTTATCGTTATGTGACTGCAGGCAATTTATCGGAGCGGAGATAATATGACTTCTCCCCTGTGAGTTAAAGTCATCACCTTCTTTGCCCTATTTGCATGCTGCCTAGGTACTTGGAAACTTTAGTCATAGGTGTAGTATCATGTGGTAGGAACACCAACACCCCGATACTTGGCCCCGGGACGACAATGTTATATATGCTATGCTCTAGTAGACGGGTTATCGGTTGAGTGTATTCCACGAGTGATGCGAGGTTGATATAATAATCAAGACCGGACTAAGACAAGATTTTCAAGACCTCGGACGCAATGCAACACTGGGTGAAGGACGGTTGATCGGCTCCCTGGAAAACCCAGTGGATGCCCGGGATGCTGGAGAGGCCATGTCATCCTGCGGAAAGCTTCACCCAGGCTCAAAGGGACGGACGGAGACTTCAAGACTCAAGGCTTACCTGCACAGCCACAAGTCATTATGGGCTCTGGCTTGGTTGGACAACGCGGCGACTCTGGACAGGCGGTGCTAGCAGATGTAGACGAACGGTAGGAATGGATGGGCACCGACAGGGATTCAGAGGGACCCGTTGAAAGACCATGTTTTGATCATCCGGTCTTCAAACACCCTGAAGTGCGAGGACAAACCCGGAGGCGATCAAATCTTGTGGGGAACGTGTGCAAAACTCTGCAGAGTACTCAACCTAATCGATTAGCCGTGTCCACGGTCATGGACAACTTGAGCCGAAGGCATTGAATTTCCCCTGAACTCTCGACACAACTTAATAATGATGTGGGTGTTAACAACTATTCGGGTACGAGAATTGGTTGGCGGAACCATCTCGTTAACAACAAACTATGTAGTAATATTTTGCTTTCAAACCCCTTTTGTTGTAGGATAAAACTAGCTTTATGCAAAAAAAAACTTAGCTCCACCGGCCAAATATGCATGTAGAGATAGTGATTATTTTACTCCCTCTCTTGATGATTTGCCAGCATATTCAATATGCTGACCTACACGGCTGCAACGTATCATGTTGCAGAGTACTTTTCCGACCAGGAGTGAGGCTACCGTTCTACGCTCAGCGACATGCCCTTGGAGTCGGATGGACTCGTCTACCTGATGCTTCCGCTTAGTCTTCGTTAGATAATCTCATGAGTTGGCCTTCAGCCACTTTATTGTACTCCTTTATTGTAATAAAGTACTCTTTATGAGATTTCGATTAATAAAGCTGTGTGATTGCACTCTTGAATATATACATTATGTACTGTGTGTGTACCAGCATGATCTTGGGATGGTACAGAAACACCAGAGGCTTGACTCGTTGAGTCGGGTCGCTACACCTTCCCAGTCTTTTGCTAGCCTTCACCTGTACTAAGCGGGAATACTGCTTGTGCATCCACTTCAATAAACCCAATGTTGTTCCATATGAGTCCACCATACCTACCTATATGCGGTATCTACCTGCCGTTCCAAGTAAATTTGCATGTGCCACTCTCTAAATCTTCAAGAAATAATCTATTTTGCATGCCCGAACCGCTCATGTGGTGATAGGGGGCTATCAGTATCTTCCATGCTAGGTGTGTTATCCTCGATATGTGTTTATTCACTATCACTCACGAGAAAGGGGCCGGTAATTGGAATGCCCAGTTCCATGCCCAAATCGAAAACATAATTGCAAACAAAACTCCCCCTGGATTGATGCTGGTATGGACGGCACCCGAGTATTCGGCTAGTCGTGGAGTGTGATTGATCGGTGGTGGGGGAGTCAAAACTTTACTTTTCTGTTTGGGAACCGCCTATAGCATGTGTAGCGTGGAAGATGGTGAAAACTCTTAGTCATTGCGTTGACAATGAAAGCATGCCACCCAAAATTATTATCTCTGTTTTCAAAGCTTAAGCTCTAGCACCTCTGCAAATCAATGCTTCCCTCTACGAAGGGCCTGTCTATTTATGTTCCTCTTGAGTCATCCTCTTCTTATAAAAGCACCAATTAGGGAGCACCTCGGTCATTTTTATGCTTTGCTTTTGACTGATATTGAGTATGACTGTGACTGGATCTTCTTTGCCATGAATTACAATGTTTAGTTAGCCCTTGGTATTTGAAGGTGCTCTGCATTTATGTTTTGCGGTCTCAGAAAGAGCTAGTGAGATACCATGTGTTCACACTGCTTCATGCTTGTTTTGATTGAAGTGTTGACGTTTGAGACTTATTATTATTGCTCGCTAGTTGATTATGCCATTGATATGAGTTTACCGTGAGACCTAGATGTCATTTGCTTGTGTGGTTTGCTTGTGATCTTGCGGAAATTCTGGATATGAGTTAGACGTAGTTGCAACAACAAGATCAAACAGAGTTCGTAAAAGTTTTTCTTTTGTCTCTTTCAGTTTGTCAACTGAATTGGTTGAGGATAAGCAAAGTTTTAAGCTTGGGGGAGTTGATACGTCTCCGTCGCATCTACTTTTCCAAACTCTTTTGCCCTTGTTTTGGACTCTAATTTGCATGATTTGAATGGAACTAACCCGGACTAATGCTGTTTTCAGCAGAATTGCCATGGTGTTGTTTTTGCGCAGAAATAAAAGTTCTCGGAATGACCTGGAAATTTACGGGGATTTTTTGTGGAATATATAAAAATACTGGCGCAAGATTAACCCGGAGGGGTGGAGCTGAGAGCCCACAAGCCCACCAGGCGCGGGGCCCCCTAGCCGCGCCTGGCAGGCTTGTGGGGCCCACGAAGCTCCACCACCTCCAATCTTACCTCTATTTAGCCTATTTCGTTCGAAAAAAAAAATCAAGGAGAAGAGTTCATCACGTTTTACGATACGGAGGCGCCGCCACCTCCCGTTCTTCCTCTGGAGGGCAGATCTGAAGTCCGTTCTGGGCTCCACAGAGGGGAGATCGTCGCCATCGTCATCACCAACCTTCCTTCATCGCCAATTCCGTGATGCTCTTCACCGTTCGTGAGTAATCTCATCGTAGGCTTGCTGGACGGTGATGGGTTGGATGAGATCTATCATGTAATCGAGTTAGTTTTGACGGGGATTGCTCCCTAGTATCCACTATGTTCTGAGATTGATGTTGCTACTACTTTGCCATGTTTAATGCTTGTCACTAGGGCCCGAGTGCCATGATTTCAGATCTGAACCTATTATGTTGTCGCCAATATATGTGTGTTCTTGATCCTATCTTGCAAGTTGTAGTCACCTACTATGTGTTATGACCCGGCAACCCCGGAGAGACAATAGCCAGAACCACTCCCGGAGATGACCATAGTGTGAGGAGTTCATGTATTCACCAAGTGTTAATGCATTGGTCTAGTTCTTTATTAAAAGGAGAACCTTAATATCTCGTAGTTTCCATTAGGACCCCGCTGCCACGGGAGGGATGGACAATAGATGTCATGCAAGTTCTTTTCCCTAAGCACGTATGACTACATACGGAATACATGCCTACATTACATTGACGAACTGGAGCTAGTTACATATCTCTCCGTGTTATAACTGTTGCATGATGAATAACATCCGGCATAATCATCCATCACCGATCCAATGCCTACGAGTCTTTTCCTACTGGTCCTTGCTACGTTACTTTGCTGCTACTTCTGTCATTGTTGCTACTGTTACTCTGTTGTTACTGCTGTTACTTTGCTGGAGATACTAAATCTTTCAGGTGTGGTTGAATTGACAACTCAACTGGTAATACTTGAGAATATCCTTTGGCTTCCCCTTGAGTCGAATCAGTAAATTTGGGTTGAATACTCTAACCTCGAAATCTGTTGCGATCCCCTATACTTGTGGGTTATCAACGACTGAGCGCAAGACCCGCAATAAGTGAATCAAGTTTCTCAAGGTGCAGTGGTCACATTATTCCGATAAAGAGGCCACTTGGGAGCGCGAGGATCACCTCCGTTCCGAATTTCCAGAGTTCTTTCAGTCCTAGATCTCGGGTCGAGATCTTGTTGTAGTGTGGGAGAGTGTGTAATGCCCCAGATGTAACCCTTGCCATATTTGGACACCTTTCCTTATTTGGACCATGATGTCAATGCTATGGAGTTATCATATCATGTGGTCATTTCATGTCATCACTTTTGCATCATGCCATTCATTGCATTCATGTCACTTCCTTTGTGTTGTTGTTTTTGTTTGATCCATGTTGGTGCAAGTGTGAGTGGTGATGTGATGTGGGGTGAATCCCAAGCTATGATCAAACTATGTTTCTTTTTCAAACTAGGTTTAAAAAAACCCTTCTCCATGATTTATTTCAGCTCATGTTTAACTTGCTCAAAACATGTTGTAAAAATGTTGTTCATTTTGTAGTTCTACCTTGTGTTTGAGGGGTATTGTTTTGGGGTTTTAAAACTTAAGTGAAGTGGGAGTTTAAATACAAAAACAACATAGGTATTCTGTTTTCGCATTTAATTTAGTTGCTCCAAAATTCTGGTTTTCATTTTATTTAAATAGGGCATAATTCCCTTATGCCCTAGATAATTTTGGTTGGTTTTTCTTCAAACCCCATGGGGCTGTGTGAATTTTGTTTGAGGTTGTATTTGAAAAGAAACAAAACCCTTTTTTATTAAACTTGGTGGTGTAACTGGGTTGGCTCCCTCCTTCCCAGGCCCAATACCTTTCTCCCTTGCGCGCGCAGCCCATCTCCCTCTCCTCTCTTCTCCCTGATGCCGTTCCTCTCTCCCCCCTTCTTTCCGTCAGAGGGAGCGACACCTGTGAGAGAGAGTGCCCGACGCCGTGCCCTCACGGACGTCGAGGCCACTTATTTAATCCCTCGGCATGTGTCCCCTCCTCCTAGGGTTCCTCCTTGCCGCCGCCACCTCTTCCTTCTCCCCCTCTGTAGTCAGATCCGATGAGAGCCAGGTAGGTTCAGTAGTGCAGGAGGGGTTCAGGTTCAGGGATCGGCAGCAGCGGTTCGTCGCCGGCTTTCCTCCTCGTCGCCGGCCGATCCCCGTGGAGTACAAGATGGGGACGAAGATGCAGGAGGCATCCCCATTCCGTTCGCGTCTCTAGAAGGGCGGTTCCCCCTCTCTGGTGTCCTCTCCGCGATGCTACCGCCGGAGCAGAGCTGCGGGTGCCGCGGGCGACCACCTCCCCTTCCTCCTCGTCGTCCTCCTCGTCGGGGCTTCCTCCTCTCCTCGACGCGTAGGGTGAGCGTCTCCCTTTCCCTTCCTTTCCCTCTCCTAGCCATAGGTCCCTGGCCGCCGTTTCTGTCGCCGTCGCTGCCGTGATGAGGTGCTCAGGTGCGTCGCCGTAGCAGGCCTCCTCCTGCTGTGGTTGGCACGGGAATGGGTTCCCCCAACCTCCCGTGTCCCGCGCCGTAGTATGCCGGCTCGAATAGAACGCCGGTGTGCCGCTGATACTTCTCAAACAACAGCGCCAGAAATTGGCACGTTGACGGAGACTTGGCTTGCGTTGGTTTTTCCCTTGAAAAGGAAAGGGTGATGCAACACAGGAGCAATAAGTATTTCTCTCAGTTTGAGAACCAAGGTATCAATCCAGTAGGAGAATCACGTCAAGTCCAGAGTACCTGCGCAAACACAAAAGAGCTTGCACCCAACACTATAAAGGGGTTGTCAATCCCTTCAAGATTGATTGCAAAGTGAGATCTGAAGGCGGAAAGTGCAACGAAGTAAAAGAGTAAGGCTGAAAATATGGTGTGAAGTAGACCCGGGGGCCATAGTGTTCACTAGAGGCTTGTCTCAAAATAGCAAATATTATGGTGGGTGAACAAATTACTGTCGAGCAATTGATAGAACCGCGCAAAGTCATGACGATATCTAAGGCAATGATCATACATATAGGCATCACGTCCGAGACAAGTAGACTGATACTTTTTGCATCTACTACTATTACTCCACACATCGACCGCTATCCAGCATGCATCTAGTGTATTGAGTTCATGACGAACAGAGTAATGCCTTAAGCAAGATGACATGATGTAGAGGGATAAACTCAAACCAATGATGAAAACCCCATCTTTTTACCCTTGATGGCAACAACACGATGCGTGCCTCGCTACCCCTTCTGTCACTTGGTGAGGTCACCGCACGGTATGAACCCAAAACCAAGCACTTCTCCCATTGCAAGAATCATAGATCAAGTTGGCCAAACAAAACCCACAACTCGAAGAGAATTACTAGGATATGAAAGCATGCATAAGAGAGATCAGAAGAAACTCAAATAAGATTCACAGATAATCTGATCATAAATCCCCAATTCATCGGATCTCGACAAACACACCGCAAAAGAAGATTACATCGGATAGATCTCCATGAAGATCATGGAGAACTTTGTATTGAAGATCCAAGAGAGAGAAGAAGCCATCTAGCTACTAGCTATGGACCCGTAGGTCTATGGTGAACTACTCACGCATCATCGGAGAGGTCATGGTGTTGATGAAGAAGCCCTCCGTATCCGAATCTCCCCTCCTGCAGGGCACCAGAACGTGCCCCAGATGGGATCTTGCGGAGACACAAGCTTGCGGCGGCGGAAAAGTATTTTCATGGATCTCCTGATTTTTTAGGGACTTTAGGGAATTTATAGGCGAAGGAGCTAGGGCACGGGAGGCCTAGGGAGCCCACAAGCGTGGGAGGCGCGGCCCCCCTGGTCGCGCCATGGGGGCTTGTGGCCTCCCCCGGGACTCCCTGCCTTGGTTCCCAAGCTTTCCGCATATCTTCTGTTCGGAAAAAAATCTTTTCGGAAGTTTTATTCCGTTTGGAATCCGTTTAAAATCCTCCTGTGAAAAGGGTCAAAAACACAGAAAAAACAGGAACTCGCACTTGGCACTGAGTTAATAAGTTAGTCCCAAAAAAGATATAAAAGACATACAAAACATCCAAAGTTTGACAAGATAATAGCATGAAACCATCAAAAATTATAGATACATCGGAGACGTATCAGCCGCCGATGACTTTCCCCTGTTCTGGCGCCGTTGATCTGTATTAGGAGCAGAGGGTGATCGTGAGTTCGAATCCCCGAAGGCCTCTTTTATTTTTCCTGTTTTTCGGGTAGTAGTAGCTCGACAGGGAAGCTTAGCCTGCATAACTCCCCCTCTCTATCGATCGCAAGGTAGTAGCCCAGTGGCGATTGTGTATGTGTGTGGTGCAGGGGGACCTGGGTTCGAATCCATGGTAACTCCCCTTTTATATTTTTGCCTTTTGTTCATTTTTTTCCTGTTGCATTACTTGGGCAGCAAGTATCCCTTGGGTTTTGAGCAAAACCAGTGGGTTTTGATCCTTCCAAGGCCTAGCTTAAATGTTGTGGATGTGTATGTGGATATATGCATGTAGTATGTGTATGCACTAGTGTGTGTATGTGGATGTATGCATGTAGTATGTGTATGCACTAGTGTGTGTAGGTGGAGTGTGCTCATGAGTGTGTGAATGTGTGTAGTGTGTGTATGTGCACATGAGTGTCATGTGCACACATGTGAGTGTGTGTGTGCATGTGGTGGCACATGCATATGTGCAAGAGGGCAGCCCCTCTTGAAGCACCTCTTGTAGTGAGTGTGTGTGTGGGCACATATATTTGTGTGTGTGTGTTCTTGCATGTGTGTGTGTGGACAAGAGTGCACATGTGCACTTGTGCATGACGTCTAACCCCTCATGCTTGCCACTATGGTGATGTGGTGGTGTATGGGCCTTGTGTTTGTGCATGTGTAGGAGTAGTGGATACTACAAGTGCTAAGTTACATGTGATAATACTCCTATATGGTCATATATGATTCTAGGTTGATTTTCGAGCTAGCTTTGTGCCTACATGTTACATGCAAGTACACATGTATTATATATGCTTTTGGGGTAGAATCATCCCAGGAATCCACTGGTGAAATCACATTTCACTTTAGAGCAACTTCATAACTGTCATTTTTCTGTCTTGATGCCATGTTTAGAGCTTTGTATTATGTAGTGCTTTGACCCTATGAGGATGAATCCTTGATGTAGTGGTAGCGGGTGAACCCCTCTACAACATGGAGTCTTTTTTTGTTCATAGGATTTTGTATGTCTTGTTGTGACTTGTCAAAGTTGACACTTGGCTGAAACTCGCAGCTTTGTGAAAATCTGTGATTTTCACAAAGTCTAAGAATCTGGTGTTATTTTCTTCCCTTGTTGTTTTGGTTGCACAAGCTCATGTGTTGGGAATCAGCCCATGCAACAAACTAAGGTTTGTGAGCTTTTGTGTTTGTCTAGTCCGTGTTAAATTTCATGCTGATTCACTTCCTGTAGATATCATTTTGGAGGCTGCCAAAATGCTTCAGAGCATAAGCAGCTGGTGAAAGTCTTAGATTTTCACTAAGTCACAGAATCTGTAATGTTTTGTCCATTTTTGTGCTTGTAGAACTGCTAATGTGTGACTCCTATGTATAAACTTCTTGCACAGGGTTGTAGATCTTTTGAATGGCTTTTTGCCTCATATCTTCTTTACCTCATTTGGATGGGTGTAGGTACTTTGAATGTTGTAGACAAACTGCTATGATGCTGTTAAAAACAGATTGCATGTGTTAGTTGATTTGAAGCCTGTGTGGGCATTGTTGATGGTGTGGTGTGTTTCCATGCACCACCCCACTTGTATTTGATTGTTTGATCATGTGGCAACCTGGTAACACCAGGAGAGTGCCATTGGAGTGTGCTTGTGGTGGATTTGAACCGTAGGACTCCATAACTTGTTTTGTAGTTTCCGGTTGATCCGTAGCTCCGTTCTTTATATGTTTTTTGCTTTCTTTTCTCGTGATGCACATGTTCATGCCATCCTCATGCATGTCAAGATAACTTAGTGTGAAGTTCTGTCTAGAATTTTATCGACTCATCTCATGCATCATATTGTTTGTTGCATCATGTTGTGTTGGTGTTCATTGGCTGTTATTTTATCTTGGGTAGCATCAGGATCGGAGAGCGAGTACGTGGATTCTGAAGAGGACGTGCAGGAAGATCACGAGCAGTTCCAAGCTGAAGACATCACACGCAAGATGACCGTGACCTTGATACCGTATCTAGCTTTGTTATGCTTAGAATCACGTTTTCTTCGATATATGCTCGCTGCCTACCACTTGATATATTGCCTCCTGTCATTTCCATGAAACCCAAACACCTTCCCCTCCTAGCTAAAGTTGTTTGGCTAAGTAGGCTTGCTCAACCTCTAATGAATAGCTTTGCTAGTTGCAGGTGCCAGCTGTCTCATGTGATAACATGAGTATTTTCATATCATAATGTTAAACTGCTATTTAATTAATGCACCTATATACTTGGTAAATGACGGAAGGACTAGCCTTTTTCTAGGTGATTTGTTCCATTATTGCCGCCTTAGTTTCGGTTACCGGTGTTTGATTCCATAACTGATCTCTCCTAACACGTTCGGGGTTGTTATGGGGACCCCCTTGATAAATCGTGTAGTGTTAAGGCTTGTCCGACAGGACCCAACATTGGTTTTAATTTGCTAATCACCTATTAATAATTTGCATAGGGAATAGCTACCCCGAGGATTTAATCAAAAACCTGGGCCAGTGCTCCTCATGAGTGTTGGTCCAACCCAAAGCAGCTTATTACGCTCCTCGGGGCAACTCGGTGTTTTGGCGTGGTAACCATCGCTCATCCGTCGTGTCCTGAGACTGAGATACGCGGCTCTTATCGGGGCCGTCGACACAATGGGAGGTCCTGCTTGATTTGTCTTACCTTGCGATATATCTTGTGTATAGGAATCCCGATGAAACTCTGGGTCTCCTCAAACTTGAGGTTTTCCGCTAAGGAATCCGACGAGATCGCGAGATTCGTGATAGAGGATTACTTTGCGGCCCATGAGAGTTTGTGATGGATTAGTTGGAGCACCCCTGCAGGGTATAATCTTTTGGAAAGCCGTGCTCGTGGTTATGTGGCAAACATGGATAATTTGTTAACATCCAGTTCTAGACAACTTAAAGTAACTCTAATAAAACTACCAACTGTGTGCGTAACCGTGACTGTCTCCTTCGAAGACCTCTTTTCGACCGGGTACACGGTGGGGTTATGTTTGACATTAGTAGGTGTTCAGGATCACTTAGTGATCATCTAGTCTTCGACCGCTCGCGTAGACCACCATATCAAATACTCAGATCATCGTAAGTTAGCCACCATACATGTGTGACAGCCCGATGCCGACGTCCCAGAAGATTCCCCTTCTATTCCTTTTTCGTTGTGTGTCTATTTTTATTTGTCGCATCATCATCGCATCATGCGCATCATCAACTTTGCATGGGCACTCCGTCGCCGCCAGTTTTCAAAACTTGCATCCGTTGTTAGTTGCCGGTTCTCGTCGTTGTCCGTTCTGAGCCCGACCACACACGCACGCGCCCGCGGCAACATTTAAATATTGTTTTCAAAAGTGTGCATAAAACTTTCTCTGATTGGGTTGGAATTTGACGTCGGTATTATTTTAATATAGGTAGGCTGCCTGTCAAGTTTCGTCGCAATCGGAGTCCGTCTGGTACCCGAACGGTCGACCGTAGCGGCACCGTATTCGGTCTACCGTCGGACGGTTGTCGGTGTTTTATAAATCGTTGTCGCGCCGCCCGTTTTCCCTCTCATCTCCGGATATCTACACTACACGGCCATTTAGTCCGTCCCGAGTTTGGAATCATTCGAATCCGACCGCGCGGCTGGATCCGGGACGAAAAACCGCTAAACCTAGCCCCACCATTTGTTATAAATAGACCCTCCTCCTAATTTTTAGGCAGCCAACCCCCCTTGCCTCGAAATCCGTGCCCCCCATCAAACCCTAGCATCTCTCTCTCCTCTCAGATCTGTTCTAACCTCTACACCGATCTTGACCGTCGGATCGAAGATCCAACGGCCGAAGACCCCCTGCTTCCTCCCACAGCTCTCCCCTCAGCTCCCCTGCCCGAACGAGCACCTCCCGTGCGCTGCAGCTCCTCCCGAGCGCCTCCCTCGCCAGCCAGCCGCCCATGCCATTCGGTCCGTGCCCCGCGCCAGATCCCTACCGCCAGCTCCTCCCGCCGCCTCTCCAGATTCCCCGCCGCCAGCTCGTGCCGCCTCCTCTCGGTCCCGAGCCGGATCGGGACGAGGTATTGAGCCCGAGCGCCTCGCGCCGGCGTTGACTCCCGCGTCGCGTGGATCCCGATCCAGTGGAATGAAGGGTCGCCCGAAGCTGCGCTCACCTCGCCTCCGCTCGCTAGCTTCTGCGCGTGAGCCGCCAGTCGAGGCCCCGATCCAGCGTGCCCCGTGGGCCTTCGCCCCGGCCCAGGCCAGGGCGCCCCTCCAGGCCCAAGCCTCGGCCTCCTCTCCCCAGGTCCAAGGTGAGGTCTCCCCCTGCCTCTTTTCCCTCACCCCAGGCGATCATTTGCTAAATTGCGCTGCCTCTGTTTAGATCCGTAGATGGGTTCAGCCCAATAGGTTTATTTGGAGTTTCCGAATTAGATAGATTTCAGGAAATAGACGATATTTAGAATGCCCGTAACTTTTATTCCGTAAGTCGGATCACGATGAGTTGTATATGGTTTTGGTGTAGAATCTCGCGTAGAATCCGAATTTGCAACTTGCACAATTGTTTGACGTCATTTAGCATGCCATATGCCTAGAATCATGTGCTATCTATAATGTTTTTGCCTGTAGTTATTTTTTCGCGCGCGCCCGGATTGCTCGAATGCCTTAGATAAAATGTCCATGTTTTAGGAACCCCTTTGCCATGTATTTTAGAGTAGTCATTGGTATTTTTGCGTGTAGGGATTTGCCGCTAGTTTATTTCCCGTGTTTAGGACATATTCTCGCATTTACATGTGGTGAAATTATTGTTGTGCAACCCCACATGTTTTATATGTTTTCGTGGTAGAAAAATCCATAGGATTTTTCTGTGCATTTAGTTTTAGCTTTTAAGTAAGTTAGTTCGTGCGATATTTTGCCATGTTGCCCTCTTGTCTTTTTCATAGGATTTACTAGATCATGAATGGCACGCGTTGCTGCGCCCGTCCATTTTAGCGCCATAACGTTAGTGATTGACACAATTGTATGAAAAAAATTATTTTAATCATACTGTATAATTCCCACACATGGACATATCAAGTTTAGCTGTGGCAGCAAAGACAAACTCCTAGTTTTGCAACAAAGGAAAACAAATGCCAGAGAAAGAATACAACCTATTGAAATTTATAGTTCAGTAAAGCACACAATTCCTATTTGGTGAAATATAAAAGTTGTAGCATCATACTCATGCCATTTTGCCAGAGCTGGGAAATAGTGCTATTTGACAAATAGTAAGAGGAGTGCTCTTTCAAAATATCTCCAAGTAGGAACATGTACCATCTGAATAAAGATTGCAATTATAATTTTAAGATAGAAAGCTGAAAATCTTCTCACTGTCGCAAGGCTTGTGCATTTGTTCTCGTGTCAAATTAAATATAGTTTAAAGAAGGCAATTTATAAAAATATACAAACGTTTATGCACATAATGACTAATCTCTAACTACATCACATCTCCACCGAGCATAAGATGCCAACCTTGAAGTGCACAATCTAATGGATTTGCATCTCTCCTGCCATTTTTAGTAATTGAACTGAACGTTTGAACCCAAGCAATTGCCTTTCCAACACACAAAATCCATTAGTAGCTAGTCTCTAAAGAGGTGAATAAAACAGGGAAAATCCATTAGGGATTGTTTGTTCTTCCATAGAGTAATTAAAAACGGCGATGAACTGAAGCGTCATCTGGTGGATTATTGACTGCAGATGTATCTACTTGGTACAAATACAATAGCTCATCTGTAAAGTTACACAATAACGGTTTTAATACTCAACATTTTTTTCTCTTACTGAATATGGGCAGAAACCTACTACAAAATACACCTCACGTTTGATACTTACCTAATATCACCATAATTGAAAATTGTCAATTGTTGTTACTTACTTGTCTTTCCTACATCTTTAAAGCTAGGCAAATAAAAATGTAAAACTATTCTAATTTAATCGAGTCTCAGTACGTGTGTGCATGTGTAAGTACCCATATACCTATGTGCATGCTATTGGTGGAGTAAAATTAGATACTTGCCTCAAGATAGGTAGAATATTAAAATAAGTAAATCAGTACCGGCATAATCATGTGATTTTGCTTCTTTTAGGAAAATTTATAAGATTTTGCATAGTTGAGAAATACCAAGTGAAGCATAAAATATGTCATGCTGACACTCGCACGATTAGCGGCAAATGGTAAAGTATTATAGATTAGAATCTGTGCAACCTATATTTGCCAGTTTAGCATTTAGCGAGTCGGTGTTTTCGATAAATAAGTAACATATTGGAAATATGGTTAACCTCATCTTTTAGTTCCAATTTTTTCCATACTGCATGACAATGACAGCTATTGATATTTGCTAATGACAGTTATTTCAATCGTGTGCAAGTGATCAGGTGCTACTAAATGTTAGCTTGATAACAAAACGGAAAGTAGTGGCTACAGAACCATGTAGTCCAAGAGGCACTATTTTTTTTACAGGACAAATCCAGAACTGATGTACTTGTCGAAAAATAAACTGAGAAGGAGGCAAGAATAAAATGGTTCTACTTGTAAGGTAGAAAAACAATTCTACCTATCTTGTAACACGGATCGGGAGATTGTTCAACTAGGGAATAGAAGTAGAACTGTAGAAACATTGGAGAGCATCATGCCTTGCACATGAAAAATTAAGAATCAATATTCAAGTAAGGTACAAATTTTGGAGTGATGAATGCGAATCTGCGAGGTTATCCCCGACCTCATCTACCTGATCTGATATAGGGAAAGTAACGACTAACCTCTGTCGGTTGTGTTTGCCCGCCGCCACAACTTCTCCCCCTCCCTATCTCCAAGATCTGACCAAATCAATTTACCACATCCAGTACAACACCTGTGCAAAATTGAGATCGAGATGACATCAGCAGTGATTGTTTGATGGAAAAAGGAAATCATACACGAACGGGAAAGCGATGTAGGAGAAGACGTTCTTCGAGGTCAAGGTCGGGAAGGGAGCATGCAAGGTCGCCATGGTGATGACCAACGCCGCTCGGAGGAGGATGCCTCACCATTGCCGCTGTCCAGCTAGCTGTTCACTCCGCCTTCACTGGTGCGGCTAGGTTAAGCCGAGATTGGGAAAGGAATAGTGTGCGGCTAGGGTTATGAAGAGATGTACCAGCAACTGATTGATACTTGCTTCGTGAAGCTGATATGGTGGGCTTCATGGCACCGGATTTCACAACGGAGTTTTTCCCCGCGAAGTGGACAAAGGATGTGGAGGCGTAGGCGGCGACAACAGCGTATGGGATGCAAGGAGGGAGGAAATGCCTTCGTGGGCAGCGGCGGGGAGAGAATGAAGCGGCGTGAGGAGCGAAGGGATGTACTCGTTCACGAGTTTTTATTTTCTGCAGGGCTGAAGAGGCCTTCACGCAAGAAGCCCAATTAACCACGAGCCTCCGATTCGGCCGCGGGAGCAGCTGCCCAAAGGACAGTCGGCCCAGTTTCATCTAAGTACAGATCAAATGGCCAGGAATGATTCAAACTCGTGATCTGATGGTCAAAAATGCCAAATGCGTGAGAGGGTTGGGTTTAGGTTCAGTTTTACTGTCCTTAATTCCGTGCTTCATTTGAAGGAGTTGTCAACTAGAGTTTTGCCCTTTGATGTTTAGTCTAGGCCTTGGTAATTTTAGTTACAATAGAAATCCATGTTTAGGTGTGGTTTGGTTGTTCTTTACTTGCTAGGAAATAGTGATGTTTTGGAGATGCTGAAATATTTCTAAGTCTGGAATCTGTTATATTTTGTTGCTGCCTTGTCTTGCTTCTATCTTGTGATCTGTACCTCTTTTGAGGTTGGTGCAATGGAGTTAATTGTAGACTTTGGGATTATATAGATTGCTGTGAGTTTTCATGCCATTTGGAGTCCTGTAGCTTATGGTTTTTCTGCTGTCAATATGCCTTCAGATTGAAAACTGCAGCTTCATAAACTGCTATTTTCACTAAGTCTGAAACTGTGTGTGACAAGCCATTTTTGTGACTTCTTTTCATAGTGTTCCATGATGCCATGCCAGTTGTTGTTAGTTGTTTGTTGTAGCGATTCTTGCCCTCTATCGTGTCATGCCTTGGTTGAGCATATTGCGATTTTGTAGCTCGTAGTTGTGGGGCATAGAAAATGTTATGTGGCTGATTTTGGCAGATTGTAGTGATATCTTGTTTTACTCGTAGTTTTTGAACCGTAGCTCCGTTTTGATCGTATCCTATATGGAACTTTCTTAGGATCTCGTGTAGTTTCATTTTTTCTTGCTGGTTGTATGTTTTGGAGTGCTCGTGAACGTCGTTGCACACTTTTTGCATTCATGCCATCATATCTTGCGGTGCCCGTATCTTTTGATCCGTAGCTCCGTTGGAGATGTTCTCTATGTGTAAATTGCTTGTAACAACGCGTAGAATCACGTGAACCTATTTGTTTTGCTGTTTAACAAATAATTAAAAGTGTTAGTTAAGATCTGGACAGAATTGTAAATTAACATGTGAGGTCGTTTCGGAGATGCTATACGTCATTTCCGACCTCATTTAAAATGCCTAGATAGGTAGTTTAATTATGCTTCACCTCTTGCCATGTTTAACCACATTTAATATTGCCGTGTATCTAAATGGGATAGAACTAAATAATTAAATGTGGAGTTTCGTCAATATGCAACTCGTTGCATATTGAACTTCACTTAATGTGTAGTGTTTGAGTGTTGTGAATTGTCATACCGTGTCTTGCATGTGTTCAGCTGGTCATGCATCATATGTGTTGTGCATCGTGTGGTGCATATCGTATGTCGATTTGTGTTTCCGGTTTCCTTCGTCTCGATAGAGTTCCGCAAGCGTGTCGGAGAGTGAGGACCCGTTCGACTACATCGGTTCGTCTGCTTCACGGAGAAATTCTTCTTCCAAGCGGTATCTCACGCAAGATGACCATTTCCCCAGATACCACTACTATCATTGCCATGCTAGTTTTATCGCTTCTATCGAATATGTCTCATTGCCTACCACATGTTAAATATCAGCCTCTTAACAATGCCATGAAAACGTTCAACCTGTTCAACCTAGCAAACCACTGACTGGCTATGTTACCGCTTGCTTAACCATGTTGTTAGCGTTGCTAGTTGCAGGTGTAGTTGTTTCCATGTGATACATGGGTTCCTTTGTATATCACCATATTAAATGCTATTTAAATTAATGCACCTATATAATTGGTAAAAGGTCGAAGGCTCGGCCTTTCTAGCCTGGTGTTTTGTTCCACCTTTTCCCCCTTAGTTTCGGCTACCGGTGTTATGTTCCATAATTGAGCGCTCCTAACACGATCGGGGTTGTTATGGGGACCCCCTTGATAATTCGTTTTAGATTAAAGCTGGTCTCGCAAGGCCCAACATTGGTATTACGTTTGCCCAACATAATAATTTTGATAATACTGAAATGCATAGGGAGTTAGCGCTACCCGAGGAGTAATTCTACATATTACAGGGGGCCCAGTGCTGATGGTGCTGGTCCAAAACTAGAGCCGTTTGTGGGGCCAACACACGGCAACTTGGGAGATTTCTATCAGGACACCGTACGCTGTGCTTATCCGTCGTGTCCTGAGAACGAGATATGTGGCTCCTATCAGGATCGTCGACACGTTGGGCGGCCTTCCTGGATTAGTTTTACCTTTGACGAGATATCTTGTGCATCGGGATTCCGGTGATGCTTTGGGTAATCTCAGATTTGAGGTTTTTCACTAAGGAATTCGACGAGATCGCAAGTGTCGCGATCGAGGATTTCTATACGGCTTGTGGTAATTTGTGATGGACTAGTTGGAGCACCCCTGTAGGGTTAAAATCTTTTCGGAAAGCCGTGCCCGCGGTTATGTGGAAACGTGGAAACTTTGTCTAACACTAGTTCTAGATAACTTCAAGTTAACTTAATTAAAACTTGCCAACTGTGTGCGTAACCATGACTGTCTCTTTCATGAGTTCCTTCTCCGATCGAGGACACGGTGGGGTTATGTCTGACGTAGTGTGACAATCCGATGCCGGCGTTCCAGAAGATTTCCCTTCTATTCCGTTTTCATCGTGTGTCTATTTTATTTTTGTCGCAGCATCATCGCATCATGCGCATCATCTGTATTGCATCGGCATATCCGTGCCGCCAATTTTCAAAAGTTGCATCCGTTGTTAGTTGCCGGTTCGCGTCGTTGTCTGTTCTGAGCCCGACCGCACACGCACGCGCCCGCGGCATCGTCGAAACCCTGGTTTTAAAAGTGTGCGTAAAACTGTCTCTGATTGGGTTGAGATTTGACGTGCGGTGTTATTTTAATATAGGTAGGACGCCTGTCAAGTTTCGTCGTGATCGGAGTCCGTCTCGTACCCGAACGGTCGACCGTAGCGGCACCGTATTCGGTCTACCGTCGGACGGTTATCGGTGTTTTAAAAATCGTTGCCGCGCCGCCCGTTTTCCCTCTCGTCTCCGGTAAACAACCCTACACGGCCACGTACCCGTTCCCGCATGCGGAATCGTTCGTATCCGACCCCACGGTTGGATTCGGAACGAATTTCCGGTTAACCTAGCCCCCCATTTGTCTATATATACCCCTCCTATTTTTAAGGCAGCCAACCCCATCTCTCTCCTCGTTTCCCATGCCTTCCCAAACCCTAGCCTCCAGCCTACCCTCCTCTCTCTCCAGCGGGCCCGCCAGGCCCAGATCTGGCCCGCCTGGGCCCGAACCGCCGCTGCCGCCCTATAGTGCGCAAGCCGAGCTCCTCCATGGCGCCGTGCTCCCGCGCCCGATCCCTTCTCCTCCTCCCGTGGCCAGCTCCTCCTCCCGTACTGCCACGTCGCCAGAGCCCACCAGCCCTCGCCGGAGCAACGACTACCGCAGCCCCGGGCTGTAGCCACCGGTGCCCCTGCTCGTGTCGCGCGCCGCCTGTGCTTGCAGCAGGCGCCGCCCCTCGGCCTCCCATCCAGAGCCGCCGCCGTCCGTTCCCCCCCGCCAGGCCGGCCTCCTGCTGCGCCGTCGCCCCGTCGTAGCGAGGCAGCCGCCGCCTGGGACATCCCCCGATCTAGATCGGATCGGGAGGGACCTCCCCCCCAGCGACGAGGGCTTCGCGAGCCGCCCGCGCGTGGCCAGCTGCTCGCCCGCATGGGCCTCCTGCTGAGCCGGCCTAGCTGGGCGCAGCTCCCTGCGGCCCATCTCGTGCAGCCCCTCCATTTGGCCGAGAGGCTCCCATGGTAAGCCCGCCCCAGCACATCGTCGCAATGTTGTGCATGCTGTAGGCCCGTTAGTAATATAGATGGTTTCGGAATTATAATTAAATTCCAGAAAATAACCGTATATTAAAACGCCCGTAACTTTTATTCCGTTAGTCAGATCGGAACGTGTAGTATACGGTTTTCGTGTAGTTTTACGCGTAGATTACGTTGGCGCAACTTGCATAATTGTTTGACGACGTTTAGCGTGCCGTATACACAGATTAACATGTTCTCCTGATATGTTTGCGTCCCGTATTTATTTTTCGTGCGTGCCCGGATTGATCGTATGACGTAGATTAAATGCCCATGTTTTGCGTGTAGGGATTTGCCGCTAGTTTATTTTTCCGTGTATAGGTTATTATCCCGCATTTATGTGTGGCAATATTTTGTTGCGCAACCCCACATATTTTATATGTTTCCGGGGTAGAAAAATCCATGGGATTTTTCTGTGCAATTAGTTTTAGCTTTTGAGAAAATTAGTTCACGCGATATTTTCCGTGATGCCCTTTTGTTTATTTCGTAGGATTTATTCCGTGCTTCGTTTGAAGGAGTTGTCAACTAGGGAGTTGTTCTTTGATGTTTTGTCTAGCCCCTGGTATTTTTGGTTGCAATAGAAATGCATGTTTAGGTGTGGTTTGCTTGCTCTCAAGTTGCTAGAAATAGTGCTGACTTAGAGGTGCTGAAATATTTCTAAGTCAGGAATCTGTTATATTTTGTTGCTGTTTTGTCTTGCTTGTATCTTGTGATCTGTAGCTCTTTTGAGGTTGGTGCAATGGAGTTAGTTGTAGCCCTTGTGTTGCTCTAGCATGCTGTGAATGTTCATGCCATTTGGAGTCCTATAGATATAGGTTTTGCTGCTGTCAATATGGCTTCAGATCGAAAACTGCACTTCCATGAAGTGTTATTTTCACTAAGTCTCAAATAGTGTGTGAGATGCCATTTTGTGACTTGTTTCTCTAGTGTTCCTTGCTGCCATGCTAGTTGTTGTTGGTTTTATGTTGTAGTGCTTCTTACCCTCTTTCGTGTCATGCCTTGGTTGAGAAGATTGGAGTTGTGTAGCTCGTAGTTGTGCGGTGTAGAAAAGGCTATGTGGCTGATTTTGGCAGATTGTAGTGATTTCTTGTTTTGCTCGTAGTTGTTGAACCGTAGCTCCGTTTTGATTGTATCCTACATGAAACTTGCTAAGAATCTCGTGTAGTTTCATTTTCTCTTGCTGTTTGTATGTTTTGAAGTGCTCGTAGCCGTCGTTGCACACATATTGCATTCATGCCGTCATATCTTGCGGTGCTTGTAACTTTTGAACCGTAGCTCCGTTGGAGATGTTCTTTATGTGTAGATTGCTTGAAATGATGCGTAGAATCACGTGAACCTATTTTTTTTTCTGTTTAAAAACTAATTAAATGTGTTAGTTCATATCCGGACAGAATTGTAAATTAACATGTGAGGTCGTTTCGGAGGTGCTATATGACTTTTCCGACCTCATTTAAAATGCCTAGATAGGTAGTTTAATTATGCTTCACCTCTTGCCATGTTTAACCACATTTAATATTGCCGTGTATCTAATCGGGATTGATCTAAATAATAAACGTGGAGTTTCGTCAATATGCAACTCATTGCATATTGAACTTCACTTAATGTGTAGTGTTTGTTTGTGTGATTTGCCATGCCGTGACTTGCATGTATTCAGCTGCTCATGCATCATTTGTGTTGTGCATCGTGTGGTGAATTCTGTGTGTTGATTTGTGTTTCTGGGTTGCTTCGTCTCATTAGAGTTCCGCAGCGTGCCAGATTGTGAGGACCCGTTCGACTACATCGGTTTGTCTGCTTCACGGAGGCATTCTTCTTCCAAGCAGGATCTCAGGAAAGATGACCATTTCCCCAGATACCATTACTATCATTGCCATGCTAGTTTTACCGTTTCTATCGATTATGTCTCGTTGCCTACCACCTGTTAAATATCAGCCTCTCAACAATGCCATGATAACCTTCAACCTGTTCGACCTAGCAAACCACTGATTGGCTATGTTACCGCTTGCTTAACCATGTTGTTAGCGTTGCTAGTTGCAGGTGTAGATGCTTCCATGTGATAACATGGGTTCCTTGTTATATCACCATATTAAATTCTATTTAATTTAATGCACCTATATACTTGGTAAAAGGTGGAAGGGTCGGCATTTCTAGCCTGGTGTTCTGTTCCACCTTTGCCCCTTAGTTTCGGCTACCGGTGTTATGTTCCATAATTGAGCGCTCCTAACACGATCGGGGTTGTTATGGGGACCCCCTTGATAATTCGTTTTAGATTAAAGCTGGTCTGGGAAGGCCCAATTTGGTACTACATTTGCCTAATCACCTAATAAAATTGCATAGGGACTTTCCAGACCCCGAGGATAATTTAATCAACCCCCGGGCCAGTGCTCCTCATGAGTGTTGGTCCCACCTGAGCGATGTCCAGCGCCCCTCTGGTCACCCAGAGGTTTAGCGATCCCGACGTCTAGCTCATCCGTCGTGTCCTGAGAACGAGATACGCGGCTCCTATCGGGATCGTCGACACGTCGGGCGGCCTTGCTGGATTAGTTTTACCTTTGACGAAATATCTTGTGCATCGGGATTTCGGTGATGCTTTGGGTAATCTCAGAGTTGAGGTTTTCCACTAGGGAATTCGACGAGATCGCGAGCTTCGTGATTGAGGATTTCTATGCGGCTTGTGGTAATTTGTGATGGACTAGTTGGAGCACCCTTGTAGGGTTAAATCTTTTCGGAAAGCCGTGCCCGCAGTTATGTGGCAACGTGGAAACTTTGTTTAACACTGGTTCTAGATAACTTGAAGTTAACTTAATTAAAACTTGCCAACTGTGTGCGTACCCGTGACTCTCTCTTTCGTGAGTTCCTTCTCCGATCGAGGACATGGCGGGGTTATGTCTGACGTAGGTAGGTGTTCAGGATCATTGATTTGATCATCAGTAGTCACGTCCGTTATGCGTAGATCTCCCCCCTCTTATTTCTTGTACTCGTAAGTTAGCCACCTCATGTAATTGCTTAGTCGCTGCTGCAACCTCACCACTTAACCATACCTCACCCATTAAGCTTTGCTAGTCTTGATACCTTTGGAAATGAGATTGCTGAGTCCCCTGTGGCTCACAGATTACTACAACACCAGTTGCAGGTACATGTAAAGGTTACTTGACGCGAACACGTTGATTGTTCATTTGGAGTTGCTTCTTCTTCTTCTTCTTCTTTTTTTTCTTCATCTTTCTAGGATGGGTTCCAGGCCGGCAGCCTGGCATAGCAAGGATGGACGTCGTTCTTCTTTTCTCATTTGTTTTCGTCCGTAGTCGGACCCTGCTCTTCTTCATGATGTTTATGTACTGTACTTCTGTGACTCTGATGTAGCTTGTGGCAAGTGTAAGCCAATTCTATATATATATATATCTTCTTTTCAGTACATGTACTTGTAACGATATCCATTCTTGCGACACGGCGAGATGCGCTTCTATCCCTGACGAGGCCTTCGTGCCAAATTGAGGATAGGGTCGCATCCTGGGCGTGACAGTAGGTAGGTGTTCAGGATCATTCATTTGATCATCAGTAGTCACGTCCGCTATGCGTAGATCTTCCCCCTCTTATTTCTTGTACTCGTAAGTTAGCCACCAAATATATGCTTAGCCGCTGCTGCAACCTCACCACTTAACCTTACCTCACCCATTAAGCTTTGCTAGTCTTGATACCTTTGGAAATGAGATTGCTGAGTCCCCTGTGGCTCACAGATTACTACAACACCAGTTGCATGTACGGGTAAAGGTTATTTGACGCGAGTGCGTCGATTGTTCATTTGGAGTTGCTTCTTCTTCTTCTTCATCGATCTAGGATGGGTTCCAAGCCGGCAGCCTGGGATAGCAAGGATGGACGTCGTTCTTCTTTTCTCGTTTGTTTTTTGTCCGTAGTCGGACCCTGCTCTTATTCATGATGATTATGTATTGTACTGATGTGACTCTGATGTGGCCTGGGGCGAGTGTAAGCCAATTCTATATATATTTATCTCTTCTTTTAAGTACATGTACTTGTAACGACATCCATTCTTGCGACATGACGAGATGCACTTCTATCCCTGACGAGGCCTTCGTGCCAAACTGAGGATAGGGTCGCATCTTGGGCGTGACAAGTTGGTATCAGAGCAGTACCGACCTAGGAGCCCCCTTGATTGATCGAACTTGGCCAAGTCGAGTCTAGTGAAAACTGCTTTGAGTCTAGTTATATATCGGAGAGTAGGATTCTTTTTTCTCCTCTTCTATGCTCTGGTGAGGAATCTTGACGTAATAATTTAATTCTACTCCTCTTCTCACTCAAATTTTTTTTAGGATCACGCGGATATTTTTGGAATCTATATGATGCCGATGTGACGGAGTTCTGTCTTGGTGCCTCCTGTCTGACTTGATTTCTTCCGGGGAGTTGAGCTCCAGGGGATTCTCGAGCACATCCTTAACATTCAGATTTCTTAGTATCTCAGAACGAAGGATGTTCGTAATTGCTTCAATACTAGTAGTGGCGAGATAACCCCGATGTCCCAGTACTGGTGCAAATTGTTTGGGAGTACTGCCATACTTTGTATCGTTGTGATCACGAGGGTCTGTAGTAGATGAAGGTCCGAGATTCTGGTCTGTGTTGACGGATGTGATACAGGTGACGGATTAGTATATGAGTTGTGTGATTATTACTCCTTGTATCCGTCTACCAGATTGCATGACCAGAAATTTCAGGAATTCTTAGGTGGGAATTCAAGTAGTTACTTATAGGACAATCTTCCAACAAATGCATGATGTTAGGTTGGGGTTCGACATCTAGTGGATTCGTTTGTTGACGGTCTACTTACAGCGGTTCTCGTTGTGTCTTAAAGAGTCCTTGTAGCTTGCTACGACTTGGGGACACTTCATATGTCGGGTGCACTGCCTTGCACTTGATGGCTACTGTAAGGATCGAGCCCGTGCGATCCTGTCCACAAAAATATCGAACGGAAGTCTCTCTCATGAGTTTGCTCTGGCTTGTTTAGTAAGCCGTATCCTTTGTTTTGTTGATATATGGTAATTCAAGTTGCTTCGCTGTCAAGTGGTGATTTCAGATCTTTCCAAGAGGTGTTCTCATAATTTTTATGTGAATGCAAATTCTTTTGTTCAATTAGGTTGTCATATCAATTCTTGTCAACCGGAGTCGTCATGTTAATTCTTTTCCAACCGGTGTGCTTCTCTTCAAGTGAATTCAATCCTCTCCAATATTGCAGATCATTCTCGCATTTCTTCCGGAGTTTGTCTCATCTGTCCCAAGTTGTCTTTGTTTTTCCCGCCCTCCCGCCCTTTTCTTCAGTGTTTGGATTTCATCCAAGTGCCTTTATATTGAGTGATGCTTCCGCTATCTTTTCTTCCGTGTGGTATCCGGTGGTTCATTGTGAAGATTATCAGGAGCTTCGTGTTCATCTTGATTCATTCTTGTGGTATTTTCCGGTGAATTCAGTGCAGTTATCCGTGTCATCATATCCTATTCATCCTTGTAATTATTTCCTGTGTTGGAAATTCTTATCTAGTATTCTGTTGGCATTTATCTCTATTCTTTCCAGAGATGTAGCGACCAGACCTCCATCAGTCCAGTCTCTATGCATCTGTGTCATCCCTGGATCGGTATGCTGACACGCACAATACTTCGATGGGTATTATAACAGAGTAGCAATCACACACATATTACATCGAATGTCTCAAAGAGAACTTATTACAATAATATGGCCTAAGGCCATCTAAATATGATAACAATGGAAGGCTTGGAAGATAAAGTAGGTCCATCAATTCCAACGACATAGCTGAGTGCAAAACAACGACCTATGGCGCTTACTCGATATTTGAAAAGTCTGCAACATGAACGTTGCAGCCCGAAACGGGTCAACACATGGAATATGCTGGCAAGGTAACACATAGAGAGTGAACAGAATAAAAGCTATCTCTACATGCATACTTGGCTGGTAGAAATCTCTATGGTTAGCAGTTTTGCATAAAGCCAAATTTCTTCCTATATTAGTGGAACAAAGTTTATTTAACTACGTTGTTAGTTATTAAACAATGAGAAGGTTCCTCCAACTCAAACCCAAAAATAATCATCATTAACCCGCAAATTAATTTAGAGTGTTGAGATACACATGAAAATCCAAGAACCAGATACTCAAGATGTCCATAACCGGGGTCACGGTTAATCATGATTAGTTTGTACACTCTGCACAGGTTGTGCACTTTGCCCACAAGACTCGAAATACATCCATGGTCGGAGATTCGAGACACAGTCTTTCTGAAGCATTAACTCTCTACTTCTGGGTAGACCGTACCACCTATACCCTCTACATCTGCTAGTCTACCACTTCGATAGCTTCACACAACTTACTCAACTATGCTAGAGCCCATAATAGCTTGCGGCTGCACACGTAAGTTTCAGGTATGAATAGTCTTATGATCCCTTTGAACCTGGGTGGCGGACCTTAGGATGATCACACGGTTCCCCCGGGATATCCCGACAGCCACTGGGGATTCCAGGGTGCCTCAAGCAATCCACCCAGATGTGTATTTAAGTAGCCACCTTAAGTTAAACTTTAATTAACAATACTCACATCTGTCATGGAAATCACTCACCCAAATAATCGTCTACGAGCATAGCATAGCAATAATAGCATAACGTAGAAGTAACTCCCAAAAGTTTGATAGTAAACAGGTAATAGGTTCTACCTCTGTATCTACTTCCCAATACCCACATGTTAATTAGATCCTAACCATGCAATGTTTGAGGGTGGATCTAATGCAATAAAACTGGGTAATAAGGGATATGATAAAAGTGTTACTTGCCTTGCTGATGATCCGCACAACCTAGGGACTCGTAGTAGCACACTTCACAATCCGGGTATTCTATCGCAACAAACAATAGCACACATAAGCAAACAATAGAGATGCACGGGTAAAATCAAATAAGATCTAACCAGAAAGTTCAAGTAAAGAACTCCGGTTTGCAAAAAGAATCAAATCAAACGGATCAACGAAACTCAAACTGCGAAAGAAACGAGATTCGTTTACTAATCTGGACTAAAGAAAAAATTTTATTTATAAAAATCTTGTGCAAGTGGATTAATCGGAAAGAGATTTTCGTGATGAAAATCTGGGTGTTTGAATCACCTGATTCCGATAAACGAGCAAACCTTTTTTTTCTAAAGATGCAGCAGAATCGTCAAACGGGACATCAAAAGTGTTATACTAAAACGAAATTCGGATCAGGAATCGCGATCGAAATTAATCGCGGAAAAAATCCCTGAAAATAAATTTGACGAACAGACGGACGAACGAACGTTCGTCGTATGAAATTAATTAACGAACAGTGTTTGTTAAAACGAACGTACGGACGAACGTCCGTTAATTAAATAAACAAAAAAAAGTACAAATAAATAAATAAATCTGGAAATATATATATGTATATATTATAATTATTATTTTTCTACCTCGGGCGGCGTGCTCCGGCGAGTGGCGGCGACCGGCGCGGGCGGGGCGAGGCGGCGGCTAGGGTTTGTGCGTAGGGGGGGGGGCTTATATAGGCCTTCAGGGTCGGTTCGTTTTTTTAAATCGGACGAGATAGAAAATTAAAAGGGAAGTCCATACAAACTCCGATTTCAAAGAAACAAATTTTGCCGGACTCCTAAAAATGATCTCTACAACGTGGACATTTTTAAAAGACCGAAATAATATTTTGAAAAACGCGTATTTTCGTAAATCAAATAAAATAGCAAATAAAATCCAAATAAAAATTATTATTTGGCTTTAATATTTCCTCTCAAATATTTCTAAAATTTGGGAAAGTCATTTTATCCCCTCTCTCATATTTTTATATATGAAATATTTGAAGAGAAAAATAATTAAAACCCAATGATCCTCTTTTCATTATTTGAGAAAATCCCAATATGAAAATAAATAAATTCCCAACTCTCTCCAAGGGTCCTTGAGTTGCTTAGAATTTTTAGGATCAGCAATTATGCAAATAAAATATGATATTCAAGATGCTCTAATGCAATAACATTCCAAATTGGAAATTTGGGATGTTACAGGAGCGTTGAAGTTATCTCAATAGTTCTTGTTTTTCAATCCTTTCAATTATTTCGAGGTGCTCAACCTCATCAAGTTTTCATTATACTGGTGCAATATCTTTCTTTGTTAGCAATTGTTTCAACGGTGATTTCTTTGAGTGGGTCCATAACCCACAGGTTTTTCCCAGGATCTTATCTGGCTCTTGTAATCTTTTTCGGAGATCTCTAATTCTTTCAACTATGACGTAAGCATGAATTTCATCAGTCATATTCCTTCTTCAAGTTCAATTTGAATTTAATTCTCATATTTGGCTCAACCTTTCATTCTTCTTTATTCCGGAGTGTCTCATTAATTCTTGGTGGTGTTCTCCTCATCATTCTCAGCTTGGAAATCTGAAGGAGTGTTTCCCTCAAATCTTGGTCCATTCTCTAGAAGACTCATCATTTCAGCTTTGTGCCACCATCTTGATTGTTCCCAATCATGAGTAATCTCTTTCTTGCTACCCGGTGCATTTCTGAGTTGTTTTCATTCTCGATCCTCCAAAGGCCATAATTTTAGAAGATTCTTCGTTCTCAGCTTTCAACTTTCATCCTCAATTCTTCTCAATTGTTGTCTCTTCATTCGTCTCTCAATTATTCTGGTGTCTTGTTTAATTTTTTCTCTCAGGTGGATCATGATCCTTTCATTCTCATGTATCTCCACTCATTCATGATTGCCTCATTCATTTCAATTCTCACCGGTGTCTCTTTCAAGATTTCTTCTAGTTTGTGCTCATATCTCTCCTCAATCATTTCAAGAAGATTAAGTGGTACGCCAAATCCGTTGCTTGTCATCAATTTAACTTGATGAAGGATAGGCATAACATAATTCTTATTCTTCTCCATAGTGGTTTCAATTCTTCTTCCGGAGTGGCTCATGTTATCAATTCTTTTCTCAAGTGCCTATCTTTCTTTTCCGGAGTTCCAAGTTTTTTAAGTATCTCTTTGTGAGGCTTCATCTAAATCTTGGCAAGGTCATAATATTATTCTTTCTACCTTCATATCTTTGCATCATTCATTTGTATACGGTGGTCCTTCATGGTGGTTCATCAAGGTTTCAATTCGTTCTCAAGTGTTCTTCAAGATTCTTATTGGAGAACTTCAAGTTTTTCTTCTCTTGCATTTCCAAGTGCATTTGTTCTTCCTTATCCTTTGAGGGGGTATTATAGCATTCTTGTTAGTGTAGGAGTCTCGAATAGTTTTCCTTTCAAGTATGAGATAATTAAACCCACCAATTCTATGTTCATGGGATATTTTCAACCCATGATTTCTTCATTGAGCTATCTTGGTTTGGATTTCACCTAAAGCTTTTCCTATGGATTGTTGCTACCATGGTGCTTGTCATTAATCCAAGTTCTCAATGTATCCTCTTGGTGTAAGAAATTGTCCATATCTTGTTTCTCCCAATCAATCCTTGTTTCTGTTAGTGGCTGGTTGTCACTTCATTAGTTTGAAAGGTTTCCATAAGCCCACCACTATCTTGTTCTTTTCGTTGTTGTTTTTCCAACAACTCCGTTCAATTCTTCTTGCAAGGATGCTTGCCAAGTTCATTTGCAATATAGTTGTCATTCTTTTCTTCGTTCTCTTCTTCCATATGATCTAGTTCATATTCTCTTCTTCCGGAGGCATTGTGATGTTGCGCTTTTGGGTCTATTACGTTGTTCTACCAAGATCATGGTGTTCCCTTGTTCAATGTAGTTGTTTGTTATGTATATTGTCTAATTCTCCTACCTTATTGATTTTTTGTCCCATTTTCCTACCGAAGTGCTGCCGAAATTTTCCGTGAATTCTTGCTTATTTCTCATATCACTCCTCATCTCTTTGCAACCTTCAAGGATCATTGGTTTCACTCGTTTGTCAAAGAAGCGACTAAGTTTTTACCTCTTGTTCTTTCTCATCCTCTTCCTCTTTCATTCTTGGATCTCGGGGTGAGATCCTCTTGTAGTGTAGGAGAGTTGTGACAACCCGATGCCGACGTCCGAGAAGATTCCCCTTCTATTACGTTTTCGTCGTGTGTCTATTTTTATTTGTCGCATCATGCGCATCATCAACTTTGCATCAGCACTCCGTTGCCGCCAGTTTTCAAAACTTGCATCCGTTGTTAGTTGCCGGTTCTCGTCGTTGTCCATTCTGAGCCCGACCACACACGCACGCGCCCGCGGCAACGTTTAAATCTTGTTTTCAAAAGTGTGCGTAAAACTTTCTCTGATTGGGTTGGAATTTGACGTGCGGTCTTATTTTAATATAGGTAGGCCGCCTGTCAAGTTTTATCACAATCGGAGTCCGTCAGGTACCCGAACGGTCGACCATAGCGGCACCGTATTTGGTCTACCGTCGGACGGTTGTCGGTGTTTTATAAATCGTTGTCGCGCCACCCGTTTTACCTCTCGTCTCCGGATATCTACACTACATGTCGATTTAGTCCGTCCTGCGTTCGGAATCATTCGAATCTGACCGCGCGGCTGGATCCGGGACGAAAAACCGCTAAACCTAGCCCCCATTTGTTATAAATAGACCCTCCTCCTAATTTTTGGGCAGCCAACCCCCTTGCCTCGAAATCCATGCCCCCCATCAAACCCTAACAGCTCTCTCTCTCCTCTCAGATCTGTTCTAACCTCTCCATCGATCTCGACCGTCGGATCGAAGATCCAACGGCCGAAGACCCCCCCGCTTCCTCCCGCAGCTCTCCTGTGAGCTCCCGTGCCCGAGCGAGCACCTCCCGTGCGCTACAGCTCCTCCCGAGCGCCTCCCTCGCCAGCCAGCCGCCCATGCCATTCGGTCCGTGCCCCGCACCAGATCCCTGCCGCCGCCTCTCCAGATTCCCCGTCGCCAGCTCCTGCCGCCTCCTCTCGGTCCCGAGCCGGACCGGGACGAGGGATCGAGCCCGAGCGCCTCGTGCCGGCGTTGGCTCCTGCGTCGCCTGGATCCCGATCCAGCGGAACGAGGGGCCGCCCGAGGCTGTTCTTGCCTCGCCTCCGCTCGCTAGCTTCCGCACGTGGGCCGCCAGTCCAGGCCCTGATCCAGCGCGCCACGTGGGCCTTCGCCCCGGCCCATGCGAGGGCGCCCCTCCAGGCCCAAGCCTCGGCCTCCTCTCCTCAGGCCCAAGGTGAGGTCTCCCCTGCCTCTTTTGCCTCGCCCCAGGCGAGCATTTGCTAAATTGCGTTGCCTCTATTTAGGCCCGTAGATGGGTTCGTCCCAATAGGTTTATTTGGAGTTTTCGAATTAGATAGATTTCAGGAAATAGACGATATTTAGAATGCCCGTAACTTTTATTCCATAAGTCAGATCGCGATGAGTTGTATATAGTTTTAGTGTATAATCTCGCGTAGAATCACGTGAACCTATTTGTTTTTCTGTTTAACAATTAATTAAATGTGTTAGTTCAGATCTGGACAGAATTGTAAATTAACATGTGAGGTCGTTTCGGAGATGCTATACGTCATTTCCGACCTCATTTAAAATGCCTAAATAGGTAGTTTAATTATGCTTCACCTCTTGTCATGTTTAACCACATTTAATATTGCCATGTATCTAAACGGGATAGAGCTAAATAATTAAACATGGAGTTTCGTCAATATGCAACTCGTTGCATATTGAACTTCACTTACTGTGTAGTGTTTGAGTGTTGTGAATTGTCATGCCGTGTATTGCATGTGTTCAGCTTCTCATGCATCATATGTGTTGTGCATCGTGTGGTGAATATCATGTGTTGATTTGTGTTTCGGTTTCCTTCGTCTCGATAGAGTTCCGCAAGCGTGTCGGAGAGTGAGGACCCGTTCGACTACATCGGTTAGTCTGCTTCACGGAGACATTCTTCTTCCAAGCGGGATCTCAGGCAAGATGACCATTTCCCCAGATACCATTACTATCATTGTCATTCTAGTTTTATCGCTTCTATCGAATATGTCTCGTTGCCTACCACATGTTAAATACCAGCCTCTCAACAATACCATGAAAACCTTCAACCTGTTCAACCTAGCAAACCACTGACTGGCTATGTTACCGCTTGCTTAACTATGTTGTTAGCTTTGCTAGTTGCACGTGCAGTTGTTTCCATGTGATACATGGGTTCCTTGTTATATCACCATATTAAATGCTATTTAAATTAATGCACCTATATACTTGGTAAAAGGTGGAAGGCTCGGCCTTTCTAGCCTGGTGTTTTGTTCCACCTTTGCCCCCGTAGTTTCGGCTACCGGTGTTATGTTCCATAATTGAGCGCTCCTAACACGATCGGGGTTGTTATGGGGACCCTCTTGATAATTTGTTTTGGATTAAAGTTGGTCTGGCAAGGCCCAACATTGGTACTACATTTGCCCAACATAATAATTTTGATAATACTGAAATTCATAGGGAGTTAGCGCTACCCGAGGAGTAATTCTACATATTACAGGGGGGCCAGTGCTGATGGTGCTGGTCCAAAACTAGAGCCATTTGCGGGGCCAACCCAGGGAAACTTGGGATATTTCTATCAGGCCACCGTACGATGTGCTTATCCTTCGTGTCCTGAGAACGAGATACGCGGCTCCTATCGGGATCGTCGACACGTCGGGCGGCCTTGCTAGATTAGTTTTACCTTTGACGAGATATCTTCTGCATCGGGATTCCGTGATGCTTTGGGTAATCTCAGAGTTGAGGTTTTCCACTAAGGAATCCAACGAGATCGTGAGTGTCGTGATCGAGTATTTCTATGCGGCTTGTGGTAATTTGTGATGGACTAGTTGGAGCAGCCCTGCAGGGTTAAATCTTTTCGGAAAGCTGTGCCCGCGGTTATGTGGCAACGTGGAAACTTTGTTTAACACTGGTTCTAGATAACTTGAAGTTAACTTAATTAAAACTTGCCAACTGTGTGCGTAACCATGACTGTCTCTTTCGTGAGTTCCTTCTCCGATCGAGGACACGGTGGGATTATATCTGACGTAGGTAGGTGTTCTGGATCATTCATTAGATCATCATTAGTCACTTCCGCTGTGCGTAGATCTTCCCCCTCTTATTTCTTGTACTCGTTAGTTAGCCACCAAATATATGCTTAGCCACTGCTACAACCTCACCACTTAACCTTACCTCACCCATTAAGCTTTGCTAGTCTTGATACCTTTGGAAATGAGATTGCTGAGTCCCGTGTGGCTCACAGATTACTACAACACCAGTTGAAGGTACATGTAAAGGTTATTTGACGTGAGCGCGTTGATTGTTCATTTGGAGTTGCTTCTTCTTCTTCTTCATTATCGATCTAGGATGGGTTCCAGGCCGGCAACCTGGGATAGCAAGGATGGACGTCGTTCTTCTTTTCTCGTTTGTTTTTCGTCCGTAGTCGGACCCTGCTCTTATTCATGATGATTATGTATTGTATTGATGTGACTCTGATGTAGCCTGTGGCGAGTATAAGCCAATTCTATATATATTTATCTCTTCTTTTCAGTACATGTACTTGTAACGATATCCATTCTTGCGACACGACGAGATGCGCTTCTATCCCTGACGAGGCCTTTGTGCCAAATTGAGGATAGGGTCGCATCTTGGGCGTGACAACATGCTTAGGTTGCTGCAAACCTATACACTAAACCTTCCTCACCTAATAACTTGACTAGATTCGTTACCAAGGTCACCGGATTGCTGAGTCCCCGTGGCTCACAGTTTACAACAACACCCCAACAAGTACAGGTACGCCCGACGCAGGAGATCCTGATGGCACCCAGCTGACGTGGCAGTACGATGAGGAGTTTGACCGACTGTATGTGAACTATCCGGAGGACCGAGGCCGTGGTCGTGATCGTGAGCCAGCATGCGGGATGTCATAGTCTTTTACTTGTTTCATGTTGTCCGTAGCGGGACTAAAATTTGCTCTGAATAATTGTGTGGCTGTAAACCTTATGTTATACTATGTCAGATGGCAAGTGTATGCCCTACTTGTCATTCTTCAGATATGTAACGTTATGATTCTCTCGCTTGCGAAACGTTTAGATGCGCCTCTTTCCCTTTTGGGGCATCGCGCCCAAAATAGGAAAGGGCCGCATCTTAGTCATTACAAGTTGGTAATCAGAGCCTTACGACCATAGGAGCCTTTGTGTGATCGAACTTGGCTAAGTCGAGTCTAGTAAAATGTTTTGAGTCTTAGTTATATCGGAGAGTAGGTTTCTGTTTTCTCCTCTTCTATGCTCAGGTGAGGTTCTCGACTTAGGAAATCTTAATTCTATTCCTATTATCGCTCCAATTTTTTTTAGGATCACACGGGTATTTTGAAATCTATATGATATCGATGTGACGGAGTTCTGTCTTGGTGCCTCATGTGTGACTTGATTTCTTCCGGGGAGTTGAGCTCCAGGGGATTCTTGTGCACATCGCCATCATTCAGATTTCTTAGCATCTCAGGTCGGAGGATGTTCGTAATTGCTTCAATACTAGTTGTGACGTGAGGAGTCCGGCTTCCCCAGTACTGGGGCAGAGAGTTCCGGATGTATCGCCACACTTTGTATCGTTGTGATCACGAGGGTCTGTAGTAGATGAAGGTCCAAGATTCTGGTTATGTGTTGACGGATGTGATACACTGGATGGGTTAGTATAGGAGTTGTGTGAAATATTACTCCTTGTAACCATGTACCAGATTGCATGACCAGATATTTTGGGAATTCATAGGTGGGATATCAAGTAGTGACTTATAGGACAATCTTCGTGCAGATGCATGATGTGAGGTTGGGATTCGACATTCAGTGGGTACGTTTGTTCACGGTCGTCTTAAAGCGGTTCTCGTTGTGTCTTAAAGAGTCCTTGTAGCTTGCTATGACTCGGGGATGCTTCGTAAGTCGTGTGCACTGCCTTGCACATGATGGCTACTGTAAATTCGAGCCCGTGCGATCATAACCACGAAGATATCGAATGGAATCTCGATTATACATTTGTTCCGAGCAGTTCTAGCTCATACTTGGTTTGCAAGTGGTCTTTAATCAGAATTTTGTCAACAATCACTTTGAGGAAGCATTCTTACTATTTTGTTTGAGTGCAATTGCTAATATTCTTGTTCAGATATTCCTGCCTTTTGATTCAGCTTTACCTTCAATATTATTCTCTAGGCTAATGTGTTGTCTGTCTTCAGGATGGCTCCACCAACTCGTCAGAATCCGGGTCGTGAGGGTGCTAAGATGCCGCGACCACCCCCTCCACCTCCTCCTTTGCCGCCGCCTCCTCCTACAGAGGCTTGGCAAGCGGTGATGGCTGAAACAAATGCTAACACCCAGATGTTAATCCAGTTGTTGCAAGAGAGGACAAATCAGCAACAAGGCAATTTCAACCATGGTGGTAATCAGTTTGCATCTCTGAGTCAATTCCTGGCAAACCAGCCGAAGACCTTCACGTCATGTGATCAGTCGTTTGACACTGAGGATTGGATTCGGGACACGAAGAAACACTTTGAGTGCAGCAATGTCCGTCCAGAGGACTTCGTCAAGTTTGCAACGTTTCAGCTCAAGGGGCAGGCAGGAGTTTGGTGGCAGCAGTTGAAGGACTCTAGGGGTGCCAGATTGATCAGTTGGTATGAGTTCTGCATAGATTTCAGGTCCCACTATATCCCGTCTAGCTTTGTGGAAGAGATGCGTGAGAAGTTCAGACGCTTGAAGCAAGGTGGTTCCTCTGTGTACAAGTACAGCGTCGAGTCCCACAAGCTGCCCCGATATGCCTTGCAGGACATTCCAGATTAGAAGAGCAAGATCTATCAGTTCAGAGGTGCTTTGAAAGAGGACCTGCAGCTGGCCCTCGCTTTGCACGATCCTGATGAGTTTGATAAGATCTATAACTTGGCTCTCAGGGCTGAGGAAGCTTTGCTTAGGGTGGAGAATTCGAAGAAGCGTTTCAGAGATTCCAGCTCGTCGTCCTCTACTGAGGTGGTCCAGAAGCAGCAGAAATATTGGTCGTCTCCTCCTCCTCCTCGACACACTCAGCGGTTCAAGCAATTAGGTGGTCGTGGTTCTTCCCACCCACCCAACCCAGCTTTCCAGCAGAGTTTTCAGCAGAAGAAGCAAGGGAATCCTCAGACGTAGTTCCGTCAGCCGGCAGATGTTACTTGTCACAAGTGTGGGCAGAAGGGTCACTATGCCAACAAGTGCACCTCTTAGCTGCGTCTTCTGCCTCCTCCTCCTGGCAAGCCTCTAAGCAATGCTATAGTGAAGTTCAACCCCAGGTTTACGAGAGTTAATATGGTGAATGCAGCTTAAGCAGAGAACTCCTCACACGTGATTATGGATAATCTCTCAATTAGTGATATTCCTGCTAAGGTTTTATTTGATTCTGGTGCATGGCAATCATTCATTTCAAGGCCTTTTATTACTAAGCATGACATTCCTGCAATTCACTTGGATAGTCCTTTCCGCGTGGTCTCTCCGAGAATGCTTATGAGTTCTCATATGATGGTTCCGGATGTTTCTGTCAAGATGGGTAATTATGCTTTTCTGGCTTCTCCTATTGTCCTTGGCAACTCCGATATTGATTTGATCATTGGGATGGATTGGTTGGCCATGAACAAGGCGTCTATTGATTGTGAAGCTAAGGAAGTGAAGCTAACTCATTCTTTGGAGGACGTGATTATCTTCGCAGCGCGTGATGACACGGTCCGTCTGATTTCCTTGAATGAAAAGGGTGAGATCTCTCCAATTTCGCAAGGCCCAGTGGTCTGCGAATATGAAGATGTTTTTCCGAAAGAACTGCCAGGAATGCCTCCGCACCGAGAAGTTGAGTTCATAATTGAGCTTGAACAAGGTACTGAGCCTGTGTGCAAACGGTCGTACAAACTGGGTCCAGAAGAGCTGAAGGAGCTGAAGAAACAACTTGATGAGCACGAGCGTCTCGGTCTGATTAGACCAAGCTCATCTCCTTGGGGCCGTGGAGTTCTTTTCGTCAAGAAGAAGGATGGTACGGAACGACTCTGTGTCGATTACCGCCCATTGAATAATAAGACAATTAAAAACAAGTATCCACTTCCTAACATCAATGAGTTGTTCGAGCAATTGAAAGGGGCTAAGATCTTCTCGAAGCTTGATCTCAGGATGGGTTATCATCAGATTCGCATTCGCGAAGAGGACATTCCAAAGAATGCTTTTAGAACAAGCTTTGGCTCTTATGAGTATACAGTGATGTCTTTTGGTCTGGCCAATGCTCCACCGACCTTTTGTCGAATGATGAATTATATCTTCTCCCCATTCAAGAATGAATTCGTCTTGTTGTATCTTGATGATATTCTGGTCTTTTCGGAAACTGAGGAAGAGCATGAAGAACATCTCAGGCTAGTGCTTGATAAGCTAAGAGAGCATAAGTTCTATGCTAACTTTTCCAAATGCGAGTTCTAGTTGAAAGAAGTTGTCTACCTTGGGCACATCATCTCTGCCGAGGGCATCAAAGTTGATCCGTCGAAAGTGCAGGGCATTGTTGAGTGGGAGCCTCCGCAAAATGTGAAGCAGCTTCGAAGCTTTCTCGGGCTTGCTAGCTATTGTAGAAGATTCGTTGCTAATTTCTCCAAGATTGCTAAGCCTCTCTCAAGTCTTCTTCAGAAGGGTGTGAAGTATGTCTGGTCTCCAGAGTGTCAGTTGGCTTTCGACACACTCAAAGAGAAGCTCACTTCTACTCCAGTCTTGGTTCCTCCTGATGACTCCAAACCTTATCAAGTGTTCTGCGATGCCTCACTTCAAGGTCTTGGTGCAGTGTTGATGCAAGACAAGAAAGTGGTAGCTTATACCTCGAGGCAGTTGAAGCCAAGTGAGAAGAATTACCCCACTCATGATCTTGAGTTGGCGGTAGTGGTACATGCTCTGATGACTTGGAGACACCTCTTGTTGGAACGGAAGGTTGAAGTGTTCACCGATCACAAGAGTGTCAAGTACATCTTCACCCAGCCTAACCTCAATCTTCGGCAAACTCGTTGGGTGGAAATGCTCCAAGATTTTAATCCGAGCGTTGAGTACACTCCAGGCAAAGCTAATGTCGTGGCAGATGCTTTTAGCAGGAAGGCTTACTGCAACAGTCTCATTCTGAAGCCTCTCCAACCTGACCTTTGTGAATCTTTCAGAAAGCTCAACCTTGAGTTAGTACCTCAGGGATTTCTTACCAATCTTCAGATATCTCCTACCTTGGAAGACCAGGTCCGACAAGCTCAACTTCTTGATGCAATGTTGAAGAAAGTTAAGATTGGCTTGGCAAAGGGAGTTCCCAAATATAAGTGCTTTAGTGTTGATGCCAGAGATACATTATTCTTTGAGGATCCTCTTGTCGTTCTGAAAGGGCATCTCAGCAAGGTTATCACGGAAGAAGCTCATAATTCTCTTCTCTCCATACATCCAGGGAGTTCCAAGATGTATCAGGATTTGAAACAAACCTTCTGGTGGACTCGCATGAAGCATGAAATTGCTTAGTTCGTAAATGAATGTCATGTATGTCGAAGGGTGAAAGCAGAGCATCAACGTCCAGCAGATCTTTCGCATCCATTGCCCATTCCCGAGTGGAAGTTCGACCATATTGAGATGGATTTCGTCACCGGGTTTTTGAAGTCCAAGAAGGGTAACGATGCCATCTTCGTCGTCATCGACAAGTTGAGCAAAGTAGCTCATTTCCTTCCAGTTAGGGAGTCTATCTCGGCAGCTCAGCTTGTAGAGTTGTACACTTCGAGGATAGTCTCTTTGCATGGCGTTCCAATGCTGATTTCTTCGGATCACGGAAGCATCTTTACTTACAAGTTCTGGGACTCATTTGAGTGTGCGATGGGTTCTAAGATTTGATTCAACACAACCTTTCATCCTCAGACTAGTGGGCAAGTTGAGAGAGTCAATCAGGTCCTGGAGGATATGCTAAGAGCCTGTGTCATTTCCTTTGGCATGAAGTGGGAAGACTGCCTACCTTTTGCTGAGTTTTCTTATAACAACAACTATCAGGCAAGTTCAGGCAAAGCTCCGTTTGAGATTCTCTATGGCAGGAAGTGCCGTACCCCGCTCAACTGGTCAGAGACTGGCGAGCGTTAGATTCTTGGGAATGACTTGATTGAAGAAGCAGAAGAAATATGTCGGGTCATTCGAGATAATCTCAGAGCAGCGCAGTCCCGTCACAAGAGCTACTATGATAGCAAGCATCGTGACATGTCTTATGAGCTCGATGAATTCGTCTATCTCAAAGTGTCTCCTATGAAGGGCACTCAGCATTTTGGCCTCAAAGGCAAGCTTGCTCCTCATTTTGTTGGGCCTTTCAGAATTGTTGGCAAGAGAAGCGACCTTGCTTATCAACTAGAGCTCCCCTCAAACTTCGCAAATGGGCATGATGTGTTCCATGTCTCTCAGCTCCGGAGATGCTTCAAGACTCCTGAGTGCACAGTTGATCTTCAGGATATCGACCTTCAACCCGACCTATCCTATCGTGAGCATCCAGTTGCAGTTCTTGAGACAACTGATACGCCTCCGTCGTATCTACTTTTCCAAACTCTTTTGCCCTTGTTTTGTACTCTAATTTGCATGATTTCAACGGAACTAACCCGGACTAACGCTGTTTTCAGCAGAATTGCCATGGTGTTGTTTTTGCGCAAAAATAAAAGTTCTCGGAATGACCTGGAAATTTACAGGGATTTTTTGTGGAATATATAAAAAATACTGGCGCAAGAATCAACCGGAGGGGTGGAGCTGAGAGCCCACAAGCCCACCAGGCGCAGGCCTCCCCTGGTCGCGCCTGGTAGGCTTGTGGGGCCCACGAAGCTCCACCGCCTCCAATCTCAGCTCTATTTAGCCTCCTTCGTCCGGAAAAAAAATCAAGGAGAAGAGTTCATCACGTTTTACGATACGGAGGCGCCTCCACCTCTTGTTCTTCCTCTTGAGGGCACATCTGGAGTCCTTTCTGGGCTCCGGAGAGGGGAGATCGTCGCCATCGTCATCACCAACCTTCCTTCATCGCCAATTCCATGATGCTCTTCACCATTCGTGAGTAATCTCATCATAGGCTTGCTGGACGGTGATGGGTTGGATGATATCTATCATGTAATCGAGTTAGTTTTGACGGGGATTGATCCCTAGTATCCACTATGTTCTGAGATTGATGTTGCTACTACTTTGCCATGCCTAATGCTTGTCACTAGGGCCCGAGTGCCATGATTTCAGATCTGAACCTATTATGTTGTCGCCAATATATATCTGTTCTTGATCCTATATTGCAAGTTGTAGTCACCTACTATGTTTTATGACCCGGCAACCCCGGAGTGACAATAGCAGGAACCACTCCCGGAGATGACCATAGTATGAGGAGTACATGTATTCACCAAGTGTTAATGTGTTGGTCCGGTTCTTTATTAAAAGGAGAACCTTAATATCCCGTAGTTTCCATTAGGACCCCGCTGCCACGGGAGGGATGGACAATAGATGTCATGCAAGTTCTTTTCCCTAAGCACGTATGACTACATACGGAATACATGCCTACATTACATTGACGAACTGGAGCTAGTTACATATCTCTTCGTGTTATGAATGTTGCATGATGAATAACATCCGGCATAATCATCCAACACTGATCCAATGCCTACGAGTCTTTTCCTACTGGTCCTTGCTATGTTACTTTGCTGCTACTGCTGTCACTGCTGCTTCTGTTACTCTATTGCTACTGTTACTTTGCTGCAGATACTAAATCTTTCACGTGTGGTTGAATTGACAACTCAACTGCTAATACTTGAGAATTTTCTTTGGCTTCCCCTTGAGTCGAATAAATAAATTTGGGTTGAATACTGTACCCTCGAAAAATGTTGTGATCCCCTATACTTGTGGGTTATCAAGACCTTTTTCTGTCGCCGTTGTCGGGGAAGCCAAAGTCAAGAATAGTTTCCCGTCAACGTGCCTTTTTTTGGCGCCGTTGCCGGGGAAGCACAGCTATATTCTCCGAGTTACTTGGGATTTACGTCTGCTGGTCACTATGAGGAATCCGAAAGATCCAACAACTAAAGTCTTGCCCTCAACTACGAGGACATGTAAGGAAGTGCCATCTAGCTCAGCACTTGATTCACCTTCAGTTATGAGTAAGTTTGCGACACCACCTCCTCCTAGAAATCTTGATATGTCACCTGTGCTTGATGATGCTACTTCTGCTGTCCATGATGCTTATGATGATGCAATGTTTGATACTGCTTTGCCACTAGGTGCATTCCTTGATGAACAAATTGCTAGAGTTGCTGCTTGATGTGATGATACTTCTGAAACTGTTGATACTATTGAATTAGAACCTACTATTTTGCCTGTTAGAACTAGCTCACCTAGATATGAATTGTCTGATATGCCTGAGTGTTATGTTATGGAGGGAGAGATAGCTGAGGACTTTCTTGCTTGTAAGGATAGCTATGATGTTGAGAAATTACTGCGCAAGTGGAAAGAAAAATCTTTGAACGCTAGGATGAAATACGACCCAAAGTTTGCTACTTCGCCTATATTTGTGACCGATAAGGATTATGAATTCTCTGTCGACCCTGAGTTAATCACTCTGGTCGAATCTGATCCTTTTCACGGTTATGAATCTGAAATGGTTGTAGCCCATCTTACCAAACTGCACGATATAACCACCCTATTCATGAGTGAGGAAACGATCCGCCACTACTATATCCTTAAGCTGTTTCCTTTCTCGCTAAAGGATGATGCTAAGACTTGGTTCACTTCTCTTGCTCCTGGTTGTGTGTGTAGCCCCCAGGATATGATCTACTACTTCTCTGAAAAATATTTCCTTGCCTATAAGAAGCAAGCCGCTTTGCAGGAAATATACAACTTTGCGCAAGTTGAAGAAGAGAGTCTCCCACAAGCTTGGGGGAGGCTCGTCCAGCTGCTGAATGCTTTGCCTGATCACCCTCTTGAGAAGAATGAAATACTTGATATCTTCTATAATGGACTAACCGATGCTTCTAAGGACCACCTAGATAGTTGTGTCGGTTGTGTTTTTAGGGAATGAACCGTAGAACAAGCTGAGATCCTATTGAATAATATCTTGTGCAATGAGAATGCTTGGACTATTCCCGAACCACCTCCAAAGCCAACTCCCAAGAAAAGAGGTATTCTATTCCTCAGTCCTGAAGATATGCAAGAAGCTAAGAAATCTATGAAAGAGAAAGGCATTAAATCTGAAGATGTCAAAAATCTACCACCTATCGAAGAGATCCATGGTCTTGATAACCCGATATAGGTAGTAGAAGTAAATTCTCTTCGTAGATTCAATGAGAGTGATATTCCTTTTGATAAACCTGCTAGCTTATGCCTGGATGAATTTGATAACTTTGTTGCCAACAACAGAGTTTCAATGATTATGTTAGCAGACAATTGGAACAAAATGCTTGTATGCTTAGTCGTTTAAGTGCTTGTGTGGATAGAAATGTCAGTGATCTTAAGCTCTTGAGTAAACATGGCTCTATGGTTCTGTAACATCCCAATTTTCCTAATTGGGAATGTTTTACATTGTAGCTAAGCATCTATGCATATTGATTGAATTAAATTTAGCACGGGAATTCTTTCGTCTTTTGATTTGCATTTCTATTTTTTTCCTCGCACGAAAAGCCCGGAGAAATACTCTCTTGCATGCAAGAGAGAGAAAGGGAGGAAAATGACCCTCCAAAGTGCGGGAAAATTTCTGAAATATTTGAGCCAAGAAATCCAAGGATTATTTGCAAAAATATTTGCAAAAAGAAAATAAAGCAAATTGGGAATTTCTCAAAAAAAACTTTTTTTTAGTTTTTATGTTTGCTTTGGAAAAATGTTATTCGGGTAGAGGATATTTTTCTAAATTTTTTGGTATATAATACCCCATATTAATATTTTGATTTATTTACTTTTTATTCATTTTTATTTTCTGTTTCGGAAAAAGTTATAATTAGGAAGGTTTTTTTTCTTTTAGCCGTCGCCCCCGAGCGCATAATAGGCCTGGGCCGAATCCCCTGTCCCCGTGATCTGAATCCCATAGATCCAGGGCGACCGCCCCACTCTCCACCGCCTCCCTCTCACTGGCCGCTGGGCCCCACCTGCCCGAGTCTCCCTCCCCCGTCGGCCATCTTCCTTCTCCTTCCTATTCTACTGCCCGAGACCGAGCAGCACCAGGACTCGGGATTTCCATGCCGATCCTCCCTTCCCCTCCGTCCTTTCCTCTCCCTCCGCAGGCCTATAAATACCCCGAGCCTCGCCGCCCCCGTTCCCACCCTTTCCCCGTCGAGCCGCTGCCCCTAGCCCCTACCACCGCTTGCCGGAGCAGCCCGAGCTGCTGCCACCTTCGGTCCCCTGGACCGCCACCCCGTCAGCCGCCCCTCTCCCCCGAGCGCCTCCCTGAGGAGGAGGACTGCCCCGCCGCCGCCGCCCCGACTCCTCCAACGCCCCGGAGCCCCCTCACCCCCTCGCGGGTGACGCCCCTCGCCGGAGCTACCCCCAGCCAACACGGTAGCTTCATCTCTCTTCCTCTATTGTTTTCTTTTTTGCTTTGTAGCCATTAGATCTCCACTCAACGGTGTAGATTAGATCATATATAACTCTTCGGTTTAGATTAGAAAAACCAACGGTTTTTTTGTTCACTTATGATTTAGCCAGCAGTTTTTGCTTAGCCTCGGCCGTTTTCTCCTAAGTTTACAGCAAACGCCTCCACACCCTATAGCAACTTGCCACGTGTACCCCCTATTTGTAGATAGTTAGCTTCAGTTTTTTTCTGTCTAAATTGCAAAAACAGAAAGTTTCTGTTTTGTTTTGGCCACAACTTTTTATCCCGAAGTCCAATGACATTGATTCTTGTTCCAGTAGACTCCAATTTTTCTGTAGTTTCTAAAAACAAATAATTTGTCTATGTTTGAAATTTTCAAATACAAGTTAGATCAGATTTAGTTTAAACCTTGTTTTTCCTATTCCAGGAGTTTAAAAAATGATTTTTAGTTGATTCTTTTTGCTACTGCTTCCTAGTGATAAAATCTTATTGTGGTAGAAGTTTCAAAAAATTTAAAGTATTTTTACTGGTGTTTTCAACAGAAACAAGTTTCTGCCATACCGGCGCGTGATGAATTCTTTTGCTTAGGCTTTAGCAAATCCTTACTTGTGATGTTATTTTTACTTGTGGCTTGATTGAAGTGCGTATGGTGTGCTTTGTGTTTGTATCGGTAGATCATCCGGAGTGCGAAGCGTGTTACTTAGAAGCGCTCGAGCAAGACAACTATCATCAAGGCAAGTCATTTTGATCATGTTATTTTACCTATGTTTTCGATGCATGGTAGATCACCTTCTTTGCCCAATTTGCATGCTGCCTAGGTACTTGGAAACTTTAGTATAAGTTGTAGTATCATGTGGTAGGCACACAACAACCCCGATACTTGGCCCTGGGACGACAATTTCTTAATGCTATGCTTGAGTAGATGGGTTATCGGTTGAGTGTATATCACGAGTGATGCGAGGTTGATATAATAATCAAGACCTGCTAAGACAAGATTTTCAAGACCTCGGACACAATGCAACTCTGGGTGAAGGACGGTTGATCGGCTCCCTGGAGAACCCAGTGGATGCCCGGGATGCTGGAGAGGCCATGTCATCCTGCGGAAAGCTTCACCCAGGCTCGAAGAGACGGACGGAGACTTCAAGACTCAAGGCTTACCTGCACAGCCACAAGTTATTATGGGCTCTAGCTTGGTTGGACAACGCGGCGACTCTGGACAGGCGGTGCTAGCAGATGTAGAAGAACGGTAGGAATGGATGGGCACCGACAGGGATTCAGAGGGACCCGTTGAAAGACCATGTTTTGATCATCCGGTCTTCAAACACCCTGAAGTGCGAGGACAAACCCGGAGGCGATCAAATCTTGTGGGGAACGTGTGCAAAATTCTGCAGAGTGCCCAACCTAATCGATTAGCCGTGTCCACAGTCATGGACAACTTGAGCCGAAGGCATTGAATTTCCCCTGAACTCTCGACACAACTTAATAATGATGTGGGTGTTAACAACTATTCGGGTACGAGAATTGGTTCGCGGAACCATCTCGTTAACAAGAAACATTGTAGTAATATTTTGCTTTCAACCCCTCTTGTTGTAGGATAAAACTGGCTTTATGCAAAACTTAGCCCCACCGGCCAAATATGCATGTAGAGATAGTTGATTATTATTTTACTCCTCTCTTTGATGACTTGCCGGCATATTCAATATGCTGACCTACACGACTGCAACGTATCATGTTGCAGAGTACTTTTCCGACCAGGAGTGAGGCTACGATCTACGCTCAACGACATGCCCTTGGAGTTGGATGGACTCGTCTACCTGATGCTTCCGCTTAGTCTTCGTTAGATATCTCATGATATGGCCTTTAGCCACTTTATTGTAATCCTTTATTGTAATAAAGTACTGTTTATGAGATTTCGATTAATAAAGGTGTGTGATTGAACTCTTGAATATATACATTATGTACTGTGTGTGTACCAGCATGATCCTGGGATGGTACGGAAACACCAGAGGCTTGACTCGTCTTGAGTCGGGTCGCTACAGAAATGGTATTCAGAGCACACGCTGACCTTAGGACGTAACCTCTAGGAATGGAAAAGCCTTAGGAAGAAAAACTATTTTCTCTTATGTCTATAAATCTTCTACTTCCTCTTTTGATCATTTCTGACTTCTCTCCGATTTTACAATGAATAGATGGCCACCTTCATCCCTGTTAAGTTCACGGAGTTTTGCCAGCCCGACGCCGCTATGCCGTTCGGAAAGGAGCTGGTGCAGATCACCAAGGATTTGAGGATTGCTCTACCGACTATCACAGGGAAGCCAACTTCGTCTTACCCGAAAGATTCACGCTACAAGATCGAGGTGCATATTCCTGGAAGGACATTCCAGCCGCGCACTGAGCCGATGGATTTCAAGTTCATTGCACCCAACTGGATTCTCGGAAGGGACATGTCGATCCATTGTGCACTCGGACGTATCAAGGAAGAATACAAAGGCTGCCCTATTTCCCCAGACCTACTCACCGTATCCCGAAGAAACGAAGACGGAGAAATCATCTCAAGCAAGACCAAGGACGCTCTCTTGTCTTATGCCCAGACCTTGGAGAAGTACAGCGGGACTCTGGAGCATCATGTGATCAAGGACGCCAGGAAGATCAAACAACTGTCACTCCGTGAGGTTGAACTCGAAGAAGCAGCCCGGGAAGCCCACTATGAGCACGAACTGGAGGCGAAGGACTTTCTGGAACGGATCGAGAACCTGAAGACTCGAGTTGCATACCTGGAGGAGGAACTGGACATGGGCGAGAACCTTCATCCCGAAGGAGACGTAGCCCCCTTGATCAGCAACGACGAGGACTATGAAGAAAGCTCCACCGAAGGACCCGTCACCATGCTTTTCTGAGGAGGACACTTAGACTAGACCACCAAATTTACTTTATCGTTATACGTTTAGGCCGATGTTTAGGATTATCGAATTTTCTATCCTCGTGTGAACCTTTGTGATGGTATCGAATAAAATGTGTGGTGTGATACTTGTGTGTTGCATTCATATGGGTAGTGTAATTCCTCTTAGACCATTGTTCTATGCTAATCTCACCCCTCCAAAAACATCAGATGCCTCCGAGACGCGCCCCTGAGTCCAACTTTCCGCCGGAACTCACCCAGTTGATCCAGCAACAAAACACCCTGATGCAGCTGATCATCCAGAACCAGAACAATAACAACAACCGTCACCCACCCCAGACCGACAATCTCACCCGTTTCCTGAGGTTGAACCCTCCAACTTTCTCCAGCAGCATTGAGCCCATTGTGGCAGATGATTGGCTCCGCAAGATGGAGCGTGAACTTATCACTGCTGGTTGTACTGAAGCTGAGAAGGTGCGTTTTGCCGCGCATCAACTTGAAGGCCCTGCAGCTGCTTGGTGGGAGAACTACACACCACTTATCCCATTGTTGGAGTCACTTGGGAGCAATTCAAGCAAGCCTTCCGCACCGCGCATGTCTCGGCTGGTGCAATGAGTCTGAAGAAGCGTGAGTTTCGCAACCTACGCCAGGGCAATCGCTCTGTGGCTCAGTACGTTGATGCATTCAGCATGCTCGCCCGTTATGCACCTGGAGATGTGGCCGATGATGCGGCCAAGCAGGAAAAGTTCTTGGAGGGACTCAATGATGAGCTGAGCATTCAGTTGACGGTAGCCACCTTCAACAACTACCAGGAGCTGGTTGATAAGGCCCTCATCTTGGAGGGGAAACACCAGCAGATGGAGAACCACAAGCGAAAGTATGGGGTTGGAAAGTTCAACTCCGGCACTCAGCAGAAGCCTCGCTACACCCCCTATCCAGGGAATACCGGGACTGGATCTGGTAAGTTTGGAGGACACGTTCAGCATAAGCACCCGGTGCACAACCATGGAGGCCACAACCATGGAGGAAATGGGAACCACCGCAACAACGGCAACTTCAAGAATGGCGGTACTGGCACTCAGCCACATTCAGCTCCAGCTCAGAAGGATCTGACTCACATCACCTGCTTCAAGTGTCAGAAGACGGGACACTATGCCACCGAATGTCCCCAGAACAAGCAGGGAAATGGAAACGGCAACGGCAACTCTGCAGCAAAGAAGCCCAATCCTTTTCCTCGAGCTCAGGTGAACCACATTGATGTTGAAGAGGTCTATGTTCACCCCGATACTGTGGTTGGTAAGTTTTTGCTAAATTCACGTCCAGTATTGGTACTTTTTGATTCTGGTGCAACACATTCATTCATATCAAGGGTAGTTGTGGAAAAGTATAGTTTGCCAACTAGAACACTCAGCCAGCCTATTAAGGTCAGTTCCCCAGGAGGCATGATGACAGCCGGGATAGGATGCCATGCTTTGAGTCTCAACATCGGGAACCATAATTTTCCCACCGACCTCATCGTATTAGAGTCCCAGGGATTGGATGTAATCCTAGGCATGGATTGGTTGGCCAAGTATGAAGGGAATATCGATTGTGCCCTTAAGTCTATTTTGCTCACCACCCCCGAGCAGAAGCGGATTAAGTACGTGTCTCAGTGCCCGACACGGAGTAAGCGAGTAAACTCTGTCACGGGAGTAGTCCAGGAGGAAGTACCGATTGTACAGGAGTACCCAGATGTATTTCTGGAGGAATTGCCGGGCATGCCACCCGATAGAGAGATTGAGTTCTTGATTGAACTATTACCCGGAACAGCCCCGATACCCAAGAGACCCTATCGAATGCCCGCAAATGACTTGATAGAAATCAAGAAGCAAATTAAGGAGTTATTGGACAAAGGGTATATTCGCCCAAGTTCTTCACCTTGGGGAGCCCCAGTGCTCTTGGTTGAAAAGAAGGACAAGTCCTTGAGAATGGTCGTCGATTATCGTGCATTGAACGATGTGACCATCAAGAACAAGTACCCCTTGCCGATGATCAATGATCTGTTTGATCAGTTAGTTGGAGCTCGCGTATTCTCAAAGATCGATCTTCGATCCGGGTATCATCAGTTGAAGATTCGTGAACAGGATGTACCCAAGACAGCCTTCACCACTCGGTACGGCTTGTATGAGTACACGGTCATGTCATTTGGACTGACTAATGCTCCAGCATATTTTATGAATCTGATGAACAAAGTATTTATGGAATACTTGGACAAGTTTGTCGTGGTGTTCATCGATGACATACTGATATTCTCCAAGAACGAAGAGGAACACAAGGAACATCTGCGTCTAGTTCTGGAGAAGCTTCGAGAGCATAAACTATATGCAAAGTTTAGCAAATGTGAGTTTTGGTTGAAGGAAGTCGGATTCCTCGGACACATCATCTCAGGAGAAGGAATAGCAGTGGACCCTGCCAAGGTCGCAGCAGTCACCGAATGGGTAGCACCCACTTCAGTCAAGGAGATCCGCAGTTTCCTCGGACTTGCCGGATATTACCGGAGGTTCATTGAGAATTTCTCAAAGATTGCCAAGCCCATGACAGAGTTGTTGAAGAAGGAATCCAAGTATATTTGGACGGAGGAATGTGAAACCAGTTTTCAAGAGCTGAAGAAACGTCTTGTTACAGCCCCAGTGTTGATATTGCCGAACATTCGGAAGGATTTCCAGGTTTACTGTGACGCTTCTCGTCAAGGACTCGGAGGAGTGCTCATGCAAGAAGGTAAAGTTGTAGCCTATGCATCCAAACAGCTCAGACCTCATGAGTTGAATTATGCCACACATGACTTGGAACTAGCAGCCGTAGTACACGCTCTCAAGACCTGGAGACATTTCCTGATCGGAAATAGTTGTGATGTTTACACTGATCACAAGAGCCTGAAATATATCTTCACGCAGAAGGAGTTGAACCTCAGACAAAGGCGATGGCTAGAGTTGATCAAGGACTATGAAATGAGATTGCATTATCACCCAGGCAAGGCAAATGTTGTAGCCGATGCGTTGAGCCGCAAGAGTTATGTGAACACGCTCACAACGGGAGGATTACCCCAGGAGTTAGTCGATGACCTCCGAGAGCTCAAATTGGAAATAGTTCCAAGAGGATTTGTTGCCACACTGGAAATTCAGTCTACTTTGACAGAAAAGATCCGCAAAGCACAGAAATCAGACAAGGAGATAGCTGAGATTAAGCAGAAAATGGAAGACGGGAAGGCTAAAGGTTTTCGTGAGGATGAACACGGAACTTTATGGTTTGAGGATCGCATCTATGTGCCCAATGATCCCGAACTCAGGAAGTTGATACTTCAGGAGGCCCATGATTCCCCATACTCGATACACCCCGGCAACACTAAGATGTATATGGATCTGAAAGAAAGTTTTTGGTGGACAGGATTGAAGAAAGACATTGCCGAGTTCGTAGTAATATGCGATGTTTGTCAGCGAGTAAAAGCCGAGCATCAGAAGCCAGTAGGTTTGCTCCAACCTCTGCCGATACCCGAGTGGAAATGGGAAAAGCTTGGTATGGACTTCATCACAGGATTACCTCGGACCCGTTCTGGCCATGATTCTATTTGGGTTGTGGTCGATCGTTTGACCAAGGTAGCTCACTTCATTCCGGTGAAGACTACTTACACGAGTGCCAAGCTGGCCAAGATATATATGACGAGGATCGTATGTCTGAATGGAGTACCGAAGAGCATTGTGTCAGATAGAGGGACTCAGTTCACATCAAAATTTTGGCACCAACTGCACGAAACCTTGGGAACGAGATTGGAGTTCAGTACAGCTTTTCACCCGCAGACAGATGGACAGACTGAGAGAGTTAATCAGATTCTGGAGGACATGTTGAGAGCTTGCGCACTAGACTATGGGTCTAGTTGGGATGACAATTTACCTTATGCCGAGTTCTCATACAACAACAGCTACCAAACCAGTCTGAAGATGGCCCCTTTCGAAGCCCTATACGGAAGGAGGTGCAGAACACCGTTGATGTGGGATGGAGTTGGAGACCGACAACTTTTTGGTCCCGACCTTATCCGAGATTCTGAAGAGAAGGTCAAGCTTATTCGTGACCGACTCAAGATAGCTCAGTCCAGGCAGAAGAGTTATGCTGACAGCAAACGCAAGGAAGTAACGTACGAAGTGGGAGACCGAGCATATCTTCGGGTGTCTCTACTTCGAGGAATCAAGAGATTCGGTGTGAAAGGAAAATTAGCACCTCGTTACATTGGCCCCTACAAAATTCTTGAACGTAGAGGGGAAGTTGCATACAAACTGGAACTGCCAGAAGGATTGTCCGGAGTTCATGATGTCTTCCATGTTTCCCAGTTGAAGAAATGTCACGTTGAGATGGCCGATGTTCCGTTGAGAGATACAGTGCCCCTAGAGGCCATACAACTTGACAGTGATCTGACGTATGAGGAGAAACCCGTCAGGATTCTCGAGACTGCCAATAGAGTTACCCGCAGCAAGATCATCAAGTTCTGCAAGGTGTTGTGGAGCCACCACACCGAGGAAGAAGCCACCTGGGAACGAGAAGAGGATCTTCGTCGAGACCACCCGCACCTGTTTTCTAGCCAACCCGAATCTCGAGGGCGAGATTCATCTTAGGGTGGGTAGGTTTGTAACATCCCAATTTTCCTAATTGGGAATGTTTTACATTGTAGCTAAGCATCTACGCATATTGATTGAATTAAATTTAGCACGGGAATTCTTTCGTCTTTTGATTTGCATTTCTATTTTTTTCCTCGCACGAAAAGCCCGGAGAAATACTCTCTTGCACGCAAGAGAGAGAGCGGAGGAAAATGACCCTCCAAAGTGCAGGCAAATTTCTGAAATATTTGAGCCAAGAAATCCAAGGATTATTTGCAAAAATATTTGCAAAAAGAAAATAAAGCAAATTGGGAATTTCTGAAAAAAAACTTTTTTTTTGTTTTTATTTTTGCTTTGGAAAAATGTTATTCGGGTAGAGGATATTTTTCTGAATTTTTTTGGTATATAATACCCTATATTAATATTTTGATTTATTTCCTTTTTATTCATTTTTATTTTCTGTTTCGGAAAAAGTTATAATTAGGAAGTTTTTTTTTCTTTTAGCCGCCGCCCCCGAGCGCATAATAGGCCTGGGCCGAATCCCCTGTCCCCGGGATCTGAATCCCATAGATCCAGGGCGACCGCCCCACTCTCCACCGCCTCCCTGTCACTGGCCGCTGGGCCCCAACTGCCCGAGCCTCCCTCCCCCGTCGGCCATCTTTCTTCTCCTTCCTATTCTACTGCCCGAGACCGAGCAGCACCAGGACTCGGGATTTCCATGCCGATCCTCCCTTCCCGTCCTTCCTTTCCTCTCCCTCCGCAGGCCTATAAATACCCCGAGCCTCGCCGCCCCCATTCCCACCCTTTCCCCGCCGAGCCGCCGGCCCTAGCCCCTGCCACCGCTCGCCGGAGCAGCCCGAGCTGCTGCCACCTTCGGTCCCCTGGAGCGCCACCCCGTCAGCCGCCCCTCTCCCCCGAGCGCCTCCCCGAGGAGGAGGACTGCCCCGCCGCCGCCGCCCCGACTCCTCCAACGCCTCGGAGCCCCCTCCCCCCCCTCGCGGGTGACGCCCCTCGCTGGAGCTACCCCCAGCCAACACGGTAGCTTCATCTCTCTTCCTTTGTTGTTTTCTTTTTTGCTTTGTAGCCATTAGATCTCCACTCAACGGTGTAGATTAGATCATATATAACTCTTCGGTTTAGATTAGAAAAACCAACGGTTTTTTTGTTCACATATGATTTAGCCAGCAGTTTTTGCTTAGCCTCGGCCGTTTTCTCCTAAGTTTACAGCAAACGCCTCCACAGCTTATAGCAACCTGCCACGTGTACCCCCTATTTGTAGATAGTTAGCTTCAGTTTTTTTTCTGTCTAAATTGCAAAAACATAAAGTTTCTATTTTGTTTTGGCCACAACTTTTTATCCCGAAGTCCAATGACATTGATTCTTGTTCCAGTAGACTCCAATTTTTCGGTAGTTTTTAAAAACATATAATTTGTCTATGTTTGAAATTTTCAAATATAATTAGATCATATTTAGTTTAAACCTTGTTTTGCCTATTCCAGGAGTTTAAAAAATGATTTTTAGCTGATTCTTTTTGCTACTGCTTCCTAGTGATAAAATCTTATTGTGGTAGAAGTTTCAAAAATTTTAAAGTATTTTTACTGGTGTTTTCAACAGAAACAAGTTTCTGCCATACCGGCGCGTGATGAATTCTTTTGCTTAGGCTTTAGCAAATCCTTACTTGTGATGTTATTTTTACTTGTGGCTTGATTGAAGTGCTTATGGTGTGCTTTGTATTTGTATCGGTAGATCATCCGGAGTGCGAAGCGTGTTACTTAGAAGCGCTCGAGCAAGACAACTATCATCAAGGCAAGTCATTTTTATCATGTTATTTTACCTTTGTTTTCGATGCATGGTAGATCACCTTCTTTGCCCAATTTGCATGCTGCCTAGGTACTTGGAAACTTTAGTATAAGTTGTAGTATCATGTGGTAGGCACACAACAACCCCGATACTTGGCCCTGGGACGACAATTTCTTAATGCTATGCTTGAGTAGACGGGTTATCGGTTGAGTGTATATCACGAGTGATGCGAGGTTGATATAATAATCAAGACCTGCTAAGACAAGATTTTTAAGACCTCGGACGCAATGCAACTCTGGGTGAAGGACGGTTGATCGGCTCCCTGGAGAACCCAGTGGATGCCCGGGATGCTGGAGAGGCCATGTCATCCTGCGGAAAGCTTCACCCAGGCTCGAAGAGACGGACGGAGACTTCAAGACTCAAGGCTTACCTGCACAGCCACAAGTCATTATGGGCTCTGGCTTGGTTGGACAACGCGGCGACTCTGGACAGGAGGTGCTAGCAGATGTAGAAGAACGGTAGGAATGGATGGGCACTGACAGGGATTCAGAGGGACCCGTTGAAAGACCATGTTTTGATCATCCGGTCTTCAAACACCCTGAAGTGCGAGGACAAACCCGGAGGCAATCAAATCTTGTGGGGAACGTGTGCAAAACTCTGCAGAGTGCCCAACCTAATCGATTAGCCGTGTCCACGGTCATGAACAACTTGAGCCGAAGGCATTGAATTTCCCCTGAACTCTCAACACAACTTAATAATGATGTGGGTGTTAACAACTATTCGGGTACGAGAATTGGTTGGCGGAACCATCTCGTTAACAAGAAACATTGTAGTAATATTTTGCTTTCAACCCCTCTTGTTGTAGGATAAAACTGGCTTTATGCAAAACTTAGCCCCACCGGCCAAATATGCATGTAGAGATAGTTGATTATTATTTTACTCCTCTCTTTGATGACTTGCCGGCATATTCAATATGCTGACCTACACGGCTGCAACGTATCATGTTGCAGAGTACTTTTCCGACCAGGAGTGAGGCTACGATCTACGCTCAGCGACATGCCCTTGGAGTCGGATGGACTCGTCTACCTGATGCTTCCGCTTAGTCTTCGTTAGATATCTCATGAGATGGCCTTCAACCACTTTATTGTAATCCTTTATTGTAATAAAGTACTCTTTATGAGATTTCGATTAATAAAGCTGTGTGATTGAACTCTTGAATATATACATTATGTACTGTGTGTGTACCAGCATGATCTTGGGATGGTACGGAAACACCAGAGGCTTGACTCGTCTTGAGTCGGGTCGCTACAGGTTCCTACTCAGGTAGAACAAGTACTTGAGGCTCAAAATGACTTGCTCAATGAGTTGAATGACAATTCTGTCAGAGTCGTCACTAGAGGCGGTAGAATGACCCAGGAACCTCTGTATCATGAGGGTCATCCTAAGAGAATTGAACAAGATTCTTAAGGAGTTAGCACTGATGCACCTAGTCATCCTAGAAAGAAGAAGAAATATGATAGCAACTTGCACGCTAGCAACCCTGTTGCTGTTACACCTAAGAGTCCAAATGATGTCTCTCTCTCTGATGCCAAAACACAATCTGGTGATGAACATGAGCCTAATTATAATATCAATAGTGATGTTCATGCTGATGCTCAACCTAGCAATGATAAGGATGTGGAGATTGAACCTGTTGATCTTGATAACCCACCACCTAAGAATAGGAGATACGATAAGAATGACTTCATTGCTAGGAAGCATGGTAAAGAAAGGGAACCATGGGTGCAGAAACCTATGCCCTTTCCTCCCAAACAATCCAAGAAAAAGGATGATCAGGATTTTGAGCGATTTGTTGAACTGATTAGACCTGTCTTTCTGCAAATGCGTTTGACAGATATGCTCAAAATGTCTCCGTATGCTAAGTACATGAAGGATATTGTTACTAATAAGAGGAGGATACCTGAGGTTGAGAGTTCCACCATGCTCGCTAATTATACCTTCAAGGGTGGAATTCCTAAGAAACTAGGTGACCCTGGAGTGCCCACTATACCTTGCTCCATTAAAGGCAACTACTATAGAACTGCTTTATGCGACCTTGGAGCCGGTGTTAGTGTTATGCCTCTTTCTCTTTATCGTAGGCTTGAACTGGATAAGTTGACACACACTGAAATCTCTGCAAATGACCGACAAATCAACTGCTTTCCCTATCGGCATTTGCGAGGATGTGCCTGTTGTGGTTGCTAACGTTACTCTCTTGACAGACTTTGTTATCCTGGATATTCCCGAGGATGATGCCATGGCGGTCATCCTTGGAAGACCCTTTTTAAACACTGCAGGGGTTGTTATAGATTGCAACTAAGGCAATGTCACTTTCCATGTCAACGGTAATGAGCATACGGTGCACTTTCCGAAGAAACAATATCGAGTACATTGCATCAATGCTATAAAAAACTTCATCGATTCTTATTGGGAGCTTTGAATACCTATACCTACTGTCAAGATGAAGTATGATTTGCTTGTTGGGGATATCCACATCCCCATTGAGGTAACCTAGTGACTATTCGAAAATTCTCCGTTCTTTTTTATGCGATTCGAAAAAGTTTGTCAAGGAGACTTGATCAACCCCATTGACGGATTTCTTTCAGTGTCCATGAGACGGATGCATTGAGGAGTCACAACCCTCTGTTCCAATCTTTCACCTTCGGTTGCTTAGAAGAAAAATGATAGATTTAGTTTAGTTTTCCCTATTTTCTTCTTTTAGCGTCCCGTAGAAAAGTACCCCGAAAATAAAAGTTCTTCGAACATCCTGAAAATCAAGTATGATTTTTTCTGGAATTTTTGAAAAATACCGAGACGGAGAGCTAGTCAGGGGGCTGCACCAGTGGACCACAAGCCCTGGAGGCGCGGGCACCCCTGGACACGCCTACCAGGCTTGTGGGGCCCACGTGTACCCCCTCCACTTATTCTAGCTCCCATCTACTTCTCCTACCTCCAGAAAATATCGTTTCGCAACTCAAACCCATGTTCTTGCTCTTCTTGCTGGGATCTTCGATCTCCTTGTGCAAAGCACCATTCACCAAGCTGTTTTGGGGAAATTGCTCCTTGGTATGTGACTCCTCCATTGGTCCTATTAGTTTTTGCTCTAGTGCCTTATACGTCGCGTATTTTTGCTGCCTTGGTGACCCTGTTCTTGAGCTTTGCATGCTAATTTTAGCTGGTCCCAAGTAGTTTTAATGCGTGATATGGCCTCTAGGCACTTGTGGGAGTAGTTGCTATGAGTTTCGTTGGGCCTTGTTCACTTTTCCTTATAGTAACTAAAATTTCAGAAATTTTCAGAGATAGAAAAAGGAAAAGATGAGGAGGTTCTTAAGAGGCTCTTCAAGCCGTGACCCCAAGGATGATGAAAGTGAGAAGAAGAAACCCAAGTATCCGGTCCCCCGAGTTGGAGAAGTTCGAGAGTGCGAGTGGCCAAGCGACGTGTTCTTACGCGCTGCCGGACTTTATGAGGACTTTTACTACTTGGTGGAGAACGGAGGCCTTACCGCCCTCGTTGAAGATAAGTGTCCGCAATACCTCCTCCTCACTAATATTTTCGTGCAAAGCTTTAATTTCTATCCAAGGAAGAATCCTCCTATGGTTGAATTCAAATTATATGATATCCCCTAGTGCATGTCACTTCAGGATTTTTGCAATGTTTGAAACTTACCTTATGTTGGGGATATTCATGAACCTCGTCCACGGGACTTGGAGGCTTTCATAGATACTATTGCTGTAGGAGAGGAGAGAGGTGTGTCTTGCGCTAGAGCTGCTAGCATACATTTTCCCGTGCTTCGGTACTTCTCATTATTCGTGGGAAAATGTTTGATTGGCCGTGGGAAAGCTGGGGCCCTTAGCTCCCCAGATCTTTCGGTTTTGCGCGAAGCCCTTTATAATGATAAAACTTATAGCTTGGGCGCTATAGTAGCTCAACGGTTGAACACGAACCGTTCTAAAGGCGTTGTCTATGGAGGTATCTATGCTACTCGTCTTGCTAGACATTTTGAGATACCTATTAGACTTGACGAGGCAGAAGAGATTCTTCTTCCTAAGAGATATCTAGATTATGATAGCATGGTTCGCCATGACTTTCTTGATAGAGATATAAATAGAGGGATGATTTATAACCTGGTATTTAGTCAGGGCACTCGTGATACTATTGCTTTGCCTGCTCCTTCTTTGTTCAATCTTCATACACGCAGGTACATTATTATGCCCTCGGACATCTACGCATATTGGGCATAGCCCAACCACATGTGAACGTGCCCGAGCCACCAGTCGAGTACCAGACGCCAGTTTATCTGTGGGAGGCAGAGGAGCTCAGACAACAATGGCACCCTCAGTACACTCCAAAGTACCCCGAAGCCGGTTATTTCCCTCCTTGGGAGTAGACCAACTTAGGCCAAAAGCCTAATCTTGGGGGAGTACGTGTTTCTCACCGACTTTATATTCTTGCTTACGCTTTCACTTTGTTAGTCGGTGTTCACACTTTGCCACTATATCATCCATGCTAGTTTATTTCTTTTTCTCATTTTCTTTTTGTGTGTTTGTCTAGTTTGAGAAAAACCGAAAAATATTTTCTTGTTCTTCTTTTGCTTGTTGGGAGCTTTCCCGTGTAAATAGTTTCCTTTTTCTTTGGGTCAAGGTAGAAGACCATGGTTACAATGTTTAGTGGCTCTAGCATGCATATCTATTTATCTGTCAAAGAGCCATATTACTTTGTCTTCTCCTTTGTGTTTGCCTGCAGATTCCAGCGTAGTCCAATGCATGAGTACTCTTATTATTGTTCACATCTTTCGGTCGTGCACGTGAAAGGCAGTAATGACGATATATGATGAAGTGACTTAGCCTGGAAAAGTTGGTATGAACTCGATCTATTTTGTTTTTGTAAATATGACTAGCTCATCGTTCCTGATTCAGCTTTGTTGTGAGAGAAACATGTTTGCAATGACAACCTAGAGATCATAGTTTCTGATGCCATGCTTAATTAGCTAGGAGCTTATAATGGTTTGCCTTGGATGCCAACATGAATCTTGAGATGATTATGATGTAGTATGATAGGATGGTATCCTCCTTTGAATGATTCAAGTGGCTTGACTTGGCGCATGTTCACGCATCTAGTTGAAACAAAATCAACATAGCCTCAATGATATTCATGTTCATGGTGATTTATGTCCTACTCATGCTTGCACTCAATGTTGGTTAATCTCAATGCATTTTGATGACTGTTGTCGCTCTCTAGTTGGTCGCTTCCCAGTCTTTTGCTAGCCTTCACCTGTACTAAGCGGGAATACTGCTTGTGCAACCACTTCCATAAACCCAAAGTTGTTCCATATGAGTCCACCATACCTACCTATATGCGGTATCTACCTGCCGTTCCAAGTAAATTTGCATGTGCCACTCTCTAAATCTTCAAGAAATAATCTGTTTTGCATGCCCGAACCGCTCATGTGGTGACAGGGGCTATCAGTATCTTCCATGCTAGGCGTGTTATCCTCGATATGTGTTTATTCACTATCTCTCACTAGAAAGGGGCCGGTAATTGGAATGCCCAGTTCCATGCCCAAATCGAAAAGATAAGTGCAAACAAAACTCCCCCTGGATTGATGTTGGTATGGACGGCACCCGAGTATTCGGCTAGTCGTGGAGTGTGATTGATCGGTGGTGGGGGAGTCAAAACTTTACTTTTTTGTTTGGGAACCGCCTATAGCATGTGTAGCGTGGAAGATGGTGAAAACTCTTAGTCATTGCGTTGACAATGAAAGCATGCAACCCAAAATTATTACCTCTGTTTTCAAAGCTTAAGCTCTGGCACCTCTGCAAATCAATGCTTCCCTCTGCAAAGGGCCTGTCTATTTATGTTCCTGTTGACTCATCCTCTTCTTATAAAAGCACCAATTTGGGAGCACCTCGGTCATTTTTATGCTTTGCTTTTGACTGATATTGAGTATGGCTGTGACTGGATCTTCTTTGCCATGAATTACAATATTTAGTTAGCCCTTGGTCTTTGAAGGTGCTCTGCATTTATGTTTTGCGGTCTCAGAAAGAGCTAGCGAGATACCATCTGCTCACACTGCTTCATGCTTGTTTTGATTGAAGTGTTGACGTTTGAGACTTATTATTATTGCTCGCTAGTTGATTTTGCCCTTGATATGAGTTTACCGTGAGACCTAGATGTCATTTTCTTATGTGGTTTGCTTGTGATCTTGCTGAAATTCTGAATATAAGTTAGACATAGTTGCAACAACAAGATCAAACAGAGTTCGTAAAAGTTTTTCTTTTGTCTCTTTCAGTTTGTCAACTGAATTGCTTGAGGACAAGCAAGGTTTTAATCTTGGAGGAGTTGATACGTCTCTGTCACATCTACTTTTCCAAACTCTTTTGCCCTTGTTTTGGACTCTAATTTGCATGATTTGAATGGAACTAACCCGGACTAACGCTGTTTTCAGCAGAATTGCCATGGTGTTGTTTTTGCGCAGAAATAAAAGTTCTTGGAATGACCTGGAAATTTACGGGGATTTTTTGTGGAATATATAACAAATACTGGCGCAAGAATCAACCGGAGGGGTACAGCTAAGAGCCCACAAGCCCACGAGGCGCGGGGCCCCCGTGGCCTCGCCTGGCAGGCTTGTGGGGCCCACGAAGCTCCACCGCCTCCAATCTCAGCTCTATTTAGCCTCTTTCATCTGGAAAAAAAATCAAGGAGAAGAGTTCATCGCGTTTTACAATACGAAGGCGCCGCCACCTCCTGTTCTTCCTCTGGAGGGCAGATCTAGAGTCCGTTCTGGGCTCAGGAGAGGGGAGATCGTCGCCATCGTCATCACCAACCTTCCTGCATCGCCAATTCCATGATGCTCTTCACCGTTCGTGAGTAATCTCATCGTAGGCTTGCTGGACAGTGATGGGTTGGATGAGATCTATCATGTAATCGAGTTAGTTTTGACGGGGATTGCTCCCTAGTATCCACTATGTTCTGAGATTGATGTTGCTACTACTTTGCCATGCTTAATGCTTGTCACTAGGGCCCGAGTGCGATGATTTCAGATCTGAACCTATTATATTGTCGCCAATATATGTGTGTTCTTGATCCTATCTTGCAAGTTGTAGTCACCTACTATGTGTTATGACCCGGCAACCCCGGAGTGACAATAGCCGGAACCACTCCCGGAGGTGACCATAGTATGAAGAAGAGTTCATGTATTCACCAAGTGTTAATGCATTGGTCCGGTTCTTTATTAAAAGGAGAACCTTAATATCCTGTAGTTTCCATTAGGACCCCGCTGCCACGGGAGGGATGGACAATAGATGTCATGCAAGTTCTTTTCCCTAAGCACGTATGACTACATATGGAATACATGCCTACATTACATTGACGAACTGGAGCTAGTTACATATCCCTTCGTGTTATAACTGTTGCATGATGAATAACATCCGTCAGAATCATCCATCACCGATCCAATGCCTATGAGTCTTTTCCTACTGGTCCTTGCTACGTTACTTTGCTGCTACTGTTGTCACTGCTGCTATTGTTACTCTGTTGCTACTCTGTTACTTTGCTGCAGATACTAAATCTTTCAAGTGTGGTTGAATTGACAACTCAACTGCTAATACTTGAGAATATTCTTTGGCTTCCCCTTGAGTCGAATCAATAAACTTGGGTTGAATACTGTACCCTCGAAAACTGTTGCGACCCCCTATACTTGTGGGTTATCAATGACTGGGCGCAAGACCCGCAATAAGTGAATCAAGTTTCTCAAGGTGCAGTGGTCACATCATTCCGATAAAGAGGCCATTTGGGAGCGCGAGGATCACCTCCGTTCCGAATTTCTAGAGTTCTTTCAGTCCGAGATCTTGGGTCGAGATCTTCTTGTAGTGTGGGAGAGTGTGTAATGCCCCAGATGTAACCCTTGCCATATTTGGAAACCTTTCCTTCTTTGGACCATGATTTCAATGCTATGGAGTTATCATTTCATGTGGTCATTTCATGTCATCACTTTTGCATCATGCCATTCATTGCATTCATGTCACTTCCTTTGTGTTGTTGTTTTTGTTTGATCCATGTTGGTGCAAGTGGGAGTGGTGATGTGATGAGGGGTGAATCCCAAGCTATGATCAAACTATGTTTCTTTCTCAAACAAAGTTTTAAAAAAACCCTTCTCCGTGATTTATTTCAGCTCATGTTTAACTTGCTCAAAACCTGTTTTAAAAATCTTGTTCATTTTGTAGTTTTACCTTGTGTTTGAGGGGTATTGTTTTGGGGTTTTAAAACTTAAGTGAAGTGGGAGTTTAAATACAAAAACAACATAGGTATTCTGTTTTTGCATTTAATTTAGTTGCTCCAAAATTCTGGTTTTCATTTTATTTAAATAGGGCATAATTCCCTTATGCCCTAGATAATTTTGGTTGGTTTTTCTTCAAACCCCATGGGGTTGTGTGAATTTTGTTTGAGGTTGTATTTCAAAATAAAAAAACCCTTTTGTTTTAAACTAGGTGGTGCAACTGGGCTGGCTCCCTCCTTCTCAGGCCCAGTACCTTTCTCCCTCGCGCGCTCAGCCCATCTCCCTCTGCTCTCTTCTCCCTGACGCCGTTCCTCTCTCCCCCCTTCTTTCCGTCAGAGGGAGCGACACCTGTGAGAGAGAGTGCCCGATGCCGTGCCCTCACGGACGTCGAGGCCCCTTATTTAATCCCTCGGTGTGCGTGCCCTCCTCCTAGGGTTCCTCCTCGCCGCCGCCACCTCTTCCTTCTCCCCCTATGTAGTCAGATCCGATGAGAGCCAGGTAGGTTCAGTAGTGCAAGAGGGGTTCAGGTTCAGGGATCGGCAGCAGCGGGTCGTCGCCGGCTTTCCTCCTCGTCGCCGGCCGATCCCCGTGGACTCCAAGATGGGGACGAGGATGGAGGAGGCATCCCCGTTCCGTTCCCGTCGCTAGCAGGGCGGTTCTCCCTCTCCAGCGTCCTCTCCGCGATGCTACCGCCGCAGCAGAGCTTTGGGTGCCGCGGGCGACCACCTCCCCTTCCTCCTCGTCAGGACTTCCTCCTCTCCTCAACGCGCAGGGTGAGCGTCTCCCTTTCCCTTCCTTTCCCTCTCCTAGCCGTATGTCCCTGGCCGCCGTTTCTGTTGTTGTCGCCGCCGTGATGAGGTGCTCAGGTGCGCCATCGTAGCGGGCCTCCTCCTGCTGCGGTTGGCACGGGAATGGGTTCCCCCAACCTCCCGTGTCCCGCACCGTAGTATGCCGGCTCGAATAGAACGCCGGTGTGCTGCTGATACTTCTCAAACAACAGCGCCAGAAATTGGCACGTTGACGGAGACTTGGCTTGCGTTGGTTTTTCCCTTGAAAAGGAAAGGGTGATGCAACACAGGAGCAGTAAGTATTTCCCTCAGTTTGAGAACCAAGGTATCAATCTAGTAGGAGAATCGCGTCAAGTCCAGAGTAATTGCGCAAACACAAAAGAGCTTGCACCCAACGCTATAAAGGGGTTGTAAATCCCTTCAAGATTTATTGCAAAGTGAGGGCTGAAGGCGGAAAGTGCAACGAAGTAAAAGAGTAAGGCTGAAATTATGGTGTGAAGTAGACCCGGGGGCCATAGTGTTCACTAGAGGCTTGTCTCAAAATAGCAAATATTACGGTGGGTGAACAAATTACCGTCAAGCAATTGGTAGAACCGCGCAAAGTCATGACGATATCTAAGGCAATGATCATACATATAGGCATTACGTCCGAGACAAGTAGACCGATACTTTCTGCATCTACTACTATTACTCCACACATCGACCGCTATCCAGCATGCATCTAGTGTATTGAGTACATGACGAACAGAGTAACGCCTTAAGCAAGATGACATGATGTAGAGGGATAAACTCAATCCAATGATGAAAACCCCATCTTTTTACCCTTGATGGAAACAACACGATGCGTGCCTCGCTACCCCTTCTGTCACTGGGTGAGGTCGCCGCACGGTATGAACCCAAAACCAAGCACTTCTCCCATTGCAAGAATCATAGATCAAGTTGGCCAAACAAAACCCACAACTCGAAGGGAATTACGAGGATATGAAATCATGCATAAGAGAGATGAGAAGAAACTCAAATAAGATTCATAGATAATCTGATCATAAATCCACAATTCATCGGATCTCGACAAATACACCACAAAAGAAGATTACATCGGATAGATCTCCATGAAGATCATGGAGAACTTTGTATTGAAGATCCAAGAGAGAGAAGAAGCCATCTAGCTACTAGCTATGGACCCGTAGGTGTATGGTGAACTACTCACGCATCATACGTGAGGTCATGGTGTTGATGAAGAAGCCCTCCGTATCCGAATCTCCCCTCCGGCAGGGCACTAGAACGTGCCCCAGATGGGATCTTGCGGAGACACAAGCTTGCGGCGGCGGAAAAGTATTTTTGTGGATCTCCTGATTTTTTTAGCGATTTTAGGGAATTTATAGGCGAAGGAGCTAGGGCAGGGGAGGCCTAGGAAGCCCACAATCCTGGGAGGCGCAGGCCCCCCTGGCCACACCATGGGGGCTTGTGGCCTCCCCTGGGACTCCTTGCCTTGGTTCCCAAGCTTTCTGCGTATCTTCTATTCCCGAAAAAATCTTTTCGGAAGTAATATTCCGTTTGGACTCCGTTTAAAATCCTCCTCTAAAAAGGGTCAAAAACACGGAAAAAACAGGAACTGGCACTTGGCACTAAGTTAATAAGTTAGTCCCAAAAAAGATATAAAAGGCATACAAAACATCCAAAGTTTGACATGATAATAGCATGAAACCATCAAAAAATATAGATACGTTGGAGACGTATCAGCCGTCGATGACCTTCCCCTGTTCCGGCGCCGTTGATCTGTATTAGGAGCAGAGGGTGATCGTGAGTTCGAATCCCCGAAGGCCTCTTTTATTTTTCCTGTTTTTCGCGTAGTAGTAGCTCGACACAGAAGCTTAGCCTGCATAACTCCCCCTCTCTGTCGATCGCAAGGCAGTAGCACA